>NC_041385.1:446509773-446561751 GCF_002162155.2 Triticum dicoccoides
TGGGTACGGCGACGATGACGGCGAGCTCCGCTCGGTGGTGTGCGCGAGAGGGAAGCAGAGGAGGGAATGGGGTCCAGGGGGAGAGAGGAGAGGTGCAGGGGGCGAGGGGGAGTGCGTGGCATCTCCGGGCGTCGAGGAGGGAGGCAACCATGCAGGAGGTGGCCAGGGGGGAAGCAGGAGGTGGCCGAGGCCTCTCGGGCGCGCGCCACGCCTCGCCTCTGTTCGTCCTCCTGGCAGAGGAGGAAGAGGACAAGGGGGAGGAGGTGGGCTGGGCCGGCTGGGCCGGACAGATGGAGCTGGGCCAGGCTCTGGTGGGCTGCACGGTAAGGCCAGGTAACTTCCTTCTCTCTCTCTCTTTTTCTAATTATCTCAGTTTTCTATTATTCTGTAAATTTAGGGCTTTATTAAAAATACTCAGACACTTTCAAAAATCATGAAACTAATCATGGCTACTGTTTAGAATATATCCAACAGTAAACATTTTAGTTTATGATTATTTGAGCATTTGAAATATTTAATAGCATTTAAATGCCCAAATGAAAATACTATATGATTTAATTCAGTGACCAAATATGTCCTGCAAAAATATAAACCATTTTTGGTAGATGCTTCCACCTCAAACCAGAAATGTTGAACATTTTTAGAGGACATTTTGAGTTCAATGAAAAGGGTTTTATTTTGACCCTAGTTGAATTCATTTGATGCTAGGGCTTAGTCAATCCCCATCTCAGGTTTAAATGAAATTTAAACATGATGTAACACTCTAATGCATGCACTAGGCATTGTCAGAACTAGGGATGTGACAACTCACCCCCACTAAACAAGAATCTCGTCTCGAGATTCAAGCGTAGGGTAAGGTGAAGGGGAAATGCAAACTAGCACAATCTTCACGATCCAGGGTGCACTTTATCAAAGCGTTGATTCGATCACCATCTTTGTCTCGAAGTCTTGCTCTGAGAACTCCAACTAACATGACAACGAGAGGAAAGGAAAGATCCTAAAAGAATGGTTCTTCTCGAAGGTCGAACAACTCAGGATTAACTCACGGAATGAGACATAGCAACATCTCTCGAGCTGAGAGGCGAAGCACACATCCATAGGAATGGAGTGAAGCAGATGACGAAGGTTCACTAGGTAGACCACAATTTCACGCTTAAGAAGGTGGTAAACGATTGTCAACGTAGCGAGGAGTTGAGTTGCCAAGATACCATAACGATACACCTTAGGGAAGGTGACTCGTAGAGATATCCCCTTAAGTGGCAAAAAGAATTACTTTTGATTCAGAGATCATTGAAACTCTTTAAACCAGCCTAAGACAATTCTCGAGCGATCGTTTGGAGGGGGTCGGTAGAATGGCATACTCAAACTTGGATGATGTGGATTACCTTGTTGAAGACAACGTAATGGATGAATTTGCTTATCACCGGAAATGGAAGAGACCCATGGTAGAATGATACATTGGCGGTGCAAGCTAGGAACAAAATGCAAATGCTGGGAATGATTCTGGTAACTGGGGAAGAACCCAACAATAGGGAGTGAATTCACTGTTTGAGAAGGTCACAGCATTGCCGAGGAAACTGAGAGGAATCCCAGTTAGTGCCGATGATAATTCGTAGCGCTTGTGCGTGCTCTCAAGAACTTGAGCATTTCCATATTCATCAAGGTTTTACCAACATCCGTGTCAAGGGTCCGGTAACACAACCTACTACCATGATGAATGGTGATGGAGGATGCAGATGCAAAGGAAGATAACACTTCTCAGATTTCATCTTAGCGGGGCCAAGGGAATAAAATCTGGATGATCGACCGAGAGACATTTAGCACTCCGCTTCTAATGTTCTCCTGGATGTGCTAGTATAACCCATTCATAGATATGGTTTGATATCTAAAATATCAAGTAAAAGGTCGGACTTCGGGAACACAAAAATCCATAGGGGCAACTAGGGAGTAAACCCTACGAAATCCCTATGGGGAGGTGGCCAACTTCATCAATCAAGATATTATAATAACAGGTCTACCGGATGGGTGTGTTGGCCACGACATCCACCTTGCCGATTATTGAGAGACCAATATTATAATTCTTGGGAAATGTTCCAAACCATCATATCTGCCTGAGATTCAGATCTGGTTGGTGTCAGGATATTCCAGACGCATCGAGTCTAGGAAGAAAAATGAAAGTTTGCAACACAAATCAACGAGATGACGTTGCGGGATTCTCGGGGAATGAACTACGATAGTAAGCTCCAAAACATGAGCTGGTTCTGCTACAAACATGTGAACACGCTGTCCCAGACAAACATGACCACGTGGTAGTCTTATAATAAAACACTACCGAGTTCAGGTGGGGAACCATCATTAATGACATCGAAGTCTCCACGCGTGGAAGTCCAAAGAGTTCACCTTGGATAGACTCCTTTATCTTTGAACAACTCAATCAGTGGCTTGGTGTGCCAGGATATACATATAGAATGGAGGTTGCAAATCTCCAGACCACAGAATACTTCGCACGTATGCATGACTGACTTGGGATGATTCCAGAGGAAGCAAAACTAACTTTCTCAAATTCACGGCGGCAACTTTCACCAAATGCACGTGTATAAAAGGAAGTCACTCCTTTCATCAACAAATACTTCATGAGCTAGCATGAAGAAAATGCTTTCAAAAGTTTCCAACACTAGCTTAATGTCCAACAAAATCATGGAGGAGATAAGGATGTTGTCAATGGGCTCAACAACAATTCATCTGGGTTTCCTTTTTAAAGGAATTCCATAGTTAAGTGAACAAGTGATAGTATTGGTCAGGCCAAAGATGTAATGGTGTATGCTCGAGGGATCAACCACGAATAAGACAACATTACGAGCATCATTGGTACTGATTTGATTTGACGATAGCCCACACTCAAATCAAAGGATTGATAAGACAATAGGTCCAGCAACTGATCACAGGGACCAATCGATGAAGATATCATCTTTCTTCAACACACACTACACAAGATTATCCCTTTGGAACGAACTAAGTCAGGCAAGCTTTTATCTTCGAACTCTCCAAGTTGTTGTCTAGCTTAACCAACTAGCTCCGGGATATCCAACACAGATTCTTGGAGAAAGGGTGGTTCACAAGAAACCAACTTGATCACAAGCCCAACATAACAGTCAGGAAATAACCCGGTAACGCTTCCAAGAAGATATTTGGAAAGTCACGAACCACCGGTATGTTACTAAGCTTGAGAACAATCTCGCTTTTGAGGGCAAGACGATATGATCAAATGAGTGAGGACTTGACAAGATCCTAACTCATCAATCGAAGGGTGCACCGAAATAAGGACTAGGTAGCACGATCAGTCTTAGAAGGATGATTCCAAAAACCAACATACTAAGAATGAAATTATTATCCTTTAACTACCAAGCAACGAGGTTGCTGGGAGTATTGATTTCACACATCACAATTCATTTGTCGGTATTCCGGTTGCATCAACACGAGGGCCGAGGAATGACTAATGATGGTGAGAAGTATCACTGTACCAATAGTTCACAGGATGGTGTGCAATTCCTATAACAATCCCGATATAAAATATGTAATACTCCAAGGTAGAGCAGAACAAAAGCTGGATTAGCAATTTGATCTACGGAGCACAACTTCTTTGACCCAATCCTGGATATGGATGAGGTACCGGAGTTTGTTTCTCCTAGTCATTCCGCGATAGAATGGCTTGACGGACCACAAGAGTAATAGGCATCGATAAATGAACGCACGCATACCCTTGGACTATCAATTGATAGACGAAGGTCAGTAGACAACTAAAGAGGGACAACTCAAAGGAACATATAATTTTCTGAGTTGTGGATGCATAGATTAGTATGTCGAACAAAGTTCAACATAATTCTTCCGGATAACCCATGCCGAAAGGTTGAGCTGGCAGAGTCACAATATAACATGGAGAACTCATAGAGGGCCTGTTGTGATCTTTTGATCCAACAAACTTCTGCCATAATGGTTCGTGGTATTTGGAAGAACGATATACCATGGACCTCGAGGACTATCGCAAAGATTACTAATATCCTAAAGGCACTAGCAATTACTATCAACATGAAGTAGGTAGAGTGAATCTCGGGTTCAAGAACCCAGGGACAGAATACCTATTACTAAGTAGCATCACGAGATGCTTTCGAGAATAAAAGCCAGAATCATCACACTGGGATCACAAGACATTGCTAGATTACTAGGTGACTCCCTAAACACCTAGGGCCATAATAGTAACTCCAACATAATGTCAAGGCAATAGAATACCTCAACTCAACAATTAGTGTGATTGAGCTGGCATAAAGGAGCATCGAAACCAGAGGAAAAGGATTTTGCAAATGCATCAGACTATGTAGAAACCTGGAATGACTCGGACATCATAACGGCTGTAAATGCTCAGAAAGATTTGAGACATTCACAAAAATGGTGACATAACCACTCAGAAGCACAATATCAAGGTTTCGAGATCAACAGTTAACGTACGAAAGTGGTAGAAACTGAACTCAAGCTTAAATCCAACAATCTATAAGTCTACGGATTAGTAACACGTGATCCTGATAGAAAGAAGAGATAGCCTAGTTCTTAATCCCTGTAGGAAAGATAAGATGACTCAGATCAGAAGGGCATAAGGTATAAGGAGTAAAAAGAGCCTTACGTTCCATCCCACAATCAATTCCCTTATATAACTAAAGAATTTCTAGACTCAACTTCGACCAGTTTGGCTTGGTAATCCTACAGGCAGTCAAGCTCTGATACCAACGCTGTCAGGACCCCGACTCAATGCCACATCGATCTAGCATGTAACACCTCATATCACTTTGCGGCCTCACGCACGGTGTTCCCACGGGTGTCGCCTTACCTTTGCCCGGGACCGTTTGCGCCTTTTGGCACACGTATATGACAGTGTCGCTAGCATCCATATGATAAGGAGCCCGGGCTGACATGGCTAGTCGTAAACCCAAAGTGGCACAGACTTACAGGGACAGGCATCCATGACCCAGCATCGAACGTGTCGGTCATCAGCGAGTGAATCCAGGCTGTAGCACTGGGCTAGCAGGACTCCGGTGAACCAGGCTGTAGCAGGCTAACAGGACTCCGGTATTCATCGCGTGACATTTCCCCGAAGGGACAGACACAGGAACGAAGAAGGACACATGCCGGCTAGCCTAAGTGTTCCGGAGCAGTAGCAAGCTACCATGGCTCGGTGGAAACACTAGGAGACATTTCCCAGTAAGAGAGGCTACTAAAGATAAACAACTAGATAGTCAGATCCCACACATACCAAGCATTTCAATAACATACACACAATATGCTCGATATGTGCAATACAACATGGTATCACAAAATGACTCTACGACTCAAGTAGTTTATTCATTAGGCTCCGAGGAGCGAGATATTACAAACAGGGGTCTCATGACCCAACAATCAGAGCATACAAATCAAAGCACAAGCGGAAGCTATCATGTCTGAGTACAGACATCTATAAATGAAAAAGGCTGAGAAGCCTGACTATCTATCAGATCCTGCCGAGGGCACAAGATCGTAGCTGAGGTAACAAGCTAAACATCGAAGTCCAAGCGGAACTAATAGTGAGACTGAAGTCTCTCTGCAAAAACATAAAATAGGCAAACGTGAGTACAAATGTACCCAGCAAGACTTACATCAGAACTAACTACATATGCATCATTATCAACAAAGGGGATGGTGGGGTTTAACTGTAGCAAGCCAGCTTTGACTCGGTGGCTATCCTAAACTACGACTGCAATGTAACTCTTTTGAGGTGGCGCACACGAGTCCACATATTCACCATATCAATACACCACTATGGAACCGCTCCCGTCTCCCTATGAGAACGCCATCCATAGCACTCACGCTTATCTTGCGTATTTTAGAGTATCCACTTTCACTTGTCTATGAACTGATATAAGCAACCCAGAAGTCCTTTACCGCGGACACGGCTATTCGAATAGATGATGTTAACCCTGCAGGGGTGTACTTCTTCATACAAGTTTCCACCACTTAGCGTCTGCACACGACATGTGCTCGGCAGACTTCAAGCGAAAGCCGACGTGGGTGTAGACCACGACCTACCTAAACACCTAAGTCTCTAGTCCAGGTTTATCGCCTATTAGGGTTCCATCCATGAGGAGATCCGGCCAGAGTTTCGCTCACAGCTCCAAACGATGTGAACAGGGTTCCGTGACACCAAACGGGTGCCCGTTTTACCCGGCCACGTGCCTACCGCATCACAGCCCACCCCTACGGTCAGCGCTGTCCACGGCCTCCAGCATACTACAAACACCAGAAACTACTTGCAACTCCTGGACAGAGGACTAGGGTGATTAAGAAGTCGAGCGGGGTCATATTTCAGGGCCCAATGCATGGTAGTAGCTGAATCATGGATCACAAACACAGAACTCATTTCCTGAGGACGGTTTCAATGAGACAACCCACCATGTACTCCTACATGGCCTCTCACCGACACCTTTTACCAAATCGTGTTCACACACTTAGCTCACACATAGTAGGACTTGTTCACACGCCTCTGATTCATCCCCGATGAATCAGACCTGACTCAACTCTAAGCAGTAGCAGGCATGACAAACAAGCAAGAATGAGTAGGCACAACAGGGCTCAAACAACTCCTACTCATGCTAGTGGGTTTCATCTATTTACTGTGGAATGACAGGTCATGCAGAGGATAAAGGGGTTCAGCTACCGCAGCAAGTAACAGATGATCGGTGTTGTCCTAATGCAGTAAAAGAGAGCAGGAGCGAGAGAGTAGGATTGTATCGGAATGAACAAGGGGGTTTTGTTTGCCTGGCACTTCTGAAGATAACATTGAGTCTTCATCAGTGTCAACAATCACATCATCGGTATCACGTCTATCGAGAGGGGACAAATACCGGCAACACAGAAGGGAACACAATCAACGCAATGCACAATATGATGCATGATCATGACATGGCAAAATGATTGTGTTTTGAGCTAATGCAACTAGCAACAGATTAAATGAAGTTGGTTTGAATACAAGATTCAAATTTAAACTCCATATGTGATTATTCAAATGTCATTTAATTGATTTGTGCTAAACAGCAGCTATAAGTTGTTCTAACATGCATGAAAATGGTACAGATGGATTCCTTGAATTTTTCTGATAATTTTTCATATATAAATTATTTCATTTGGAGTTACGGTTAATTTTCTATGATTTATTGAAGTTTTAGCTATTTTCTGGAATTTCCTGATTATTTTTAAATCCAGAAAATACTACTGCGTCAGCCTGACATCATCATGACGTCAGCAGGTCAACTGGGTCGCCCGGAGTCAAACCTGACGTGTGGGGGCCACACGTCAGTGACACAGGGCTGGTTTGGGTGTTTGACAGGTGGGTTCGGTCAACGTTGACTTGACTAAGTCAAAATCTGACACATGGGGTCCACAGATTAGCACTAATCTAAACAGAAAAATTAAACTAACCTAATTAGGCTCGGGGCCCACATGGCAGTGGCACTGGGGTTGGTTTGGCTGGGTCATTAGTGGCTAATGACGTGCCACGTCACCAAGTGACGCCGGCGACCACAGCGACGGCAGGACCTCGCTGGAGTTGCTCGGGACGGTGCTACAGACGGTGGTTTGCGATGGGGTTTGGCTCTACGGGGAGCTGGAGGAGTGGCGCATCTAACGGGGCAAGCGGGAGCAGCTGGGGTGGACCGAGCTCGTCGGAAGCAAGCTCGCGGCGGCGGCCGGAGTTCGGGCGAGACGCGAGCGAGAGCTAGGGGCACAGGAAGGCGAGCTGGGGCGTGCTACGGGCTTGTGGAGACGTTCTGAGCACGATGGTGCACTCAGGTGGGAGCTCCAGTGGCTCTGGCCACGACGGCGACGAGGCACGGCGGCGGCGAGCTTCGGCCGTGGTGGAAGAAGGAGATAGGGAACGAAATCAGGTGCGGGGAGTGAGGGGAAGAGAAGAGGAGCTCACGGGGAGTTCGTCGGCGGTCTCGGGGAGCTCGGGGAGGCGTCGGAGGCAGCGAATCGACAGCGGCGGTCCTCGGTGGCCGAGGAGGGGAAAAGCATCGGGACGGCGCTTCGGGGCTTCTCCGGTCGCGTGAGCCGACGGGGAGGTCGAGGGAGGCACTGCGGAGCTCAGGAGCACGTCGGGGAGGAGAGGGGGTGGTGGTGGCCATGGGTACGGCGACGATGACGGCGAGCTCCGCTCGGTGGTGTGCGCGAGAGGGAATCAGAGGAGGGAATGGGGTCCAGGGGGAGAGAGGAGAGGTGCAGGGGGCGAGGGGGAGTGCGTGGCGTCTCCGGGCGTCGAGGAGGGAGGCAACCAGGCAGGAGGTGGCCAGGGGGGAAGCAGGAGGTGGCCGAGGCCTCTCGGGTGCGCGCCACGCCTCGCCTCTGTTCGTCCTCCTGGCAGAGGAGGAAGAGGACAAGGGGGAGGAGGTGGGCTGGGCCGGCTGGGCCGGCCAGATGGAGCTGGGCCAGGCTCTGGTGGGCTGCACGGTAAGGCCAGGTAACTTCCTTCTCTCTCTCTCTTTTTCTAATTATCTCAGTTTTCTATTATTCTGTAAATTTAGGGCTTTATTAAAAATACTCAGACACTTTCATAAATCATGAAACTAATCATGGCTACTGTTTAGAATATATCCAACAGTAAACATTTTAGTTTATGATTATTTGAGCATTTGAAATATTTAATAGCATTTAAATGCCCAAATGAAAATACTATATGATTTAATTCAGTGACTAAATATGTCCTGCAAAAATATAAACCATTTTTGGTAGATGCTTCCACCTCAAACCAGAAATGTTGAACATTTTTAGAGGACATTTTGAGTTCAATGAAAAGGGTTTTATTTTGACCCTAGTTGAATTCATTTGATGCTAGGGCTTAGTCAATCCCCATCTCAGGTTTAAATGAAATTTAAACATGATGTAACACTCTAATGCATGCACTAGGCATTGTCAGAACTAGGGATGTGACACTTTTCTCATCCATGCCATGTCAATCATTGAGCTTTCCTAAAATATTTAACTTGAAGTAGCATTAGCTCAATGAGCTATATGTTGTTAGGAATTACCAAAACCACCTAGGGATAGTTGCACTTTCAATCCCCCCCTTTTTGGTAATTGATGACAACATATAGATCAAAGCTTCGACAAATGATAATAAGAGTGAAAAACATTGTCGCTTTGAGAAGTATGTGATAAGCAAGAGCTCCCCCTAAATTTGTGCATAGTTTAAGATTTGCTTTGGACTGCAAATGCACAAAGAGTTAGGCTCATGGGTTACTCTTCCATGTCACATACATCTTGGTGGAGCGCTCAAAATGATAATAATTAAATACATGCACTCATCACCAAGCAAAGTGAAAGATCATATAGGGATAAAAGGATAATGTCATCCAACAAGCATAAGGTAGCATATGATCAAACACATGATCATCCAAGTATCTCACAAACGCATAAAGTAGCTCAGACAAGCAAATAAACTTCAACCACCAAAACAAGAGAGAACAAAAGCAACACTCTCTCTCAAAGCCTATGATTTATACATTTTTCTCCCCTTTGGCAACAAGTTACCAAAAAGTTCATAGAAAATGCATAGCACTGAATCGACTCTCAGGCTTGGTCTTTAGGTGGTGGTGTAGAGATGGCTCCTTGGACGAAGACTTTAGTAGATGTGGATGGAGCTGGCGGAGTAGGTGCTGGAGCTGGTTGCACATAAGTTGTAGCTAGTGCAGATGAAGTGGCTCTGGTGTCTGTAACAGGCACTACAGCTGATCTCTAGCTCCTGGGCACTCTGGGAAAAGCATTAGTAGTAGTCTTGCCCTTCCTCTCCTACATATCATCTTGAAGTTGCTCAACAACTGACTGTATCTCAGTGACCTTCACATCCAAGTCATAGAACTTCTGCTCCATGATCCTCTCCAGGCTCTCCTGGTTTTGAGTCAGGGTGGCCAGTCCCTTCTCAATCCTCGGAGTGGAGGAAATCAAGTAGCCATGCTGCTCCTGCTTGTTCTTCAAGAAATACTGAGATGCCTCATCAATGGTTGGCATCTTGGCAGCCTTTTCAGTCCTTGCCTTCTCCCTCTTTGCTTGTGCTTGCACAGAAGATGGTTCATCTTCATCCATGACCACTGTGTTGTCCTCAAAATCTGGATAGATGGGCATGTGTTCCTTGTCCAAGAGGTGTGTGCATGTGCCCATCTTGGAGTTGATGAGCTCCTGGATCTGTGGGGCATACCCACAACGTCTCTTCTGATCTGCAGTAGTCCTCTTGATAGTTTCCACTATGCGGCTCATGACCTTGAACTTTTGAGGCACATCAAATATGTGAAGTAGGTTGATGGCATGGCCTCTGGTCATCTTGTGATCTCCAGACTTAGGCAAAAGAGTGTGTCTAAGGATCCAGTTGATTGTTGGCAATCCTGACAGAAGGTAATGTACTGAGCCAAACTTGTGTGTCTCAATGGCAGCATCTGAGATCTCTCTGTACATGTGTGCCATGGAGTTGTGATCCTTCTTCTTCTTGGCGTAGACATCCAAGTCATCCTCATTCTCCTTAGGTGCATTGATCAACTTTTCCCATTCTTCAACTGATGACTGGTACCTAGTACCTTCAGACATCCAGACAATCCTTCCATCTGGGTAGAAGTGAGCTGTGGAGTAGAACTGCATAATAAGCTCATCATTCCACTTTGTGAGCTTCTGCCCAACAAAGCCATCCACTCCACAAGCATTGAAACTGTCATACACCCCTGGATAATGCTCTTCATTCTTCCTTATGTACTCCCAGTCTACCCATCTCATGTCACAGACAATTGGCTTCTTGTCAAGAAGCACTATCTCATAGAAGTCCCGATGTTCCTTTGTATGGAACCTGTAGTCCACAGGAGTTCTCCTCCTGACTGCATAGGGATTAGTCAATCTCCACTGTCTGAGTCCTGCATCCTTCCTCAGTTTCATATCCCCAGCCATAGGATGAACATCATTGTGATCTGGAATTTTGTGCTTCAACTTCCTCAAGACATGTTCCTCATCATCTTCTTCTTCAATAGCAGCTTCAGGCACTGGGGCCTTCTTCTTCTGTGCAGCAGGAATGCTCCTAGTGTTCCTCTTGGGTGCAGATTTGGGCTTTGGAGCAGCTGCTTTGGGAGCTTCTTTGGGCTTTGATGAAGCAGCCCCTAACCTGATGGCATCACCCATAAGCTTCTGAGCTTTGGGTGCTGGTGCAACAACCTCTTCCTCTTCTTCCTCTTCCATCATGGAAGGCTTACCAACAACCCTGGCCATGGTCTTCTTGACCCTTTCCTTCCTATTCTTTCCTTCTGCAGCAGCCTCTTTGGGTTCAGATTCCAAATGTACTTGAGTAGAGGCTCTGGCCTTAGACATGGGGATTCTTTTGGCAGGTGCTTTGGTCTTCATACCAGGCTTAGTGGCAGCTGCTGTGCCATACTCTTTTTTGAGCACCTTCTTCTTGGAAATGGCCTCATCCTCAATAGCCACATAGTCTTCATCCTGAGAATCTGAGGTTCTCTTCTTTCTGGCCCTGGTTGCTGCCTTGGGTAAGTTGCTGGGTGTGCTCCTGCTACCCTCATCATAGCTGGTAGAGGGACTAGTGCCCTCACTTATCTGAACCTGCTCCTCTGACTTGTTCTGACTGTCACTCTGATCAGACATATTGCAAACACTGACAGCAGACCCTGTGAATAGATATAGATGAGGTAGAATAGATGAGCATCACAAAATACAGAGGTTTTTGCAAAAGAAAATGAGTCAAAAACTTAGTTTTAGTTTTCCACAGAAAGCATTTCGAATCTACCGATTTGTAAACTCGGTGATGCCAAAGCAGCTTTTGGAACCTTAACTAGTGAACTCGGTCAGACCGAGTCACAGTTCGGTGGTACCGAGACTACTAGGGTTTCACAAAGTACTGAACTCGGTCACACCGATTTGCAATTCTTGGTCAAACCGAGAATTACATGTGCAATGGCCTTAGCCGAATCGGTGGTACCGAGTTCTACAACTCGGTTGGTCCGAGATCGTTTCGGTGGAAACCTAACCCTAAATTTTCAATTCACCTCTAATCCATGGAGTGTTTTCGGTGGATAAGATGATCACAATCATGGCAAGATTAATGGAAACACAATGTGCTAGAGATTTGGAGTTAGGAATAGCACAAAGACCAAGTCCATACCCTAGTTCGGCGATGGACGTGCTACGGCGGCAACGGCAGCGTCGATTCCCGTTGATAGCGGCGGAGACCAGCGGCGGGAGGCAGCTAGCGACAAGGAGGACGATCCGGAGACCCAGGGAGGCAGAGCAGGCTAAGCGCGGGCAAAAGAGTTTGGAGAAATTTCCAAAATTTGACCCGTGTATATATATATAGCATGTCCCTGTCGGTGTGACCGAGTGGAACAACTCGGTGGCACCGAGATGCATAACTGCAAGCAGTTACAGCAACTCGGTGTGACCGAAAAGTTCAAATCGATTGCACCGAGATTGAAAACCTAGATTGACTTAGTGACCTTGGTGTGACCGAAATGGAAGAATCGGTCAGACCAAGAAGCACAAAGAAGTTTTGGAGGTTTAAGTCTATGACGAATCAGGGACTCCGAGTGCTCCTCACACAGAGTGGTTCGAATCTGGCTTGATCAAATTTTGTGATGTAGCATGAATAGAGTTTGAGACAAGAAAAGCATAGATAGCTAGAGAAGGTTCTTAGGCATTCTTGTCCACCCACTTGGCAAAAGGAAAAAGGAACCAAACAATCAAAACAACAAGTGGATGTCCTCGAATGAGTAAAATATGCAACCAACATGCTCACACAATAAAATGGCAAATAAAATATGTGGCAAAGCATGCACAACCAATTCTAGCATCTATCAAGCAATTGGTGATGACTAGGTTATCTATATATGAGTATATTGACTTAGGAGTCAAATGAGAACATTTGATCATATGTCATACTCATCGTTTAGCTCAAGTGGGGTTACCACTTTTACATAATGCATTGTTGTGTTCACACCATTAGAGTTGCTTTGACTCAATTTTAAGAGTAAAGCTCCCCCTAGATGTGAGATCCCCCCTTAAGAGGGATGAACTAACCTTGGGTTTTGTCAATGATGACTTCATGTAGGTGTTGAAGATGTGGATGCTCAATGTTGATGTTGATCATTTGGAGCAATCCTTTGGAGTGAGTTGCACTTTCAATACCTACACGGGTTAGTCCCACAAGGAACAAACAAGGATATCCATAGACATAGAGTGATGCACACACAAGATGATGTCTATGAAAGCATTAGTTTACCTTGTCCCTTGTCTTACCAACAAGAGGGTTTGTAACTCCTTGAACTAGTGCAAGATGTGGAAGTTGATTGCACTTGTTATTGCCAAAATGATATGAGTGAAATATGTTGGCAGAGTGCTACCTCTTGAGCACTGCGTTGGATTTCCCGAAGAGGAGAGGATGATGCAGCAAAGTAGCGTAAGTATTTCCCTCAGTTTTTGAGAAGCAAGGTATCAATACAGTAGGAGACCACGCACAAGTCCCTCGTACCTACACAAAACGATAGCTCCTCGCAACCAACGCGATTAGGGGTTGTCAATCCCTTCACGGACACTTACGAGAGTGAGATCTGATAGAGATGATAAATAATATTTTTGGTAATTTTTGGTATAGAGATGCAAACTAAAAAAGTAAAAGGCAAAGTAAAAACAAAGCAAGTAAAAGTAATGTAGATTGATATGATGAGAATAGACCCGGGGGCCATAGGTTTCACTAGTGGCTTCTCTCAAGAGCATAGATATTCTACGGTGGGTGAACAAATTACTGTTGAGCAATTGACAGAATTGAGCATAGTTATGAGCATATCTAGGTAATGATCATGTATATAGGCATCACGTCCGAGACAAGTAGATCGAAACGATTCTGCATCTACTACTATTACTCCACTCATCGACCGCTATCCAGCATGCATCTAGAGTATTAAGTTAAAAACAGAGTAACGCTTTAAGCAAGATGACATGATGTAGAGGGATAAATTCATGCAATATGATAAAAAAAACCATCTTGTTATCCTTGATGGCAACAATACAATACGTGCCTTGCTGCCCCTTCTATCACTGGGAAAGGACACCGCAAGATTGAACCCAAAGCTAAGCACTTCTCCCATTGCAAGAACTACCAATCTAGTTGGCCAAACCAAAAGGATAATTCGAAGAGACTTGCAAAGATAACTCAATCATACATAAAAGAATTCAGAGAAGATTCAAATATTGTTCATAGATAAGCTGGATCATAAACCCACAATTCATCGGCCTCAACAAAGACACCGCAAAAAGAAGATTACATCGAATAGATCTCCACAAGAGAGGGGGGGACATTGTATTGAGATCCAAAAAGAGATAAGAAGCCATCTAGCTACTAGCTATGGACCCGAAGGTCTGAAGTAAACTACTCACACTTCATCGGAGGGGTTATGGTGTTGATGTACAAGCCCTCCGTGGTGGATGCCCCCTCCGGCGGAGCTTCGGAACAGGCCCCAAGATGGGATCTCGTGGATACAGAAGGTTGCGGCGGTGGAATTAGGTTTTTGGCTCCTGTTCTGGTTGTTTGGGGATACGTAGGTATATATAGGAGGAAGGAGTACGTCGGTGGAGCAACAGGGGGCCCACGAGGCAGGGGCACGCCCTAGGGGGTGCACCCCCCACCCTCGTGACCGCCTCTTTTGTTCCTTGGAGCAGGGTCCAAGTCTCCTGGATCACGTTCGGTGAGAAAATCACGTTCCCGAAGGTTTCATTCCGTTTGGAGTCCATTTGATATTCCGTTTCTTTGAAACACTGAAATAGGCAAAAAAAACATCAATTCTGGGCTGGGCCTCCAGTTAATAGGTTAGTCCCAAAAATAATATAAAAGTGGAAAATAAAGCCCAATATAGTCCAAAACAGTAGATAAAGTAGCATGGAGCAATCAAAAATTATAGATACGTTGGAGACGTATCAGGCATCCCCAAGCTTAACTCCTGCTCGTCCTCGAGTAGGTAAATGATAAAAAGAGAATTTTTTATGCGGAGTGATACTTTGGCATAATTCCAATGTAAATCTTCTTAATTGTGATATGAATATTCAGATCCGAAATATTCAAGACAAAAGTTCATATTGGCATAAGAAATAATAATACTTCAAACATACTAATCAAAGCAATCATGTCTTCTCAAAATAACATGTCAAAAGAAAGTTCATCCCTACAAAATCATATAGTTAGGCTATGCTTCATTTTTGTCACACAAAGATGTTCCCAACTTCTATACCCCCGATGACAAGCCAAGCAATTGTTTCATACTTAAATAATCTCAAACTTTTTCAACCTTCACGCAATACATGAGCGTGAGCCATGGATATAGCACTATGGGTGGAATAGAATATGATGATGGGGATTGTGTGGAGAAGACAAAAAAGGAGAAAGTCTCACATTGACGAGGATAATCAATGGGCTATGGAGATGCCCATCAATTGATGTCAACATGAGGAGTAGGGATTGCCATGCAACAGATGCACTAGAGCTATGAATGCTCAACAAAAGAAAACTAGTGGGTGTGCATCCAACTCGCTTGCTCATGAAGACGTAGGGCATTTGAGGAAGCCCATCGTAGGAATATACAAGCCAAGTTTTATAATGAAAAATTCCCACTAGTATAAAAAGATAACTTATGAGACTCACTATATGAAGAACAAGGTGCTACTTTGAAGCACAATATATGAGACTCACTACATGAAGAACAAGGTGCTACTTTGAAGCACAAGTGTGGAAAAGAGATAGTAGCATTGCCCTTTCTTTTCTTTTTTTTGGGCCTTTTTTTTGGCCTTCTCTTTTCTTTTTTTTGTTTGGGTAATGCTCTAATAATGATGATCATCACACTTCTATTGATTACAACATAAGGATTACAACTTGAAACTTAGAACAAGATATGACTCTATATGAATGCCTCCGGCGGTGTACCGGGATGGTGCAATGAATCAAGAGTGACATGTATGAAAAATAATGCATGGTGGCTTTGCCACAAATACGATTATAACTACATGATCATGCAATGGCAATATGACAAAAGTAATGTATGTCATGATGATGATGATGATGGAAGTTGCATGGCAATATATCTCGGAATGACTATGGAAATGCCATGATAGGTAGGTATGGTGGCTGTTTTGAGGAAGATATAAGGAGGTTTATGTGTGATAGAGCGTATCGTATCACGGGGTTTGGATGCACCGGCGAAGTTTGCACCAACTCTCAAGGTGAGAAAGGGCAATGCACGGTACCGAAGAGGCTAGCAAAGGCGGAAAGGTGAGTGTGCGTATAATCCATGGACTCAACATTAGTCAAAAGAACTCATATACTTATTGCAAAGATTTAGAAGTCATCAAAAATCAAGTACTACGCGCATGCTCCTAGGGGGATAGATTGGTAGGAAAAGACCATCGCTCGTCCCCGATCGCCACTCATAAGGATGCACAAGCCAGGTACACTTCATGTTTCAAATTTGTTACACAACTTTAACCATACGTGCATGCTACGGGACTTGCAAACTTCAACACAAGCATTTTTTGAATTCATAATCACCCAACTAGCACGACTTTGATATTTCACCTCCATATCTCAAAACAATTATCAAGCATCAAACTTATCTTAGTATTCAATTCACTCAAAAGAAAGTTTCACATATCTTGAATACCAAGTATATTAACATTAAGCAAATTACCATGCTATTAATGGCTCTCAAAATAATCTAAGTGAAGCATGAGAGATTAATAGTTTCTTTAAAACAAATCCACCACCGTGCTCTAAAAGATCTAAGTGAAGTACTAGAGCAAAAATTAGCACGCTCAAAAGATATAAGTGAAGCACTATGAGCAAAACTATCAAGCTCAAAAGATATAAGTGAAGCACATAGAGTTTTCTAAATAATTCCAATTCATGTATGGCTCTCTCAAAAGGTGTGTACTACAAGGATGATTGTGGTAAACTAACAAGCAAATATGCAAATAATACAAGACACTCCAAGCAAAACACATATCATGTGGTGAATAAAAATATAGCTCCAAGTAAATTACCGATGGAAGTGGACGAAAGAGGGGATGCCTTCCGGGGCATACCCAAGCTTTGACTTTTTGGTGTCCTCGGATTATCTTGGGGGTGCCATGGGCATCCCCAAGCTTAGGCTCTTGCCACTCCTTGTTCCATAATCCATCAAAAGAATTCACCCAAAACTTGAAAACTTCACAACACAAAACTCAATAGAAATCTCATGAGCTCCGTTAGAGAAAGAAAACAAAAGACTACTTCAAGGTACTGTAATGAACTCATTATTTATTTATATTTGTGTTAAACCTACTGTATTCCAACTTCTCTATGGATTATAAACTATTTTACTAGCCATAGATTCATCAAAATAAGCAAACAACACGCGCAAAACAGAATCTGTCAAAAACAGAACAGTCTGTAGCAATCTGTAACTAACGCAAACTTCTGGAACTCTAAAAATTCTAACAAAATATGAAGTCCTCGATAATTTGTTTATTGAACATAAGCAAAAAAGAATCAATGCAAAAGCACGTTCCTGTGATTTAACAAAATTATATTCGTGCGCGCAAAGTTTCTGTTTTTCAGCAGAATCAAATCAACTATCATCGTAGGTTATCCTATAGGTTCTACTTGGCACAAACACTAATTAAGAGATAAAACCACATCCAAACAGAAGCTAGATGGATTATTTATTCCTAAACAGAAGCAAAAACAAAAAACACAAATAAAATTGGGTTGCCTCCCAACAAGCGCTATCATTTAACGCCCGTAGCTAGGCATAAAAGCAAGGATAGATCTAGGTATTGCCATCTTTGGCACTTGGAGAGGAGGATCTCCTTTCTATGGCATTCATTCTTATATTTAATTTAAGCACATTGCCATTAATGGAAGAAGTAAGATTAAGCACATTACGGAAATTTGCCTCTAGACTAGACTTCATCTCTTTAATAATTTCATTTTGATAAAAGCACAAGAGAGTAGATGATTCAACCTTATCATTCATGGGGTGCCCAAATATAGTTTTCATTCTTTCATAGGTATCTATAGCATCCCCTTCAAGAAAACCCTCTTCAAAGATGGAATCTAAAACTTGTTTGAAGGAAGCGGGCAAGCCAACATAAAAACTTTTTAGGTAAATTTCAATTTGATATTGTGGTACATAACCAGCCCGAATCCTAAGTAACCTATCCCAAGCATCTTTTACAGACTCGTCAAGTAAATAGCGAAAAAATCCAGAGTCATCCTCATCAAAATTATTCAAGCTCTCAGGAGACCCCGGTGGGTCTTTCTATAGCATCATTATTTATGAGCTTAGAGAGGATAGAGGGGTTGTCCAAGGCACTAGAGCTCGGGAGAAAACCCGTGGTTCTTTTTGATTCGTCCATGGCAACAAGTAATCCAACACACAAGCAAATAGAAAGGCAATGGAAAAAGGAAAATGGGAAAGAGAGGAGGAGATTGGGAAAGAGAGGGCGAATAAAACGACAAGGGTGAAGTGGGGGAGAGGAAAACGAGAGGCAAATGGCAAATAATGTAATGCGAGAGATAGGGATTGTGATGGGTACTTGGTATGGTTGACTTGCTTGCGTGAGCCTCCCCGGCAACAGCGCCAGAAATTCTTCTTGCTACCTCTTGATCACTGTGTTGGATTTCCCCGAAGAGGAGAGAATGATGCAGCAAAGTAGCGTAAGTATTTCCCTCAGTTTTTGAGAACCAAGGTATCAATCCAGTAGGAGACCACGCACAAGTCCCTCGTACCTACACAAAACGATAGCTCCTCGCAACCAACGCGATTAGGGGTTGTCAATCCCTTCACGGTCACTTACGAGAGTGAGATCTGATAGAGATGATAAATAATATTTTTGGTAATTTTTGGTATAGAGATGCAAAGTAAAAAGTAAAAGGCAAAGTAAAAACAAAGCAAGTAATAAAGTAATGGAGATTGATATGATGAGAATAGACCCGGGGGCCATAGGTTTCACTAGTGGCTTATCTCAAGAGCATAGATATTCTACGGTGCATGAACAAATTATTATTGAGCAATTGACAGAATTGAGCATAGTTGTGAGCATATCTAGGTAATGATCATGTATATAGGCATCACGTCCGAGACAAGTAGATCGAAATGATTCTACATCTACTACTATTACTCCACTCATCGACCGCTATCCAGCATGCATCTAGAGTATTAAGTTAAAAACAGAGTAACGCTTTAAGCAAGATGACATGATGTAGAGGGACAAATTCATGCAATATGATAAAAAAACCATCTTGTTATCCTCGATGGCAACAATACAATACATGCCTTGCTGCCCCTTCTGTCACTGGGAAAGGACACCGCAAGATTGAACCCAAAGCTAAGCACTTCTCCCATTGCAAGAACTACCAATCTAGTTGGCCAAACCAAAAGAATAATTCGAAGAGACTTGCAAAGATAACTCAATCATACATAAAAGATTTCAAAGAAGATTCAAATATTGTTCATAGATAAGCTGGATCATAAAACCACAATTCATCGGTCTCAACAAACACACCACAAAAAGAAGATAACATCGAATAGATCTCCATGAGAGAGGGGGAGAACATTGTATTGAGATCCAAAAAGAGAGAAGAAGCCATCTAGCTACTAGTTATGGACCCAAAGGTCTGAAGTAAACTACTCAGACTTCATCGGAGGGGCTATGGTGTTGATGTAGAAGCCCTCCATGGTGGACGCCCCCTCCGACAGAGCTCCGGAATAGGCCCCAAGATGGGATCTTGTGGATACAAAAGGTTGCGACAGTGGAATTAGGTTTTTGGCTCCTGTTCTGATCGTTTGGGGATACGTAGGTATATATAGGAGGAAGGATGTCGGGGAAGCTGATCCACGAACACCTATGGGGCCGGCGGACCGAGCCCCTTTCGGTTCGGCGGGGGGCGGAGGCCGCATGAAGAGCAGATCGAGGCGAAACACACGAGCAGTTTACCCAGCTTCGGAGCTCTCCGGAGAGATAATACTCCTACTGTTGCTTGTCTGATTGTATTGTGTTCCTGCTCAAGAGCGCTGAGTGCTACAGTACACTCTAGCTGCTAACGAGACTGAGCGTGTGTGATTTTCTGGTTTCAAACCCCGTTCTACGTTGCGCATGGGCCTCCTTTTATATGCTCAAGGGGTCACCGACAGGTGGCAACGTATGCAAGGGTAAAAATGGAAAAAGAGGGGTGGTTGGTACAGTTACTTGCACAATACATCCTACCTAACCCTGACGGTAGGGGACAAGGGCATTAAATGCCCGTCTGCGTCGCCCAAACAATGCAAAAAGGGACCATCAGGGACACCACCGCTCGCCACGATGGCGATCTTGTCAGCGTCGCATGCCACCGCGCACTGCTGGCTGCACAGCCTTTCGCCACGCGCGCCTGGAAAGGCCCCCAGGGCGACACGTTGGTGGATGTGCTGGAGCATGGGTACAGAGTGGCCGCTTGCCGCGGCAAGCGCCTTGCTGCGGTCGTTGTCTTGCCGCGCCCGGAAGCTTGTCGCTCACCGGGCCTTGCCGGGACGCGCGGCGCGTCGCGGCAAGTTCCTTGTGATGCCTTGATTGGCCTTCCCGGCAAGCTCCTCTTGCCAGGGCCTTGTCTCCTTGGCTTAAATACTTTGTTCTTGAATGGCTCCAAAGGAACCACGGAGGACCTTGGCGGTCACCCGGCAAGCCTTGCCGCGGGGCGCTGCAACTGCCCGTGCACAAGTTCGGGATACTAGGGTACCCCTATTCTAGTACACCGATAGGTGCCCCCGGGCCTGGGCCACACACGGTGCCGAGCGCTGTTGGGCCAGGCCCAAAGCAGGGCACGGGCACGCGCGGCCTGGGTCACGCTGTATCTTACTCCGTATCCACCGTGCCCTCCCCGAATGACACGCGTTGAATGCGGCATCGTGGGAGAGATCGTGGGTTGTTTCTTTATTCGAAAGGGCGAAACGTCCGCCCCCTCCCTCTTTATAAGCAGGGGAAACAGGGGCAGTTTGCCCACTTCGCCGGTTGCTACTCCAGTCTCGGAAATCTCCGCCGCTCCCCCCTTCTTCCCGAAGCTGAAAAAGAGCAGCGCTACGCCCCCCATTGCCACCACCAGCACCACCAACGCCGTTGATCTCCCCCACCACCTCCGCCATGGCTCCGAAAGCCGACAAGGGGAAGGGCGTGAAATCGGTCGAGGCGCAGCGGCTCGTGGCGTTGCGGAAGGAGCGGGCCATCTTCCCCCCTCAGCTTGACGCAAAGGAGCTGAGGGAGTACTACTATCTCTTCTGGTCGACGGAGACGCGAGCGCATCCGCGCACAAAGGTACTCCCGGCCACCGCTTCGAGACTGGCTCCGAACGGGTATCCCTTCTTCGCGCTGTTCTTCTACTGCGGGCTCTGCCCACCCTTCTCTGAATTCTTCTGTGATATCATGAACACCTATGGGTTCCGCCTCCTTGACTTCACCCCCAATGTCGTTCTGACCATGGCAGTTTTCGCACATCTCTGCGAAAACTTTGTTGGAGTCCACCCAAACGTAGCCCTTTTCCGCGACTTCTTTATGCCCCGGGTTGAGAGAGGGGAGCCCCTTGCCGGCGGAATCGCTTGGATCTCGAGAGTCGGCAAGAAGGAAGCCTATCTGGAGGGAGAGCTCCGCAGCAAGTGGGAGGAGTGGAGAGCAGAGTGGTGCTGGATCATCGAGGAGAACCCGCAGCCATTTACTGCCCTGCGCCAAGCCCCAATAGTGCGTGGCAATGATTGGAGCAACGTGGCTCCGGAAGACGATAGGCTGAAGATTGCCGTCACCCGGATCCTTTGCCTTAGGCTTGTCGGGCTCACCGTAGGCGCCGTTGGCGTAGACTTTCTTCGCCGCCGCATCGCCCCCCTGCAGGAGAGGAGGAGACCCGCCTAGGAGTTCCAAAACTCGACGGATATCATGAGGCTGCGCCCGGGCTTCAACTTCAACTTCACTGTTCTGGAGCTGGACGCGATGCTCCTGGAGCTGTTCAAGCGCGATCCCCAGCATCTGTTCATGTTGCCGCGGGATGTCGTTCCGCTGTGCAACAATTCTCGCTCGACCGCATCCGCGCAATGATGCCGCTGTGCGACTCGCACGGAATCGTCCCGACTTGGCAAGAGCCTGCAGATGACGTCGTGCGGGATTTCTTTGATGGCTTGGTAGAAGTGCCGGTCTACGCTGATGAGCAGAAGAGCCTCACCCGCGACACCACCGATGATGAGATGCAGCGCATCACCACCAGGCTGGAAGAGGCAGCAGCAGCCGCTGCCGCGGGCGTGTTTGGATTCACTGTGGAGGAGGCAGAGGCAGCAGAGGCGGCAAGCCTTGCCGAGCGAGAGGAGTTCGTCGGCGAGGAAGAGCTTGCCGGGCCTGAAGTTGAGACGAGCGAGCCCGGCGAGGGAGAGCCTGTCGGACCCGAACCTTCGTACAGCTTGCCGCAGGCGGAGCCCCCAGCCCCGCCAAGAAGGTGTCTCCGCAAGGCCTTAGATGTAGCGGGGCGGCAGATGGGTCAACAGCCGCCGAGCCGCGCGACACGCTCTACCGCGGCAAGCACTGTTGCCGCGGGAGCGCCTCACGCTCCTGCGGCAACCGGAGCTGGGTCTTCCCGGTCCACCGCTACTGCTCCTGCCAAGCGGACAAGGGAGCCTACTCCTCCGCCTCGTCGCACCGGAGGCGAGCCGGACTTCAATCTCTCCGCGCTCAGCTCCAACGAGGAAGAAGAAGAGTAAGATTCCTTGTTGTACTTGTAGTTCTTCAATTCTTGCTGTCTTGTCTTGTGTCTAATTTGCTTTACTCTGAACCTGTTCCTTTTCAGAACTCTGGCCCAGAGAGCGGCGAAGAGAGCCAAGGCCCCGGTGATCGTCATCGAGGACGACCCCACCACGACGGCAGAGGACATGTCCGAGACCACCTTGTCGGACCCGGCAACCATTCCTCAAAGCAGCCCCCAGCGCAGCCCCCCACGTAAGTATATGGTTTACTTCATGCCGTCAGGCGCGCATGGGTGCTCTTCTTTTGCTGATATCTGTCTGTTGGTTTGTGTAGGAGCAGAGTAGCCTCACCAGGAGGGCCCGGAGGCCGCTCCCAAAGTGCCATCTGCTTCGACTACACTGCCAAGGGAGGATTCCCCGGCAAGGGAGCGTTCTCCGGCAAGGGAGAATTCTCCGGCAAGGGGCAGTTCTCCGGCAAGGGACAGCGCCAATGATCCTCCGGTGGTTGAGGCCGCGACTGCAGATCCTAGCACAGGTAACCCTTTTGCCTGAAAACTTCCCTTGGGTTCTTCTTCTTCTGATTTTCTTTTTGAGTGTTTGCTTGACCTTTCTCCCCTCTTCGGTCGTCAGATCCACCTGCCATGGAGCCGATGGAAACCGAGGCCGCCGGCGAGGAGAACACGCGCGGCAACAACGACGACGCCGCCGCCACCGAAGAAGAGGTCGGTGCTGATGATCCCGCCGGCGAAGAGGCCGCCAAGGCTGCCGCCGCAGAAGCTGGCGAGGAATCCGGCGATCGCACTGACGGCCCCGGGGCCGCAGGAGCGCCAGGTGCTGCATCGACCGCCGATCCCTCTGCCGCTGCTACAGCGCCAGGCTCCGAAGAGCCCCAGCCCGGCGCCTATTTGAAGGCCGGCAATGGCGTCTTCATCAAGCTCCCCTAGGCGTCGAGCTCCAGGGCGTCGGTCGAAGGAGAAACTTTTGACGAAGAGGTGCTCGCCTCCGCTGGGCTGGCACTGGTCGATGCGCCAAGCAGCAGCAGCGACGAGCCTGAGGAGGAGCGGCTGCTGCGGAAGCTGCTGTCGCTCTACCGCGCCCGACAAGCCAAGCTGGCGTCCCGAGAAGCACTTGTCGCGAGGGCGGGAGTGGATATTGAGAAGCGCGCTGAGGAGCTCCGAGGTCTCAGGCAGGAAACTCTCCGATCCCTGGCGGAGGAGCGGGAGCAAGTCGCCGAGGAGCGGAAAGCTTTTCTCCTCATGAAGGCTGAGGTTGAAGAGCAACAGCGGCTTGTCGCTGAAAATCTATTTGCGCAGGAAGGAGAGTTGGCGCAGCGCAAGGTCAACCTTGACAGCCACGAGGAGGAGCTTGCCGCGCGTGAGCAAGCAATTGGCGGGGCTCTCAAGGAAGCAAGGGATGCTGCCGAAGCTGCCGAGGCCGCCAAGAAAGAGCTGGAAATGAAGGTGGCGCAGCTGGAAGCCGATCTCAGGGCGAGCGACGAGGAGCTTGCCGCGCTCAAGCGTGAGCGCGAGAAGGACGCTGCCGCTCATGGTGAGCTGCAGGGTCTTCTCGCTGAGAGGATCAAGGAGCTCAGCGCCGCCAAGGATTCCAATGCAGATCTCGAGTTGAAGTTGGCTACTTTGACTCAGACGCTGGACGGCACCAGGGAGCGGGAGGTGGCCTTGTCGGAGAAGATCAAGGCCGACGAGGCGCTGCTGGCGAGTGCTGCTGCCGCCCACGACGCTTTCAGGGAGACTGTGGAGCACTGGACCGAGGGTCTTGTGGATCTTGCCGCCACCATCGACGGGGAGCTGGCGCAGCTGGGAATGTAGGATCTCGGGTACTCCCTCCGACGAGCACCTCCAACCCAGCGCCAAGCTCAGCTTGTTCTTCAAAGGCGTGGCGACGGCCCTCCAGCGGCTCCGGGAGAAGATCCCAAAGCAGCTGGCCGACGAGTCGCGCAAGATCTGCGCAGGAGCTCTCCAGAAGGTGGTGATGAAGGTGGCCTTCCGCAACCCAGGCCTCAACTTCACCAACGTCCTCAAGTCCCTGCCGTCGGATGCTGACCTGGAAGCGCTCAAGGCCCTTGTCGCACCCATTGTGGACAAGGTGAGCGGGATCAAAAGGGTTGAGGGCGATCGTGTAGATTAAGCCGCCCGTTTTCTCTTTTTCTTGTCGCTGCTGGTCATGTTATGAAAACAATCTATTAGAGCTGTGACAAGCTATCTTGTAACATAACTCTGTTTTGGGTAGAAATTTGCTGTGTTATTTCCTTTACTAGATTCCTTCCTTTGTATGTTTTTGCCCTACGCTTTTAGGGAACTTGCCGGTGCAGGCACCTGAGCCGCGAGCGCTGAGTGCGGGACATCAGCAGCCTGCTGGCGGTGCCGCTACCGACAAGAAACCTTGTCGCAACTAGTCACAGCTCACTTAAGTTGTTGAGCGGACTCGAAACAAAGTAAGGGCGCAACTAGCTACGAGTTAGTTCCTCCGCGCACAGGTTTTCCATACAAAGCACGGTCGTTCGAGGAAGATAACTTAAAAATTAAAACTGATTGCTCAAACTTTGGCAACTTAGCTTTTCTGTCGCTTGCTTTCCGGTAAGGCGAAACTTCCTTGAACGATGCCTGGTCCACACCATTATCTTCTCCTCCCCCCCCGGCAAACTTGTGGGCGAGGGAACCTTCCTTTTCTTTGAGAAAGAGAAAGAAGAGAAAATAAAGATATGGAGCCTTAGGGCTCGTTATTGCTTACCGGGGGTAGGTGCTGCACAAAGTGTCAGATAACGCATGCGAAAATAAAGTAGATAGCATGATATTGACAAGATGTGCGGAGCACATGAGTTTTACTTATGCACGGGGTCTGCGCCCGGCTTTGTACAAAGGATTACATGCAACATCGGCAAGACTTGTACAAAAGGTGGTTGCCGGAACAGGTTCCGGCAACCGCGCCTTACGGGTAAAACTTACGAAGATGCTCAATGTTCCAGGAGTTGCTTACCGGACTGCCATCTCCGGTCTCAAGGCGGACAGCACCAAGCCTAGTGACTCGTTTCACCCGGTAAGGGCCTTCCCACTTCGGCGTCAACTTGTTGGTATTCTTGGCGGACTGAACGCGCCGAAGAACAAGGTCACCTTCCTCGAGACTTCTGGCACTAACTTTGCGGCTATGGTAGCGGTGCAAAGCTTGCTGGTATCGAGTAGCTCGTACAGTAGCCTGAAGACGGTCCTCCTCAAGGAGCAGCGCGTCATCTTGTCGCAGCTGCTCTTGCTCAAGCTCATCATAAGCGAGCACTCGAGGTGACCCATATACGAGTTCCGTGGGGAGAACTGCCTCTGCTCCATAGACTAGAGCGAAAGGTGTCTGGCCAGTGGCTCGATTTGGCGTCGTCCTGATCGACCAAAGAACCACCGGCAGCTCCTCGATCCAGTTCTTTCCGCACTTGTGCAGCCTGTCGAAAGTTCAGGTCTTGAGCCCGCGCAGCACTTCAGCATTTGCCCTCTCCGCTTGACCATTGCTTCTCGGATGAGCAACAGAAGCGAAGCAGACCTTGGCGCCAAGATCTTGGACATACTGCATGAAGGTGTGACTCATGAATTGCGTGCCGTTGTCGGTGATGATCCTATTAGGGATCCCGAAGCGGCAAACAATCGACCTGAAGAACTTGACTGCTAACTGTGCTGTCACCTTCCTCACTGGTTCCACTTCCGGCCACTTTGTGAACTTGTCGATTGCAACGTACAAGTACTCAAAACCCCCGACAGCTCGGGGAAAGGGGCCGAGGATGTCGAGCCCCCAGACCGAAAATGGCCAGGATAAAGGGATCGTCTGGAGAGCTTGAGCTGGCTAGTGTATCTGCTTGGAATGGAACTGGCACGCTTCACACTTGGTTACCTGTGCAGTTGCATCCTGGAGGGTTATCGGCCAAAAGAAACCTTGCCGGAACGCTTTGCCGGCAAGTGCTCTTGCGTCAATGTGGTGACCACATATGCCTCCATGTATCTCTGCCAATAGCTCTTGTCCTTCTTCCCGGCGAATACACTTCAATTTCACGCCGTTGAGTCTTCTTCTGTACAGTGTGCTGTCGACAAACTGGTACATACTTGACTGCCGGGCTACTCTTTCCGCTTCTTCTTGCTCTTCGGGAAGTTCTCCTGTCTGAAGGAAACGGACAATCTGCTGTGCCCATGCTAGAGCTTGCGGCTCGACAACAAGGACTAAAGGCACATCTGCTGCTGTGGGAACATCCGCTTCTACGGCAAGAACCTGTGGCTCTGCCAGAGCTTGATGTTCCCCGGCAAGCTTGCCGGAGCAAAACTTGTCGGGAGCGTCTGCTTCAACGGAACAAACCCTAAGGCTTGTCGGAGCAGACTGCTCCTTAGCATCCTTGGTGTTGATTTTGGGGACCTTCTTGGTGGCGGCTTCGGGGAGCTCTGCCGGAAAATAGCCACCGGAAATCAACTTCCTCTTCTTGCTCTGTCCAGTTGATGGTGTTATGGATGGTTGAGTCAGCTTGAGCACAAAGATCCCTGGTTCCACAGGTAACTTAAGTGCAGCGCACTTCGACAGGCCATCGGCGATGTCATTCTGAGCTCTTGGAACATGTTCCATCTATAGGCCGTCAAAGTGTTCTTCTAGCTTTCTCACCTCACCAACGTAAGCTTCCATCAACGGACTCTGATAATTCTTTTTCACTTGGCGGACAACAAGCTGTGAGTCACCCCTGACAATGAGCTTCTTGATCCCAAGGTCTGCTGCGATCCTGAGACCGGCAAGCAATCCTTCATACTCTGAAGTATTGTTCGTTGCTTGCTCCTTGGGAAAGTGCATCTGGACTACGTACTTGAGGTGCTCTCCGGTGGGTGCAACAAGTAGCACGCCCGCACCGGCGCCTTGCAGCGAGAAGGCACCATCAAAGTACATCAGCCACTCTTTGCTTGCCTCCTTGACGGGGATGCTCGTTTCTGTGATTTCTTCATCTTGCGTTGGCGTCCATTCTGCTATGAATTCTGCCAATGCTCTACTTTGGATAGTTGAAGTGCTCTCAAACTTGAGGCCAAAGCTTGACAGTTCCAGTGCCCACTCGACAATCCTGCCTGTTGCCTCTGGATTCTGCAGTATCCTCTTCAGCGGAAAACGAGTGACGACTGTGATCTCATGTGCTTGGAAGTAATGGCGCAGCTTTCTCGAGGCCATGAGAAGGCCGAAAAGCAATTTCTGCACACCAGAGTACCTTGACCTAGCCCCCTGCAGAAGGGAACTGACAAAGTAAACTGGGCGCTGCACCATCCTTTTCTGCATCTTCTCATGCTCCTGCGCGGATCCATCTTTGTCGGGACCAGAGCTTGCCGGCGAAGTCCCCTGCTTGTCGCTGGATGCATCTGCCGTGGTTGCTGGCTCATCATCTACCTCCCTCTCCGCTACTAACGCAGCACTAACCACTTGATTGGTTGCCGCTATATATAGCAGCAACTTCTCTTGTGGCTTAGGTGCGACAAGTGTTGGAGTGGAGGACAGATATCTCTTCAAGTCCTGCAGCGCAGCCTCCGCCTCCGGAGTCCATTTCATTGGGCCTGCCTTTTTCAAAATTTTGAAAAATGGCAGGGTGCGCTCAGCAGACCTAGAGATAAACCTGCTGAGAGCAGCTATGCAGCCGGCAAGTCTTCGTACATCCTTGACGCGCTTCGGTGCCTCAATCTGCTCAATGGCCTTGATCTTGTCGGGATTGGCTTCATTCCCTGCTGAGACATGAAGAACCCGAGAAGCTTGCCGGAAGGGACTCCAAACACACAATTCTCGGGGTTAAGCTTGAGGTTGATCTTGCGGAGATTTGCAAAGGTTTCATCTAAATCTTGAATCAGGGTCGCCCTGTCCTTGCTCTTGACCACTATGTCGTCCATGTAGGCTTCCACATTTCTGTGCATCTGTGGCTCAAAAGCGTGATGGACTACTCTTGCAAATGTTGAACCAGCATTCTTTAAACCGAAGGGCATCCGTACGAAACAGTATGTGCCACATGGGGTGATGAATGCGGTCTTCTCCTCATCCTCTTCTGCCATGAAGATCTGATGGTATCCTGAGTATGCATCAAGAAATGAAAGCAAGTCACATCCGGCCATGGAGTCAACAATCTGGTCGATGCGCGGCAAGGGAAATGGGTCTTTGGGACAAGCTTTATTGACATCGGTAAAGTCGATACAAAGCCTCCATTTCCCGTTTGCCTTACGCACGACTACAGGATTGGCCAACCACGTAGGATGGAGCACCCCTCTGACAAGGCCTGCTGCTTCCAATTTCTTGATTTCTTCTGCGATGAATTCTTGGCGCTCCACTGCCTGTTTCCTGATTTTCTGCTTGACGGGCCGCGCATGAGAACAGACGGCAAGATGGTGCTCGATTACTTTCCTGGGAACACCGGGGATGTCAGACGGCTGCCACGCAAACACATCGACGTTCGCCCGCAGGAAAGCAACGAGCGCGCTTTCCTATTTAGGGTCAAGAGTGGCACTGATGGTGAAGGTACCACGAGTGCCGTCCTCCTTGGCGGACACCTTCTTGGTCTCTGGTGGAGCTGCCATTGTCTTCTTAGTCTTGCCGGTGGAGCTTGATGGTGCGTCCTCGACGGTAGCGCAGCACTCCGAAGAGGTGCGCTTGCCGGAGTGGGCATCAGAGCTCTTACCGGACTTGGTCTTCTTCTTCGCCCCGGGAGCTTCAACGGTAAGTGACTTGCGATCTGTTGCTGCTGCTGCTTCCTGGTAGATCTTGTCGGCGCAGATAAGAGCATCCTTCTTGTCGCCAGGGACAGAGATGACACTTATCGGTCCTGGCATTTTCAGTATGTTGTATGCATAGTGTGAGGCTGCCATGAATTTGGCGAGCGCTGGACGGCCGAGTATCCCATTGTAAGGTAATGGAAAATTAGCAACGTCAAAAGTGACCCTCTCAGTCCTGAAGTTCAACTCGCTGCCAAATGTTACCGGCAACGTGATCTTTCCCTTCGGCTTGCTCCTTCCCGGATTGATTCCTTGGAACGTGTCGGTCTCTTCGAGCTCGCTATCAGGGATCTGGAGTTTCTGGAGTACCGCGGAGGAGATCAAGTTCAAGCCGGCCCCGCCGTCAACTAGCATCTTAGTGACCTTGAGGTTGCGGATAGTTGGTGAAACCAACATCGGCAAGCACCCGACCGCAGTTATGCGATCAGGATGGTCCTCAATATCAAAGATGATAGGCGTGCTGGACCATTTCAGAGATTTGCGTGACTCGATGGGTGGTTCTGCCGCATTGACTTCTCGCACCCACTACTTGAGCTGGCGGTGTGAAGTATGCAGGGAAGCACCACCGTCAATGCACAGGACCTCTGTGGCTTTCTGGAATTCCTGCTCATCGGTCTCGTCATCATCCATATCTTCATCGTCGTCATCATCTTCATCCTTGTCGCGGCCGTGGGGAGGTCTGTCTCCTTGCCGCTGTTTGGCCTTGCCACGGCGTCCTCCTCGGCCGAGACGTTTCTTGCCAACTCCTCCAGAACCTTCCTGGGCTTTCTCCTTGTCGCGTCGCTCGTATTCAGCCTTTTGCTGCTCGACAAGCTGCTCGACCTTCTTGCAGCTCTGGAGGTCATGGCCCTTGGTGCGGTGGATCTTGTAGTACTGCTTGTTGGAGTCGTCCTGCTTGTCGGCGACCGCCACAGCCTGGTAGTTGGTGCCCGCGGCAATCTCCTTGCCGGAGCTACCAGCTTTGGCTTTCTTGCCAGACTGCTCAACGACTAGCACTTCTTTGCCTTTCTTCTTCCTGTTGTTCCGCTGCCGGTTTTTCCTTGCCGGGGCAATCTCCTCACTATCAGATCCTCCTGCTCCTGTATTCTCTCTGGGGAGTTTCCTCCCTTCCTCAGCACGTGCGCACTTGTCGGCCAGGGCATATAGCTCACTGACGTCTCTGATCTTGCACATCGCCATCTCCTCCCGCATTTTGCGGTTTTGCACGTTCTGATGGAACGCGCTGATCACCACGGCAGGGTGGACGTCTGGGATGTTGTGCTGTACGCGGCTGAATCTCTGAATGTACTTGCGCAGGGGCTCTCCTTCCTTCTGGGCGAGCAGATGAAGGTCACTCTCTTGGCCATGAGGCTTGTGGCCGCCCGTAAAGGCGCCGACAAACTGATGGCATAGGTCTGCCCATGAGGAAATGGAGTTGTCTGGAAAGTGCATGAGCCAGGATCTGACATTGGGTTTGAGCACCAGCGGGAAGTAGTTGGCAAGGATCTTGTCGTCTCGTCCCCCGACAGCCTGCACCGCGATGGTGTAGATGCTGAGGAACTCAGACGGATGCGAGTTGCCGTCGTACTTCTCTGGCACGTCTGGCTTGAAATTCTTCGTACTGGGCCACTAAACTCGCCATAGCTCACGAGTGAACGCAGGGCAACCTACCGCGTACGGCAAGTCGCTTGGTTCCCCTGGCGCATACATGTCGACAGGGGGCCCAGCGCGCTGGTCGGATTGACGCCGCGCTTCTCTTCGGCGCTCGATGCGAGTACGAGCGTCTTCTTGCTGTCGTTCGTGAAGAACTTGGCACTGATCGCGATGAGCTCGTGGATCCGATGATGCGGTGGAGTCGCTGTCGAGGTGGATCCGACGAGTCGGCGATCTTGGCCTTCGGGGTGGAGAGTGCATGGTGGTTGCACCCCCACCGGTTTCGTCGCCACCGGCTCGTGCCTGGCAGTCCTGCCGCGGCCGCGACGCACTCGGCTGCCGCGGAGTGTCGCCGTTGGCGAAGCCGATGAGACTCTGAATGGTGGCCCTCCATTGATCGATCTTGTCTTCCGCTGGAGGGTAATCCAGGAGCAGTTGAGCTTGTGCCAAAGCTTCTGCTGGAGTGGTGGGAGGCAGTGGCGAACGGTGCGAGGAGCGGGATATGCTCGGACTTCTAACTATGTTAGAAGGAGCAGTATCCCGTCCAGGCAACCGTGCCTCGCTCGTGCTAGCATGTTGGTGTGCATGCTGGTCTTGAGCACCCCGAGATCCACCAGCTCGATCTTGGCTCAACAAACGTATGGTACTGCGAGTACCATGACATTGTCGGTCCTGCGCCTCTTGAGATGGGCGCGGAACATGCACGGACGCCGAGGTCTGCGCAGCCTTGTCCTTGAACCTGGCAGTGTAGTGAGCTCCCTCGTCGATGTCCGTTCTTCCGCCGGCGTCTTCCCCACCACTCACTTGCTCCGGTGGTGGTGGGATTGACGTGGACGGAACGGCTGCCGCCGAAGTCTTCTTCTTCGGTGGCATGTCGATGAAGAAGATGAAGATCTAGCTCGTGTGCATGCCGGATCAGGTTCACACAATCTCGACGCCCCCTACCTGGCGTGCCATGGATGTCGGGGAAGCTGATCCACGAACACCTATGGGGCCGGCGGACCGAGCCCCTTTCGGTTCGGCGGGGGGCGGAGGCCGCACGAAGAGCAGATCGCGGCGAAACTCACGAGCAGTTTACCCAGCTTCGAGCTCTCCGGAGAGATAATACTCCTACTGCTGCTTGTCTGATTATATTGTGTTCTTGCTCAAGAGCGCTGAGTGCTACAGTACACTCTAGCTGCTAACAAGACCGAAGCGTGTGTGATTTTCTGATTTTCTGGCCCCGGCAAGAGGAGCTTGCCGGGAAGGGGGTTCGAAACCAGAATATCACACACGCTCGGTCTCGTTAGCAGCTAGAGTGTACTGTAGCACTCAGCGCTCTTGAGCAAGAACACAATACAATCAGACAAGCAACAGTAGGAGTATTATCTCTCCGGAGAGCTCCGAAGTTGGGTAAACTGCTCGTGTGTTTCGCCTCGATCTGCTCTTCGTGCGGCCTCCGCCCCCCGCCGAACCGAAAGGGGCTCGGTCCGCCGGCCCCATAGGTGTTCGTGGATCAGCTTCCCCGACATCCATGGCGCGCCAGGTAGGGGGCGTCGAGATTGTGTGAACCTGATCCGGGGTGCACACGAGCTAGATCTTCATCTTCTTCATCGACATGCCACCGAAGAAGAAGACTTCGGCGGCAGCCGTTCCGTCCACGTCAATCCCACCACCACCGGAGCAAGTGAGTGGTGGGGAAGACGTTGGCGGAAGAACGGACATCGATGAGGGAGCTCACGACGCTGCCAGGTCCAAGGACAAGGCTGCCCAGACCTGGCGTCCGTGCATGTTCCGCGCCCATCTCAGGAGGCGCAGGACCGACAACGTCATGGTACTCGCAGTACCATACGTTTGTTGAGCCAAGATCGAGCTGGTGGATCTCGGGGTGCTCAAGACCAGCATGCACGCCAACATGCTGGCACGAGCGAGGCACGGTCGCCTGGACGGGATACTGCTCCTTCTAACATAGTTAGCAGTCCGAGCATATCCCGCTCCTCGCACCGTTCGCCACTGCCTCCCACCACTCCAGCAGAAGCTTTGGCACGAGCTCAACTGCTCCTGGATTACCCTCCAGCGGAAGACAAGATCGATCAATGGAGGGCCACCATTCAGAGTCTCATCGGCTTCGCCAACGGCGACACTCCGCGGCAGCCGAGTGCGTCGCGGCCGCGGCAGGACTGCCAGGCATGAGCCGGTGGCTACGAAACCGGTGGGGGTGCAACCACCATGCACTCTCCACCCCGAAGGCCAAGATCGCCGACTCGTCGGATCCACCTCGACAGCGACTCCACCGCATCATCCGATCCACGAGCTCGTCGCGATCAGCGCCAAGTTCTTCACGAACGACAGCAAGAAGACGCTCGTACTCGCATCGAGCGCCGAAGAGAAACGCGGCGTCAATCCGACCAGCGCGCTGGGCCCCCTGTCGACATGCATGCGCCAGGGGAACCGGGCGACTTGCCGTACACGGTAGGTTGCCCTACGTTCACTCGTGAGCTGCGGCGAGTCCAGTGGCCCAGTACGAAGAATTTCAAGCCAGACGTGCCAGAGAAGTACGACGGGAAGTCGCATCCGTCTGAGTTCCTCAGCATCTACACCATCGCGGTGCAGGCTGCCGGGGGACGAGACGACAAGATCCTTGCCAACTACTTCCCGCGGGTGCTCAAACCCAATGTCGGATCCTGGCTCATGCACTTGCCGGACAACTCCATTTCCTCATGGGCAGACCTATGCCATCAGTTTGTCGGCGCCTTTACGGGCGGTCACAAGCCTCATGGCCAAGAGAGTGACCTTCATATGCTCGCCCAGAAGGAAGGAGAGCCCCTACGCAAGTACATTCAGAGATTCAGCCGCATACAGCACAACATCCCAGATGTCCACCCTGCCGCGGTGATCAGCGCATTCCATTAGAACGTGCGAAACCGCAGAATGCGGGAGGAGATGGCGATGTGCAAGATCAGAGACGTCAGTGAGCTATATGCCCTGGCTGACAAGTGCGCACGTGCTGACGAAGGGAGGAAACTCCCCGGAGAGAATACAGGAGCAGGAGGATCTGATAGTGAGGAGATTGCCCCGGCAAGGAAAAACCGGCGGCGGAACAACAAGAAGAAGAAAGGCAAAGAAGTGCTAGTCGTTGAGCAGTCCGGCAAGGAAGCCAAAGCTGGTAGCTCCGGCAAGGAGATTGCCGCGGGCACCAACTACCAGGCTGTGGCGGTCGCCGACAAGCAGGACGGCTCCAACAAGCAGTACTGCAAGATCCACCGCACCAAGGGCCATGACCTCCAGAGCTGCAAGAAGGTCGAGCAGCTTGTCGAGCAGCAAAAGGCTGAATACGAGCGACGCGACAAGGAGAAAGCCCGGGAAGGTGCTGGAGGAGTTGGCAAGAAACGTCTCGGCCGAGGAGGACACCGCGGCAAGGCCAAACAGCGGCAAGGAGACAGACCTCCCCGCGGCCGCGACAAGGATGAAGATGACGACGACGATGAAGATATGGATGATGACGAGACCGATGAGCAGGAATTCCAGAAAGCCACAGAGGTCCTGTGCATTGACGGTGGTGCTTCCCTGCATACTTCACACCGCCAGCTCAAGCAGTGGGTGCGAGAAGTCAATGCGGCAGAACCACCCATCGAGTCACGCAAATCTCTGAAATGGTCCAGCACGCCTATCATCTTTGATATTGAGGACCACCCTGATCGCATAACTACGGTCGGGTGCTTGCCGATGTTGGTTTCACCAACTATCCGCAACCTCAAGGTCACTAAGATGCTAGTTGATGGCGGGGCCGGCTTGAACTTGATCTCCTCCGCGGTACTCCAAAAACTCCAGATCCCTGATAGCGAGCTCGAAGAGACCGGCACGTTCCAAGGAATCAATCCGGGAAGGAGCAAGCCGAAGGGAAAGATCACGTTGCCGGTAACATTTGGCAGCGAGTTGAACTTCAGGACTGAGAGGGTCACTTTTGACGTTGCTGATTTTCCATTACCTTACAATGGGATACTCGGCCGTCCAGTGCTCGCCAAATTCATGGCAGCCTCACACTATGCATACAATGTACTGAAAATGCTAGGCCCGATAAGTGTCATCTCTGTCCCTGGCGACAAGAAGGATGCTCTTATCTGCGCCGACAAGATCTACCAGGAAGCAGCAGCAGCAACAGATCGCAAGTCACTTACCGTTGAAGCTCCCGGGGCGAAGAAGAAGACCAAGTCCGGCAAGAGCTCTGATGCCCACTCCGGCAAGCGCACCTCTTCGGAGTGCTGCGCTACCGTCGAGGACGCACCATCAAGCTCCACCGGCAAGACTAAGAAGACAATGGCAGCTCCACCAGAGACCAAGAAGGTGTCCGCCAAGGAGGACGGCACTCGTGGTACCTTCACCATCAGTGCCACTCTTGACCCTAAATAGGAAAGCGCGCTCGTTGCTTTCCTGCGGGCGAACGTCGACGTGTTTGCGTGGCAGCCGTCTGACATCCCCGGTGTTCCCAGGAAAGTAATCGAGCACCATCTTGCCGTCTGTCCTCATGCGCGGCCCGTCAAGCAGAAAATCAGGAAACAGGCAGTGGAGCGCCAAGAATTCATCGCAGAAGAAATCAAGAAATTGGAAGCAGCAGGCCTTGTCAGAGGGGTGCTCCATCCTTCGTGGTTGGCCAATCCTGTAGTCGTGCGTAAGGCAAACGGGAAATGGAGGCTTTGTATCGACTTTACCAATGTCAATAAAGCTTGTCCCAAAGACCCATTTCCCTTGCCGCGCATCGACTAGATTGTTGACTCCACGGCCGGATGTGACTTGCTTTCATTTCTTGATGCATACTCAGGATACCATCAGATCTTCATGGCAGAAGAGGATGAGGAGAAGACCGCATTCATCACCCCATGTGGCACATACAGTTTCGTACGGATGCCCTTCGGTTTAAGCATTAGTAGTCCATCACGCTTTTGAGCCACAAATGCACAGAAATGTGGAAGCCTACATGGACGACATAGTGGTCAAGAGCAAGGACAGGGCGACCCTGATTCAAGATTTAGATGAAACCTTTGCAAATTTGCGCAAGATCAACCTCAAGCTTAACCCCGAGAAGTGTGTGTTTGGAGTCCCTTCTGGCAAGCTTCTCGGGTTCTTCGTGTCTTAGCGGGGAATCGAAGCCAATCCCGACAAGATCAAGGCCATTGAGCAAATTGAGGCACCGAAGCGCGTCAAGGATGTACGAAGACTTGCTGGCTGCGTAGCTGCTCTCAGCAGGTTTATCTCTAGGTCTGCTGAGCGCGCCCTGCCATTTTCAAAATTTTGAAAAAGGCAGGCCCAATGAAATGGACTCCGGAGGTGGAGGCTGCGCTGCAGGACTTGAAGAGATACTTGTCCTCCACTCCAACACTTGTCGCACCTAAGCCACAAGAGAAGTTGCTGCTATATATAGCGGCAACCAATCAAGTGGTTAGTGCTGCGTTAGTAGCGGAGAGGGAGGCAGATGATGAGCCAGCAACCACGGCAGATGCATCCAGCGACAAGCAGGGGACTTCGCCGGCAAGCTCTGGTCCCGACAAAGATGGATCCACGCAGGAGCATGAGAAGATGCAGAAAAGGATGGTGCAGCGCCCTGTTTACTTTGTCAGTTCCCTTCTGCAGGGGGCTAGGTCAAGGTACTCTGGTGTGCAGAAATTGCTTTTCGGCCTTCTCATGGCCTCGAGAAAGCTGTGCCATTACTTCCAAGCACATGAGATCACAGTCGTCACTCGTTTTCCGCTGAAGAGGATACTGCAGAATCCAGAAGCAACAGGCAGGATTGTCGAGTGGGCACTGGAACTGTCAAGCTTTGGCCTCAAGTTTGAGAGCACTTCAACTATCCAAAGTAGAGCATTGGCAGAATTCATAGCAGAATGGACGCCAATGCAAGATGAAGAAATTACAGAAATGAGCATCCCCGTCAAGGAGGCAAGCAAAGAGTGGCTGATGTACTTTGATGGTGCCTTCTCGCTGCAAGGCGCCGGTGCGAGCGTGCTACTTGTTGCACCCACCGGAGAGCACCTCAAGTACGTTGTCCAGATGCACTTTCCCAAGGAGCAAGCAACGAACAATACTGCAGAGTATGAAGGATTGCTTGCCGATCTCAGGATCGCAGTAGACCTTGGGATCAAGAAGCTCATTGTCAGGGGTGACTCACAGCTTGTCGTCCGCCAAGTGAACAAGAATTATCAGAGTCCATTGATGGAAGCTTACGTTAGTGAGGTGATAAAGCTAGAAGAACACTTTGACGGCCTACAGATGGAACATGTTCCAAGAGCTCAGAATGACATCGCCGATGGCCTGTCGAAGTGCGCTGCACTTAAGTTACCTGTGGAACCAAGGATCTTTGTGCTCAAGCTGACTCAACCATCCGTAACGCCATCAACTAGACAGAGCAAGAAGAGGAAGTTGATTTCCGGTGGCTATTTTCCGGCAGAGCTCCCCGAAGCCGCCACCAAGAAGGTCCCCAAAATCAACACCAAGGATGCTGAGGAGCAGTCTGCTCCGACAAGCCTTAGGGTTTGTTCCGTTGAAGCAGACGCTCCCGACAAGTTTTGCTCCGGCAAGCTTGCCGGGGAACATCAAGCTCCGGCAGAGCCACAGGTTCTTGCCGTAGAAGCGGATGTTCCCACAGCAGCAGATGTGCCTTTAGTCCTTGTTGTCGAGCCGCAAGCTCCAGCATGGGCACAGCAGATTGTCCGTTTCCTTCAGACAGGAGAACTTCCCGAAGAGCAAGAAGAAGCGGAAAGAGTAGCGCGGCAGTCAAGTATGTACCAGTTTGTCGATAGCACACTATACAGAAGAAGACTCAACGGTGTGAAATTGAAGTGTATTCGCCGGGAAGAAGGACAAGAGCTGTTGGCAGAGATACATGGAGGCATATGTGGTCACCACATTGGCGCAAGAGCACTTGTCGGCAAAGCGTTCCGGCAAGGTTTCTTTTGGCCGACAACCCTCCAGGATGCAACTGCACAAATAACCAAGTGTGAAGCGTGCTAGTTCCATTCCAAGCAGATACACCAGCTAGCTCAAGCTCTCTAGACGATCCCTTTATCCTGGCCATTTTCGGTCTGGGGGCTCGACATCCTCGGCCCCTTTCCCCGAGCTGTCGGGGGCTTTGAGTACTTGTACGTTGCAATCGACAAGTTCACAAAGTGGCCGGAAGTGGAACCAGTGAGGAAGGTGACAGCACAGTCAGCAGTAAAGTTCTTCAGGTCGATTGTTTGCCGCTTCGGGATCCCTAACAGGATCATCACCGACAATGGCATGCAATTCACGAGTCGCACCTTCATGCAGTACGTCCAAGATCTTGGCGCCAAGGTCTGCTTCGCTTCTGTTGCTCATCCGAGAAGCAACGGTCAAGCGGAGAGGGAAAATGCTGAAGTGCTGCGCGGGCTCAAGACCAAAACTTTCGACAGGCTGCACAAGTGCGGAAAGAACTAGATCGAGGAGCTGCCGGTGGTTCTTTGGTCGATCAGGACGACGCCAAATCGAGCCACTGGCCAGACACCTTTTGCTCTAGTCTATGGAGCAGAGGCAGTTCTCCCCATGGAACTCGTATATGGGTCACCTCGAGTGCTCGCTTATGATGAGCTTGAGCAAGAGCAGCTGCGACAAGATGACGCACTGCTCCTTGAGGAGGACCGTCTTTAGGCTGCTATACGAGCTGCTCGATACCAGCAAGCTTTGCACCGCTACCATAGCCGCAAAGTTAGTGCTAGAAGTCTCGAGGAAGGCGACCTTGTTCTTCGGCGCGTTCAGTCCGCCAAGAATACCAACAAGTTGACGCCGAAGTGGGAAGGCCCTTACCGGGTGAAACGAGTCACTAGGCCTGGTGCTGTCCGCCTTGAGACCGAAGATGGCAGTCCGGTGAGCAACTCCTGGAACATTGAGCATCTTCGTAAGTTTTACCCGTAAGGCGCGGTTGCCGGAACCTATTCCGGCAACCACCTTTTGTACAAGTCTTGCCGATGTTGCATGTAATCCTTTGTACAAATCCGGGCGCAGACCCCGTGCATAAGTAAAACTCATGTGCTCCGCACATCTTGTCAATATCATGCTATCTACATTATTTTTGCATGCGTTATCTGACACTTTGTGCAGCACCTACCCCCGGTAAGCAATAACGAGCCCTAAGGCTCCATATCTTTATTTTCTCTTCTTTCTCTTTCTCAAAGAAAAGGAAGGTTCCCTCGCCCACAAGTTTGCCGGGGGGGGAGGAGAAGATAATGGCGTGGACCAGGCATCGTTCAAGGAAGTTTCGCCTTACCGGAAAGCAAGCGACAGAAAAGCTAAGTTGTCAAAGTTTGAGCAATCAGTTTTAATTTTTAAGTTATCTTCCTCGAACGAACGTGCTTTGTATGGAAAACATGTGCGCGGAGGAACCAACTCGTAGCTAGTTGCGCCCTTACTTTGTTTCGAGTCCGCTCAACAACTTCTGTGAGCTGCGACTAGTTGCGACAAGGTTTCTTGTCGGTAGCGGCACCGCCAGCAGGCTGCTGATGTCCCGCACTCAGTGCTCGCGGCTCAAGTGCCTGCACCGGCAAGTTCCCTAAAAGCGTAGGGCAAAAACATACAAAGGAAGGAATCAAGTAAAGGAAATAACACAGCAAATTTCTACCCAAAACAGAGTTATATTACAAGATAGCTTGTCGCAGCTCTAATAGATTGTTTTCATAACATGACCAGCAGCGACAAGAAAAAGAGAAAACGGGCGGCTTAATCTACGCGATCGCCCTCAACCCTCTTGATCTCGCTCACCTTGTCCACAATGGGTGCGACAAGGGCCTTGAGCGCTTCCAGGTCAGCATCCGGCGGCAGGGACTTGAGGAGGTTGGTGAAGTTGAGGCCTGGGTTGCGGAAGGCCACCTTCATCAGCACCTTCTGGAGAGCTTCTGCGCAGATCTTGCGCGACTCGTCGGCCAGCTGCTTTGGGATCTTCTCCCGGAGCCGCTGGAGAGCCGTCGCCACGCCTTTAAAGAACAAGCTGAGCTTGGCGCTGGGTTGGAGGTGCTCGTCGGAGGAGTACCCGAGATCCTCCATTCCCAGCTGCGCCAGCTCCCCGTCGATGGCGGCGGAAAGATCCACAAGACCCTCGGTCCAGTGCTCCACAGTCTCCCTGAAAGTGTCATGGGCGGCAACAGCACTCGCCAGCAGCGCCTCGTCGGCCTTGATCTTCTCCGACAAGGCCACCTCCCGCTCCTTGGCGCCGTTCAGTGTCTGAGTCAAAGTAGCCAACTTCAACTCAAGATCTGCATTGGAATCCTTGGCGGCGCTGAGCTCCTTGCTCCTCTCAGCGAGAAGACCCTGCAGCTCACCATGAGCGGCAGCGTCCTTCTCGCGCTCACGCTTGAGCGCGGCAAGCTCCTCGCCGCTCGCCCTGAGATCGACTTCCAGCTGCGCCACCTTCGTTTCCAGCTCTTTCTTGGCGGCCTCGGCAGCTTCGGCAGCATCCCTTGCTTCCTTGAGAGCCCCGCCAATTGCTTGCTCACGCGCGGCAAGCTCCTCCTCGTGGCTGTCAAGGTTGACCTTGCGCTGCGCCAACTCTCCTTCTTGTGCAAATAGATTTTCAGCGACAAGCCGCTGTTGCTCTTCAACCTCAGCCTTCGCGAGGAGAAAAGCTTTCCACTCCTCGGCGACTTGCTCCCGCTCCTCCGCCAGGGATCGGAGAGTTTCCTGCCTGAGACCCCGGAGCTCCCCAGCGCGCTTCTCAATATCCACTCCCGCCCTCGCGACAAGTGCTTCTCGGGACGCCAGCTTGGCTTGTCGGGCGTGGTAGAGCGACAGCAGCTTCCGCAACAGCCGCTCCTCCTCAGGCTCGTCGCTGCTGCTGCTTGGCGCATCGACCAGCGCCAGCCCAGCGGAGGCGAGCACCTCTTCATCAAAAGTTTCTCCTTCGACCGGCGCCCTGGAGCTCGATGCCCAGGGGAGCTTGATGAAGACGCCATCGCCGGCCTTCAAATAGGCGCCGGGCTGGGGCTCTTCGGAGCCTGGCGCTACAGCAGCGGCAGAGGGATCGGCGGTCGGTGCAGCGCCTGGCGCTCCTGCGGCCTCGGTGCCGTCAGTGCGATCACCGGATTCCTCGCCAGCTTCTGCGGCGGCAGCCTTGGCGGCCTCTTCGCCGGCGGGATCATCAGCACCGGCCTCTTCTTCGGTGGCGGTGGCGTCGTTGTTGTTGCCGCGCGCGTTCTCCTCGCCGGCAGCCTCGGTTTCCATCGGCTCCGTGGCAGGTGGATCTGACGACCGAAGAGGGGAGAAAGGTCAAGCAAACACTCAAAAAGAAAATCAGAAGAAGAAGAACCCAAGGGAAGTTTTCAGGCAAAAGGGTTACCTGTGCCAGGATCTGCAGTCGCGGCCTCAACCACCGGAGGATCATTGGCGCTATCCCTTGCCGGAGAACTGCCCCTTGCCGGAGAATTCTCCCTTGCCGGAGAACGCTCCCTTGCCGGGGAATCCTCCCTTGGTGGTGTAGTCAAAGCAGATGGCATTTCGGGAGCGGCCTCCGGGCCCTCCTGGTGAGGCTGCTCTGCTCCTACACAAACCAACAGACAGATATCAGCAAAAGAAGAGCACCCATGCGCGCCTGACGGCATGAAGTAAACCATATACTTACCTGGGGGGCTGCGCTGGGGGCTGCTTTGAGGAATGGTTGCCAGGTCTGACAAGGTGGTCTCGGACATGTCCTCTGTCGTCGTGGTGGGGTCGTCCTCGATGATGATCACCGGGGCCTTGGCTCTCTTCGCCGCTCTCTGGGCCAGAGTTCTGAAAAGGAACAGGTTCAGAGTAAAGCAAATCAGACACAAGACAAGACAGCAAGAATTGAAGAACTACAAGTACAGCAAGGAATCTTACTCTTGTTCTTCCTCGTCGGAGCTGAGCGCGGAGAGATCGAAGTCCGGCTCGCCTCCGGTGAGACGAGGCAGAAGAGTAGGCTCCCTTGTCCACTTGGCAGGAGCAGTAGCGGTGGACCGGGAAGACCCAGCTCCGGTTGCCGCAGCGGCGTGAGGCGCTCCTGCGGCAACAGTGCTTGCCGCGGTAGAGCGTGTCGCGCGGCTCGGCGGCTGTTGACCCGTCTGCCGCCCCGTTACATCCGAGGCCTTGCGGAGACACCTTCTTGGTGGGGCTGGGGGCTCCGCCTGCGGCAAGCTGTCCGAAGGTTTGGGTCCAACAGGCTCTCCCTCGCCGGGCTCGCTCGGCTCAGCTTCAGGCCCGGCAAGCTCTTCATCGCCGACGAACTCCTCTCGCTCGGCAAGGCTTGCCGCCTCTGCTGCCTCTGCCTCCTCCACGGTGAATCCAAACACGCCCGCGGCAGCGGCTGCTGCCGCCTCTTCCAGCCTGGTGGCGATGCACTGCATCTCATCATCGGTGGTGTCGCGGGTGAGGCTCTTTTGCTCATCAGCGCGGACCGGCACTTCTACCAAGCCGTCAAAGAAATCCCGCACGACGTCGTCTACAGGCTCTTGCCAAGTCGGGACGATTCCGTGTGAGTCGCACAGCGGCATCATTGCGCGGACGCGGTCGAGCAAAGAATTGTTGCACAGCGGAACGACATCCCGCGGCAACATGAACGGATGCTGGGGATCGCGCTTGAACAGCTCCAGGAGCATCGCGTCCAGCTCCAAAACAGTGAAGTTGAAGTTGAGGCCCGGGCGCAGCCTCATGATATCCACCGAGTTTTGGAACTCCCAAGCGGGTCTCCTCCTCTCCTGCAGGGGGGCGATGCGGCAGCGAAGAAAGTCTGCGCCAACGGCGCCTACGGTGAGCCCGGCAAGCCTAAGGCGAAGGATCCAGGTGACGGCAATCTTCAGCCTATCGTCTTCCGAAGCCACGCTGCTCCAATCGTTGCCGCGCACTATTGGGGCTTGGCGCAGGGCAGTAAATGGCTGCGGGTTCTCCTCGACGATCCAGCACCACTCTGCTCTCCACTCCTCCCACTTGTTGCGGAGCTCTCCCTCCAGATATGCTTCCTTCTTGCAGACTCTCGAGATCCAAGCGATTTCGCCGGCAAGGGGCTCCCCTCTCTCAACCCGGGGCATAAAGAAGTGGCGAAAAAGGGCTACGTTTGGGTGGACTCCGACAAAGTTTCCGCAGAGATGTGCGAAAACTGCCATGGTCAGAACGGCATTGGGGGTGAAGTCAAGGAGGCGGAACCCGTAGGTGTTCATGATATCACAGAATAATTCAGAGAAGAGCGGGCAGAGCCCGCAGTAGAAGAACAGCGCGAAGAAGGGATACCCGTTCGGAGCCAGTCTCGAAGCGGTGGCCGGGAGTACCTTCGTGCGCGGATGCGCTCGCGTCTCCGTCGACCAGAAGAGATAGTAGTACTCCCTCAGCTCCTTTGCGTCAAGCTGAGGGGGGAAGATGGCCCGCTCCTTCCGCAGTGTCGCGAGCCGCTGCGCCTCGACCGATTTCACGCCCTTCCCCTTGTCGGCTTTCGGAGCCATGGCGGAGGTGGTGGGGGAGATCCACGGCGATGGTGGTGCTGGTGGCAATGGGGGGTGGAGCGCTGCTCTTTTTCAGCTTCGGGAAGAAGGGGGAGCGGCGGAGATTTCCGAGACTGGAGTAGCAACCGGCGAAGTGGGCAAACTGCCCCTGTTTCCCCTGCTTATAAAGAGGGAGGGGGCGGACGTTTCGCCCTTTCGAATAAAGAAACCACCCACGATCTCTCCCATGATGCCGCATTCAACGCGTGCCGTTCGGGGAGGGCGCGGTGGATACGGAGTAAGATATGGCGTGACCCAGGCAGCGCATGCCCGTGCCCTGCTTTGGGCCTGGCCCAATAGCGCTCGGCACCGTGTGTGGCCCAGGCCCGGGGGCTCCTGTCGGTGTACTAGAGTAGGGGTACCCTAGTATCCCGAACTTGTGCATGGGCAGTTGCAGCGCCCCGCGGCAAGGCTTGCCGGGTCACCGCCAAGGTCCTCCGTGGTTCCTTTGGAACCATTCAAGAACAAAGTATTTAGGCCAAGAAGACAAGGCCCCGGCAAGAGGAGCTTGCCGGGAAGGCCAACCAAGGCATCGCAAGGAACTTGCCGCCACGCGCCGCGCGTCCCAGCAAGACCCGGTGAGCGACAAGCTTCCGGACGCGACAAGACAACGGCCGCGGCAAGGCGCTTGCCGCGGCAGGTTATAACTCTGCATCCGCGCTCCAGCGCATCCACCAACGTGTCGCCCTGGGGCCTTCCCAGGCGTGCGCGGCAGGAGGCTGAGCAGCCAGCGGTGCGAGGTGGCAAGCGACGCTGACAAGATTACCATCGTGGCGAACGGTGGCATCCCTGACGGTCCTTTTCTGCACTGTTTGGGCGACACAGACGGGCATCTAATGCCTTTGTCCCCTGCCGTCAGGGTTAGGTAGGATGCACTGTGCAGGTAGCTGTACCAACCGCAACTCCTTTTCCATTTTTACCCTCGTCTGCGTTGCCACCTGTCGGTGACCCCTTGAGCATATAAAAGGACGCCCATGCGCAATGTAGAGGGGGTTCAAAACCAGAAAATCACACACGCTCGGTCTCGTTAGCAGCTAGAGTGTACTGTAGCACTCAGCGCTCTTGAGCAAGAACACAATACAATCAGACAAGCAGCAGTAGGAGTATTATCTCTCTGGAGAGCTCCGAAGCTGGGTAAACTGCTCGTGTGTTTCGCCTCGATCTGCTCTTCGTGCGGCCTCCGCCCCCCGCCGAACCGAAAGGGGCTTGGTCCGCCAGCCCATAGGTGTTCGTGGATCAGCTTCCCCGACATCCACGCCATGGATGTCGGGGAAGCTGATCCACGAACACCTATGGGGCCGGTGGACCGAGCCCCTTTCGGTTCGGCGGGGCGCGGAGGCCGCACGAAGAGCAGATCGAGGCGAAACACACGAGCAGTTTACCTAGCTTCGGAGGTCTCCGAAGAGATAATACTCCTACTGTTGCTTGTCTGATTGTATTGTGTTCTTGCTCAAGAGCGCTGAGTGCTACAGTACACTCTAGCTGCTAACGAGACCGAGCGTGTGTGATTTTCTGGTTTCGAACCCCCTTCTATGTTGCGCATGGGCCTCCTTTTATATGCTCAAGGGGTCACCGACAGGTGGCAACATAGGCAAAGGTAAAAATGGAAAAGGAGGGGTGGTTGGTACAGTTACTTGCACAGTACATCCTACCTAACCCTGACGGTAGGGGACAAGGGCATTAAATGCCCGTCTGCGTCGCCCAAACAGTGCAAAAAGGGACCGTCAGGGACACCACTGCTCGCCACGATGGCGATCTTGTCAGCGTCGCATGCCACCGCGCACCGCTGGCTGCACAGCCTTTCCCCACGCGCGCCTGGAAAGGCCCCCAGGGCGACATGTTGGTGGATGTGCTGGAGCGTGGGTACAGAGTGGCCGCTTGCCGCGGCAAGCGCCTTGCCGCGGTTGTTGTCTTGCCGCGCCCGAAAGCTTGTCGCTCACCGGGCCTTGCCGGGACGCGCGGCGCGTCGCGGCAAGTTCCTTCTGATGCCTTGATTGGCCTTCCCGGCAAGCTCCTCTTGCCGGGGCCTTGTCTCCTTGGCTTAAATACTTTGTTCTTGAATGGCTCCAAAGGAACCACGGAGGACCTTGGCGGTCACCCGGCAAGCCTTGCCGCGGGGCGCTGCAACTGCCCATGCACAAGTTCGGGATACTAGGGTACCCCTATTCTAGTACACCGACAAAGGAGTACGTCGGTGGAGCAACAGGGGGCCCACAAGGCAGGGGGCGCGTCCTAGGGGAGGCGCGCCCCCCACCCTCGTGACCGCCTCTTTTGTTCCTTGGAGCTGGTTCCAAGTCTCCTGGATCATGTTCGGTGAGAAAATCACGTTCCCGAAGGTTTCATTCCGTTTGGACTCCGTTTGATATTCCGTTTCTTCGAAACACTAAAATAGGAAAAAAAACAACAATTCTGGGTTGGGCCTCCGGTTAATAGGTTAGTCCCAAAAATAATATAAAAGCGGACAATAAAGCCCAATATAGTCCAAAACAGTAGATAAAGTAGCATGGAGCAATCAAAAATTATAGATACGTTGGAGACGTATCACGGAGTCACCCTCAAGAACTCTCTAGTTCTTCTTCTTCAGGATCCACATCATCTTGATGGGAATCCTTGGAGTTGTAGTCGTACTTGATGAAGTAGAACTTGATGTGGTCTTGGGAACCCACTTGACCAAGGCCTTAGGAGCTTCTTCAAATGCATCAATCTCCTCTTGAAGCTTGTCCTTGCCTTTTTGCTTGTGGTCTTGTGGTGGAAGATCATCTTGAGCTTGTGTCCCTTTGAAGGAAGTAGGATCATACTTCTCTTGTTGAGGAAAAAACTTCGTCTTGGGGTATTGATCTTCTTCCCACTCAACTCCATTGGCATTGAACTTTCGTTCAAAACCAACACCTTGGTTCTTCCGGTGCCTTCCTTGCTTGCGTACAATTTCCTCGAATTGCTTACTCCCGGCAAAGCTCTTGTAAACATGTTTCTCTATAATTCCCTTCAATAAGCTATTTTCTTCCTCAAGTGTAACTTGGCTAAGAGAATCATTAGTGGAATCAAGAGAACTACTAGAAGCAACAACATTGGATTTAGCATGATTATTGTTACTACTAGAGGAAGAATCCTTCTTGTTCTTGTTACTAGACTTGACTTGAGGCATGTAAGTAGATAAGAGTGAACGCTTGGCAATGTAAGAAGAACTTTTCTTATGAAGATCATCATTGATTGCTTTTAAGAACTCATGCTCTTGCTCAAGGTTGAGCTTTTCAAAGCGTAACTTCTCATGAGTCCTTAATAGTTCTCGATGATCTTCTAAGATAGTTTCATGAGCTAACTTAAGAGTGTTTAGTTCTTTAGTTAGAAGCTCAATCTTCTCCTTATCATTGTCATTCGTTTTATCTTGATTAGCACGATTAATTGACGTTTCATCATAGTATTCATCACTAGAGTTGTCAACAAGAAAATCATCATCACCTAACAAGTCATCTCATCACTATTGAAATCAACATACTCGGGATGTGATACCTTTGGGCCTTTAGCCATGAAGCATCTTCCAAGTCCTTCATTTGGTGAATCAAATATGTCGTAGGAGTTGGTTGACACAAGTGCTAGACCGGCAACACCTTCATCTTGAGTATATTCGGAGTTGGAGTGATTGTCGGAGTCGGAGCCGGATACCCATTCACCAACATGATCTTGATGTCTTCGTTTTGTGTATCTCCTTGATGACTTGTCCTTCCTTTATGAATCCTTGCTTCTCCGGGATGTTCTTCATTCATAACGATCATCTCTACCCCTCCTCTTTCTTGGTGGTGATTCTTCCCTTCTACTTCTCCTCTTAGGTCATTCTTCTCTTCTTTTGTAGGGTGTCGTACACTCATTGGAATAGTGTCCGAGTCTTCCACAATTGTAGCAATTACGCTCTCGACTAGAAGATCTTTTGTCATTGTAGGACCTTGACTTGGAGCTTCTTTCTTTGCTTCTACTCTTGTAGAATTTGTTGAAGTTCTTCACCATTAGGCTCAATTCTTCATTGAAGGTTTGTTTCTCACTTGATGATGTGGGGGCTTCACATGAGGCTTTGTAAGCACCACTTGACTTGTTGTGAAGTTCCTCCTTATCCTTGAGTGACATCTCATGAGCAACAATTCTTCCAATGACTTCTGTTGGCTTGAGATCTTTGTAATTTGGCATCATTTGGATCAATGTGCACATGGTATCATATTTTCCGTCCAAAGCTCTTAGGATCTTCTTAATGATGAATTTGTCGGTCATCTCTTCACTTCCTAAGCCGGCAATCTCATTTGTGATAAGAGCAAGCCTAGAGTACATTTCAGTGACACCTTCACCATCCTTCATTTTGAACTTGTCAAGCTGACTTTGAAGCACATCCAACTTGGATTCCTTGACGGAGTCGGTACCTTCGTGCATATCAATCAAAGTATCCCAAATTTCCTTTGCATTCTCAAGATGGCTGATTTTGTTGAATTCTTCGGGGCACAATCCGTTGAAGAGGATATCACAAGCTTGAGCATTGTATTGCAGCATCTTCAACTCTTCCGTGCTATCTTCACGGTCCAGTTCTCTCCCATCAAAGAATTCACCTTGCAAGACAATACACACAATAGCCCAAACGGCGGGGTTATGTCCAAGAATATGCATTTTTATCTTATGCTTCCAACTAGCAAAATTAGTACCATCAAAGTAAGGACCTCTACGGTGATAGTTTCCCTCGCTAGACGCCAAACTCTCCTAGGTTGTGAAACCAGGGCTATGACCACCAAAAGCTATGGAAATCAAAGCAAATGGAGACCAAAGCTCTGATATCACTTGTAGGATCGAAAGTATGTCTAGAGGGGGGTGATTAGACTACTTGACCAAATAAAAACTTATCCTTTTCCCAATTTTAGTCTTTGGCAGATTTTAACTAACTTAGCATAAGTCAAGCAATCTTAATACAATTCAAGCAAGCATGCAAAGAGTATATGAGCAGTGGAAAGTAAAGCATGCAACTTGCAAGAATGTAAAGGGAAGGGTTTGGAGAATTCAAACACAATTGGAGATACGGATGTTTTTGTCGTGGTTCGGATAGGTGGTGCTATCGTACATCCACGTTGATGGAGACTTCAACCCACGAAGGGTAACGGTTGCGCGAGTCCATGGAGGGCTCCATCCACGAAGGGTCCACGAAGAAGCAACCTTGTCTATCCCACCATGGTCGTCGCCCACGAAGGACTTGCCTCACTAGCGGTAGATCTTCATGAAGTAGGCGATCTCCTTTCCCTTAAAAACTCCTTGGTTCAACTCCACAATCTTGTCGGAGGCTCCCAAGTGACACCTAGCCAATCTAGGAGACACCACTCTCCAAGAAGTAACAAATGGTGTGTTGATGATGAACTCCTTGCTCTTGTGCTTCAAATGATAGTCTCCCCAACACTAAACTCTCTCTCTCTCTCAGGATTTGGATTTGGTGGAAAGAACATTTGAGTGGAAAGCAACTTGGGGAAGGCTAGAGATCAAGATTCATATGGTAGGAACGGAATATCTTGGCCTTAACACAAGTGTAGGTGGTTCTCTCTTAGAAAATGCAAGTTGGAAGTGTAGGTTCGTTCTGATGGCTCTCTCCATGAATGAAGAGGAGGTGGAGGGGTATATATAGCCTCCACACAAAATATAACCGTTACACACAACTTGCCAAACTTGGTGGGACCGAATTGAAGAACTCGGTCGGACCAATTCAGCAAATCTAGTGACCGTTAGGATTTTCGGTGGGACCGACATGCAACTCGGTAGGACCGATATGGTTAGGGTTAGGGCATAACGTAATATCGGTGAGACCGATTACTCAAACTCGGTGGGACCGATTTTGGTAATAAGCTAACCAGAGAGTTGGTCAGGTAAACTCGGTGGGACCGGTTCGCTCATTTTGGTGAGACCGAAATGTTATGAAAAGGAAACAGAGAGTTTACATTGCAATCTCGGTGGGACCGATCGCTCATCTCGGTGGTACCGAAACGTTACGAAGGGAAACAAAGATATTACAATCCCATCTCGGTGAGATCGAGATCCCTATCGGTGAGACCGATTTGCCTAGGGTTTGTGGCAGTGGCTATGACATCTGAACTCGGTGGCGCCGGATAGAAAGAATTAGTGAGGCCGAGTTTGACTTTTCGTTTAGGTCATATGTGGATGTGAGAAAGTATTTGAGGGCTTTGGAGCATATCACTAATCACTTTGAGCAAGTAAGTCATTGAGCAACACCTCATCCCTCCTTGATAGTATTGGCTTTTCCTATAGACTCAATGTGATCTTGGATCACTAAAATATAAAATGTAGAGTCTTGAGCTTTGAGCTTGAGACAATCCTTTTGTACTTAGTATTTTGAGGGGTCCACTTTTCTCATTCATGTCATGCCAATCATTGAGCTTTCCTGAAATATTTAACTTGAAGTAGCATTAGCTCAATGAGCTATATGTTGTTAGGAATTACCAAAACCACCTAGGGATAGTTGCACTTTCACTCGCCCACCCGCGCCGTCTTCCTTGGTAGCTCGCGCGTACCATATCCCCCCTGCTCACTGCTCGGCCACACATGCCATCTTCTTTGTTCGCCCACCCGAATCCACTTCCCCGCTTGCTCGCAGGCGCCGAAAATGCCAATCACTCAGCACCCTAAAAAAACCTATGGCAGAACCGACTGACATGCAGAGCCGCGATTGGAATTCCCTCCCTGATGTTCTCTTGGAGCAGATCTATAATCGTATGGACCTGCTCAGCACCGTGCGTCTGGCCGCATGCTCGGTGTCTTTGTACCATCTACTCGTCTCCAAGCGGCCGGACCTTTTCAAGACACCCTGCTTGTTGATGCCCAATCCTCGCAGGTGCCCCAGGCACCGACTTGATGATCCTATGGAGGTTGCCATGGTGCCCCTCGACATGCTACCACTACCCGTTCACCTGTCCTTCGTGCGCGGCCACTACTGGGCGGGCATGAAGGCCAACTGGATCATCCTCATCCACCAATCCAGTAGTCTGTGGCCTCTCGTGGATATCTACACCCAGCGAGAGATCACCCTTTCATCGTTGGATACCGCCACCATCGAGCTGAAGGAAATATGCCCTAGAGGCAATAATAAAGTTATTATTTATTTCCTCATATCATGATTAATGTTTATTATTCATGCTTGAATTGTATTAACTGGAAATATGATACATGTGTGAATACATAGACAAACTTAATGTCACTAGTATGCCTCTACTTGACTAGCTCATTAATCAATGATGGTTATGTTTCCTAACCATAGACATGTGTTGTCATTTGATTAACGGGGTCACATCATTAGGAGAATGATGTGATTGACTTGACCCATTCGGTTAGCCTAGCACTTGATCATTTAGTATATTGCTATTGCTTTCTTCATGACTTATACAAAGTTCCTACAACTATGAGATTATGCAACTCCCGTTTACCGGAGGAACACTTTGTGTGCTACCAAACGTCACAACGTAACTGGGTGATTCTAAAGGAGATCTACAGGTGTCTCCAAAGGTACATGTTGAGTTGGCGTATTTCGAGATTAGGTTTTGTCACTCCGATTGTCGGAGAGGTATCTCTGGGCCCTCTCGGTTTTGCACATCACTATAAGCCTTGCAAGCAATGTGGCCAGTGAGTTGGTTACGGAATGATGCATTACGTAATGAGTAAAGAGACTTGCCGGTAACGAGATTGAACTAGGTATTGAGATACCGACGATCGAATCTCGGACAAGTAACATACCGATGACAAAGGGAACAACGCATGTTGTTGTGCGGTTTGACCGATAAAGATCCTCGTAGAATATGTAGGAGCCAATATGAGCATCCAGGTTCCGCTATTGGTTATTGACCGAAAATAGTTCCAGGTCATGTCTACATAGTTCTCGAACCCGTAGGGTCTGCACGCTTAATGTTACAATGACAGTTTTATTATGAGTTTATAAGTTTTGATTTACTGAAGGTTGTTCGGAGTCCCGGATGTGATCACGGACATGACGAGGAGTATTGAAATGGTCAAGACATAAAGATTGATATATTGGACGACTATATTCGAACACCGGAAGTGTTCCGCGTGATTTCGAAGAAAACCGGAGTGCCGGAGGCTTACGGGACCCCCCCCCCCCCCGGGAACTAATGGGCCTTGTTGGGCCCTAGTGGAGAGAGAGAGGGGCCGGCCAGGGCAAGAGGCGTGCCCCCTCCCCTTGAGTCCGAATAGGACAAGGAAGGGGGCGGCGCCCCCTTGCCTTTCCCCTCTCCC
>NC_041385.1:446561911-446624899 GCF_002162155.2 Triticum dicoccoides
CCCCCTCCTCCTCCCCCCCTTTATATACGGAGGAGGGGGGCACCTCTAGTTACACAAGTTGATCTTCGTGATCGTTCATTAGCCGTGTGCGGTGCCCCCCTCCACCATATTCCACCTCGGTCATATCGTAGCGGTGCTTAGGCGAAGCCCTGCGTCGGTAGAACATCATCAACGTCACCACGCCGTCGTGCTGACGGAACTCATCCCCGACACCCTGCTGGATCGGAGTCCGGGGATCGTCATCGAGCTGAACGTGTGCTGAACTCGGAGGTGCCGTATGTTTGGTACTTGGATCGGTCGGATCGTGAAGACGTACGACTACATCAACCGCGTTGTCATAACGCTTCCGCTTTTGGTCTACGAGGGTACGTGGACAACACTCTCCCCTCTCGTTGATATGCATCTCCATGATCTTGCGTGTGCGTAGGAAATTTTTTGAAATTACTACGTTACCCAACAGTGGAATTCGAGCCAGGTTTTATGTGTAGATGTTATATGCACAAGTATAACACAAGTGAGTTGTGGGCGATACAAGTCATACTGCTTACCAGCATGTCATACCTTGGTTCAGCGGTATTGTTGGATGAAGCGGCTCGGACCGACATTACGCGTACGCTTACGTGAGACTGGTTTTACCGCCGTGCTTTGCACACAGGTGACTAGCGGGTGTCTATTTCTCCAACTTTAGTTGAAACGAGTGTGGCTACACCCGGTCCTTGCGAAGGTTAAAACAGCACTAACTTGACGAACTATCGTTGTGGTTTTGATGCGTAGGTAAGAACGGTTCATGCTCAGCCCATAGCAGCCACATAAAATTTGCAACAACAAAGTAGAGGACGTCTAACTTGTTTTTGCAGGGCATGTTGTGATGTGATATGGTCAAGACGTGATGCTATATTTTATTGTATGAGATGATCATGTTTTGTAACCGAAGTTATCGGCAACTGGCAGGAGCCATATGGTTGTCGCTTTATTTTATTTTTCTAAAAAGATAGGTGGTGCTATTCGGTTCAATGCCTGATGCCCTGTTACTCAAAAAATGATGTTGAAAACTGCACTTCATTGTAAAAATTGGGAATGCCATGTGGTGCAGTTTGGCTGGGGGCGACAATGCAGTACTTTTGTTGTGTTTTGTGCGGTTCAGTTAGTTGCTCGTGGTGCTCGAGATCTAATTGTGCTATGTAGAGGGTGTATGTATGAAAAAAGTAGTTCATTCCATTTTTGCAGCAGCTCATTACCCCTCCGTATGAAGTGCAAATTGTTCTGTGTGTCTCAAAATTCAGTCGACTACATCAACACTTGCAGTGCATTTGGTCCTCGGATGTGGTTCACTTTTATGAGTGATGGTGTTCACTTGCGCCCAACATAAAAGTGCGAAAAATTTAGCGAACAACAAGATAGTAATGTGGTCCACTTCGATACATGGCGAGGTTCATTTGCCCTCGTCTATGTGGTCCACTCTTGTTCATAAAAAATTAAAAAAAAAACAAAAACTCGTATGAAAAAAATAACGTCCGACAAAAGAAATTATGCAGCTCGCTTGCCCGTCTAATGCAGTGCGGTTTTCATTCAGAAGCAGCGCGGTCGACCGTGTGATGTTGTTCATCCCGTAAGTGCAAAAAAAAATGTTACGGAAACGAAAAAAAAGTAATGCGGTTCACTTCTTGATAGTGTTGTGGTTCATTTACACCCGATGTGAAGTGCACTCTACTTTCTCGTCTTTGAAAAAATTACGTTTGAATAAAAGAAACCATGCAGTTCTCTTACCCATGTGATGCAATGCGGTTTTTTATCTGTTGCAGTGCGGTTTTCAGTCGGATGAAGTACCCACGTCGATTTGGGTGTCGGGAAAAACAGAGTGTCCACATTTTGGTAAATTTGAAATTCCTCTTAAACCAAAAAGAATTAGAGAGAGTGTTCTACATAAGAGAGTTGCGTATCGTCGATATCTTTGCAACGGTGTATCATTTGAATCATTCCGACCAGCGGTTTGCAAAAATTTCGTGAAAAACGGCCGCTGCCACTCGTCGTGTGCCGCATGATTTTCAAAATTAACTTAAAACCGTAAGGAATATCAAAAATATTTCAACATATGAAGGTTGCACCTCGTTCGTAGCTTTCCAACGGCGTATCACACGCCTTGTTTCGACAAACGGTTCAAAAACTGGAGCGAAAACAGTACCAAAAATTTTAAAAAACTTGAAAAACATAATTCCACGATTTAGTAAATTTGAAACTGCTCTTAAACCGCAACGAACTAGAGAAAGATTTATATATGAAAAAGATGCGCCTCAATGATATCTATCCAACGGCGTATCATTTTCTTCGTCCCAATGAGCGGTTTAGAAAAAAACGCTCGCTGCCACTCGTCATCCGCCGCACCATTTTCAAAACTGCTCTTAAACCGTGTGGAATCTCGAAAAGTGTTCAACATGTCAAAGTTGCGCCGGATCCATAGCTTTTCAATAGTATATTACGCGCCTCATTCTGATAAACGGTTAAAAAATTAGAGCAAAAACAGTACCGAAAAAATAACGCGTGCAGTTTTTTACGACGAGAAGTTCACTCGTGTGAGTACTGCAACATACTTGGTTCAAAGAATGACGTGCACTTGCGTTCAGCGTGCAGTGCGGAAGTGGTGTGCAGAATAGTTATTCTGCTAATATTAGCAGAATAGACCGTCTGTTGGTGAAAGTGTTCTCCAATGGGAATTATATTTTGTATTACTCATGTAGCCTACAAAGTCTGTTGCATAGCCTTGTAACTTCGTACTCCATTTCTAAGTTTGTACTAGTCCTCTATACTGTATATTGCGCTACTCGTACTACTACCTCCCTCCTAGTTTATTGGTCCCCTTCGTAATTTGTGTCAAATTTTGACCATAAATTAACTAACTAAATGTTAATGCATGTCACAAAAAATGATATCATTGGATTAGTATTTGAACATGGTTTCCAATGGTATAATTTTTGGTGACATGCATTGACATTTTCTTACTTAAACCTATGGTTAAAATGTGACACTAAATACGATAGTAAGTAGTACAATAGTAGTACTAGTATACGTCGGTCAAATTATTCATCATGTCCTCACATTGAATTAACGTGACAACACGCTGCGCGTGAGGTGACACAAGAGTCTCGGCGGGGTGTTCGGTTCACCAAAGTGAGCCTCACCCCTCTCGTACTACAACATCACTCTCGCATTCTCTACAAAATCACTCTCCCATTCTCTCCCGGTCTCCCCGCCTCCCAGTCGCCGCCTTGTTCCGATGCATTTGGTATGATGAGCGATGAGCTACTGGAGTTGCTATACTTCATTGCAAGTAGCCAAAAGGAAGATGCTGAAAAAATCGATCTCAACAAGGATGCTCTTCAAGCTAGCCGGATGAAGGAAGGAACCAGTGAGGCCGTTGCTATGAGTATTTGTCCTGTCACCTCGTATTATGATTTCGATCTTTATGGGGTTTTTTCAAGTCTTTAGAGTCTACATGTAGTAATGAAGCCGAGACCCCAGTTTGTTCGGGTACCATGGACTTCAGATTTGGAGTACCACTTATCTGTCGAAATCATTCATCATTTACTTAAAACAGTTGATTGATCATACATTGAGTACCATTTAACTGGAATTAACCGACGGAAGTCCAAGAAAGATTGGCTGGTGCTGCTGGCTGGCATCAAGTTTGATCCACAGATCAGGAGCTGATCGAGCACCTTGAGGCCAAAGTGAGTGCTGACAGCGCAAGATCTCACCCTCTCATCGATTTGTTCATACCAACTATCAACAGCAGGCATGGCATATGTGATGTCTACTACACAACCTTCTTCTTGTAGACGTTGTTGGGCCTGCAAGTGCACAGGTTTGTAGGACAGTAGCAAATTTCCCTCAAGTGGATGACCTAAGGTTTATCAATTCGTAGGAGGCGTAGGATGAAGATGGTCTCTCTCAAACAACACTGCAACCAAATAACAAAGAGTCTCTTGTGTCCCCAACACACCCAATGCAATGGTAAATTGTATAGGTGCACTAGTTCGGCGAAGAGATGGTGATACAAGTGCAAAATAGATAGTAGATATAGGTTTTTGTAATCTGAAATAATAAAAACAGCAAGGTAACAAGTGATAAACGTGAGTGTAAACGGTATTGCAATGATAGGAAACAAGGCCTAGGGTTCATACTTTCACTAGTGCAAGTTCTCTCAACAATAATAACATAGATAGATCATATAACAAGCCCTCAACATGCAACAAAGAGTCACTCCGAAGCCACTAATAGCGGAGAACAAACGTAGAGATTATGGTAGGGTATGAAACCACCTCAAAGTTATTCTTTCGGATCAATCTATAAAAGAGTTCGTACTAGAATAACACCTTAAGACACAAATCAACCAAAACCCTAATGTCACCTAGATACTCCATTGTCACCTCAAGTATCCGTGGGCATGATTATATGATATGCATCACACAATCTAAGATTCATCCAACCAACACAAAGTACTTCAAAGAGTGCCCCAAAGTTTCTATCGGAGAGTCAAGAACGTGTGCCAACCCCTATGAATAGGTTCCCAATGTCACGAAACCCGCAAGTTGATCACCAAAACATACATCAAGTGGCACATGATATCCCATTGTCACCACAGATAATCACGGCAAGACATACATCAAGTGTTCTCATAAAAGACTCAATCCGATAAGATAACTTCAAAGGGGAAACTCAATTCATCACAAGAGAGTAGAGGGGGAGAAACATCATAAGATCCAACTACAATAGCAAAGCTCGGGATACATCAAGATCGTGCCCTAGAGGGAACACGAGAGAGAACACGAGAGAGAGAGATCAAACACATAGCTACTGGTACATACCCTCAGCCCCGAGGGTGAACTACTCCCTCCTCGTCATGGATAGCGCCGGGATGATGAAGATGGCCACCGGTGATGGGATCCCCCTCCGGCAGGGCGCCGGAAAGGGTTCCTGAGAGGTTTTTGGTGGCTACAGAGGCTTGCGGTGGCGGAACTCCCGATCTATCTTCTGTTCTGGAAGTTTTAGGGTACAAGAGTATATATGGGTGCAGGGGGTACGTCGGAGGAGCTACGGGGGCCCCACGAGGCAGGGGGCGCGCCCGGGGGGGCACCCTCGTGAGCACCTCCTGTATCTCCTGACGTGTACTCCAAGTCCATCGGGTGGCTTTTCTTCCAAAAATAACTTCTCCAGTTGATTTCGATCCGTTTTGACTCCGTCTGATATTCCTTTTCCTCGAAACACTGAAATAGGCATAAAACAGCAAATCTGGGCTGGGCCTCCGGTTAATAGGTTAGTCCCAAAAATAATATAAAAGTGGATAATAAAGCCAATATTGCCTAAAACAGTAGATAAAGTAGCATGGAGCAATCAAAAATTATAGATACGTTGGGGACGTATCAAGCATCCCCAAGCTTAATTCCTGCTTGTCCTCGAGTAGGTAAATGATAAAAAAAGAATTTTTGATGCGGAGTGCTACTTGGCATAATTTCAATGTAATTCTTCTTACTTGTGATATGAATATTCAGATCTGAAAGATTCAAGACAAAAGTTCATATTGACATAAAAATAATAATACTTCAAGCGTACTAATAAAGCAATCATGTCTTCCCAAAAATAACATGGCAAAAGAAAGTTCATCCCTACAAAGTCATATAGTTATGCTATGCTTCATTTTCGTCACACAAAGATGTTCCCAACTTCTATACCCCCGATGACAAGCCAAGCAATTGTTTCATACTCAAATAATCTCAAACTTTTTCAACCTTCACGCAATACATGAGCGCAAGCCATGGATATAGCACTATGGGTGGAATGGAATATGATGATGGGGATTGTGTGGAGAAGAAAAAAAGGAGAAAGTCTCACATTGACGAGGCTAATCAACGGGCTATGGAGATGCCCATCAATTGATGCCAACATGAGGAGTAGGGATTGCCATGCAACGGGTGCACTAGAGCTATGAATGCTCAACAAAAGAAAACTAGTGGGTGTGCATCCAACTCGCTTGCTCATGAAGACCTAGGGCATTTGAGGAAGCCCATCGTAGGAATATACAAGCCAAGTTCTATAATGAAAAATTCCCACTAGTATAAAAAGATAACTTATGAGATTCACTATATGAAGAACAAGGTGCTACTTTGAAGTACAATATATGAGACTCACTACATGAAGAACAAGGTGCTACTTTGAAGCACAAGTGTGGAAAAGAGATAGTAGCATTGCCCTTTCTTTTCTTTTTTTGGGGCCTTTTTTTTGTCCTTTCTCTTTTCTTTTTTTTGTTTGGGCAATGCTCTAATAATGATGATCATCACACTTCTATTGATTACAACATAACGATTACAACTCGAAACTTAGAACAAGATATGACTCTATATGAATGCCTCCGACGGTGTACCGGGATGGTGCAATGAATCAAGAGTGACATGTATGAAAAATAATGCATGGTGGCTTTGCCACAAATACGATGTCAACTACATGATCATGCAATGGCAATATGACAAAAGTAATGTATGTCATGATGATGATGATGGAAATTGCATGGCAATATATCTCGGAATGGCTATGGAAATGCCATAATAGGTAGGTATGGTGGCTGTTTTGAGGAAGATATAGGGAGGTTTATGTGTGATAGAGCGTATCATATCACGGGGTTTGGATGCACCGGCCATGTTTGCACCAACTCTCAAGGTGAGAAAGGGCAATGCACGGTACCGAAGAGGCTAGCAACGACGGAAAGGTAAAAGTGTGTATAATCCATGGACTCAACATTAGTCAAAAGAACTCATATACTTATTGCGAAAATTTAGAAGTCATCAAAAATCAAGTACTACGTGCATGCTCCTAGGGGGATAGATTGGTAGGAAAAGACCATCGCTCATCCCCGACCGCCACTCATAAGGATGCACAAGCCAGGTACACTTCATGTTTTAAATTTGTTACACAACTTTAACCATACGTGCATGCTACGGGACTTGCAAACTTCAACACAAGCATTCTTTGAATTCATATTCACCCAACTAGCACGACTTTGATATTATCACCTCCATATCTCAAAACAATTATCAAGCATCAAACTTTTCTTAGTATTCAACACACTCATAAGAAAGTTTCACATATCTTGAATACCAAGTATATTAATATTAAGCAAATTACCATGCTATGTAAGACTCTCAGAATAATCTAAGTGAAGCATGAGATATCAATAGTTTCTATAAAACAAATCCACCAACATGCTCTAAAAGATATATGTGAAGTACTAGAGCAAATGACAAACTACTCCGAAAGATATAAGTGAAGATCAATGAGTAGTCGAATAATTATGCAACTATGTGAAGACTCTCCCATTTAATAATTTCAGATCTTGATACTTTATTCAAACAGCAAGCAAAGCTAAAGAAAACTACATTGCAAGGATAACACAACTCATGTGAAGAAGCAAAAACTTAGGCTCAACCGATACTAACCGATAGTTATTGAAGAAGAAAGGTGGGATGCCTACCGGGGCATCCCCAAGCTTAGATGCTTGAGACTTCTTGAAATATTATCTTGGGGTGCCTTGGGAATCCCCAATCTTAAACTTTTATGTCTCCTTAATTCCTCTCATAACATGGTTTCTCTTCTTTTTATCAAAAGCTTCATTCACAACAAACTCAACAAGTACTCGTGAGATAGGTTAGTATAAACCAATGCAAAACCTTATCATTTTCTACTGTAACAAATCACTAACATTATTATTCAACATTGCATACTAAATGCCTCTGCATATTTAATACTCCTATCCTCAAATAGAATCATTAATTAAGCAAACATATGCAAACAATGCAACCATAACAGCAATCTGCCAAAACAGTACAGTCTGTAAAGAATGCAAGAGTATCAATACTTCCCTAACTCAAAAAATTATGAAATAAAATTCCCACTGTAATAAATTTATCAGATCTCAATATGCAAAAATATTCAACATTATACCACTCTCTTACTTTTCTAGAGAATTTTTTCAACAGCGGTAAACTTTCCGTTTTCAAACAGCAACATGTATACTAGCAAAATAAGCATGGCAAAGGCTATCCTTGACTTCTTTATTGAAACTAAAGATGCAAAACATTATTCTAACTAACATCAAGCAAAAACTAACAAAAGAAAATGACGCTCCAAGCAAAACACATATCATGTGGTGAATAAAAATATAGCTCCAAGTAAAGTTACCGATAGACGAAGACGAAAGAGGGGCTGCCATCCGGGGCATCCCCAAGCTTAGGCTCTTGGTTGTCCTTGAATATTACCTTGGGGTGCCTTGGGAATCCCCAAGCTTAGGCTCTTGCCACTCCTTATTCCATAGTCCATCGAATCTTTACCCAAAACTTGAAAACTTCACAACACAAAACTCAACAGAAAACTCGTAAGCTCTGTTAGTATAAGAAAATAAAACAACCACTTAGGTACTGTAATGAACTCATTCTAAATTCATATTGGTGTAATATCTACTGTAATCCAACTTATCTATGATTCATACCCTCCTATACTACTCATAGATTCATCAAAATAAGCAAACAACACATAGAAAACAGAATCTGTCAAAAACAGAACAGTCTGTAGTATTATGTATCAAATGTATACATCTGGAACTCCAAAAATCCTACCAAACTAGGAGTTCCTAAGCAATTCGTGTACCAATCCAGATCAAAAAGAATCAGATCAGAATCACGTTTATGTGAATTAACAAAACTAATTTACTGGGTGCAAAAGTTTCTGATTTTCAGCAGGATCAACACAACTATCACCGTAAGCTATCCTAAAGGTCTTACTTGGCACTTTATTGAAACAAAAGCTATAAAACATGATTACTACAGTAGAATAATCATGCGTACACACAAAAACAGTAAGGATAAATATTGGGTTGTCTCCCAACAAGCGCTTTTCTTTAATGCCTTTCTAGCTAGGCATGATGATGACAATGATGCTCACATAAAAGATAAGAATTGAAACATAACGGGAGCATCATGAAGCACATGAATAGCACATTTAAGTCTAACCCTCTTCCTATGCATAGGGATTTTGTGAGCAAACAACTTATGGGAACAATAATCAACAAGCATAGGAAGGTAAAACAAGCATAGCTTCAAGATTTTCAACACATAGAGAGGAAACTTGACATTATTGCAATTCCTACAAGCATATATTCCTCCCTCATAATAATTTTCAGTAGCATCATGAATGAATTCAACAATATAACCAGCACCTAAAGCATTATTTTCATGATATACTTGCATAGAAAATTTACTAATCTCCACATAAGCAAACTTCTTCTTTATAGCATACGTATCATCACAATAATCATCATAGATAGGAGGCATGCTTTCATCATAGTAAATTTGCTCATCAAATCTTGGGGGAAAAATATCATCTTCATCAAACATAGCTTCCCCAAGCTTGTGGCTTTGCATATCATTAGCATCATGGATATTCAAGTAATTCATACTAACAACATTGCAATCATGCTCATCATTCAAATATTTAGTGCCAAACAATTTAGAGATTTCTTCTTCTAGCACTTGAGCACAATTATCCTTTCCAACATACTCACGAAAGATATTAAAAAGGTGAAGCGTATGAGACAAACTTAACTCCATTTTTTTTGTAATTTTCTTTTATAAACTAGACTAGTGCTAAAACAAGAAACAAAAAGATTCGATTGCAAGATATAAAGATATACCTTCAAGTGCTAACCTCCCCGGCAACGGCGCTAGAAAAAGAGCTTGATGTCTACTACACAACCTTCTTCTTGTAGACGTTGTTGGGCCTGCAAGTGCACAGGTTTGTAGGACAGTAGCATATTTCCCTCAAGTGGATGACCTAAGGTTTATCAATCCGTAGGAGGCGTAGGATGAAGATGGTATCTCTCAAACAACCCTGCAACCAAATAACAAAGAGTTTCTTGTGTCCTCAACACACCCAATACAATGGTAAATTGTATAGGTGCACTAGTTCGGCGAAGAGATGGTGATACAAGTGCAAAATAGATAGTAGATATAGGTTTTTGTAATCCAAAATAATAAAAACAGCAAGATAACAAGTGATAAAGGTGAGCGTAAACGGTATTGCAATGATAGGAAACAAGGCCTAGGGTTCATACTTTCACTAGTGCAAGTTCTCTCAACAATAATAACATAGATAGATCATATAACAAGCCCTCAACATGCAACAAAGAGTCACTCCGAAGCCACTAATAGCGGAGAACAAACGTAGAGATTATGGTAGGGTACGAAACCACCTCAAAGTTATTCTTTCGGATCAATCTATAAAAGAGTTCGTACTAGAATAACACCTTAAGACACAAATCAACCAAAACCCTAATGTCACCTAGATATTCCATTGTCACCTCAAGTATCCGTGGGCATGATTATATGATATGCATCACACAATCTCAGATTCATCCAACCAACACAAAGTACTTCAAAGAGTTCCCCAAAGTTTCTATTGGAGAGTCAAGAACGTGTGCCAACCCCTATGCATAGGTTCCCAATGTCACGAAACCCGCAAGTTGATCACCAAAACATACATCAAGTGGCACATGATATCCCATTGTCACCACAGATAATCACGGCAAGACATACATCAAGTGTTCTCATAAAAGACTCAATCCGATAAGATAACTTCAAAGGGGAAACTCAATTCATCACAAGAGAGTAGAGGGGGAGAAACATCATAAGATCCAACTACAATAGCAAAGCTCGGGATACATCAAGATCATGCCCTAGAGGGAACACGAGAGAGAACACGAGAGAGAGAGAGAGAGAGATCAAACACATAGCTACTGGTACATACCCTCAGCCTCGAGGGTGAACTACTCCCTCCTCATCATGGATAGCGCCGGGATGATGAAGATGGCCACCGGTGATGGGATCCCCCTCCGACAGGGCACCGGAAAGGGCTCCCGAGAGGTTTTTGGTGGCTACAGAGGCTTGCGGTGGCGGAACTCCCGATCTATCTTCTGTTCTGGAAGTTTTAGGGTACAAGAGTATATATGGGTGCAGGGGGTACGTCGGAGGAGCTACGTGGGCCCCACGAGGTAGGGGGCGCGCCGGGGGGGGCGCCCCCCACCCTCGTGAGCACCTCCCGTATCTCCTGACGTGCACTCCAAGTCCATCGGGTGGCTTCCAAAAATAACTTCTCCAGTTGATTTCGTTCCGTTTTGACTCCGTCTGATATTCCTTTTTCTCGAAACACTGAAATAGGCATAAAACAGCAAATCTGGGCTGGGCCTCCGGTTAATAGGTTAGTCCCAAAAATAATATAAAAGTGGATAATAAAGCCCAATATTGCCTAAAACAGAAGATAAAGTAGCATGGAGCAATCAAAAATTATAGATACGTTGGAGACGTATCAATATGCTACACCCATCCTGAGAAACTTCCAGGTGAGACACCGACCGACCGTCTACTTGCACAAACATATTCCTTTATTTATAGCTCTATTTTTCTTTTTAGACACAGACCTAGTGAAGCAATTACAATTTTACAGTTGATAAAAAGTGAAACAAGTGACTGCAACATGCCAAAGATGTTACGAAAATGCCAACCACGTACACTAAAACCTATATTCGGCAATACTGCAGGTATCACACTGAGTGGCCTAAGCAAGCATTTCTTCCAGCGCAACTCCAGGGCGTTCAAAAGGGGCACGCGGACACATCGCAAGATACAGTCGGAGTGCGGCCTACACGCGATGTGGCACAAGCCCGACAATACCTTGCCGGTGATGGTCAACAGCCGGCACACGGGCAGCAAAAAGGTTCTGGTGCTGCACACCAACAAGAACTTCGACCAGTAGAGGACCAACTGGTTGATGCACCAATACCACCTCAGGGACCTGGAACAAGAGAAGGAGCGGGAGCTGGTCCTCTACAAGATTTTCTACCAAACGAACACTAGGGCCAGGACTAAAAAGATTATAAGTTAGTTTGGCATTGGTACTTGTACTACCTGGTCATCTGCAAGTTGGTATTGTTGTTAAGGATCTTTCGGTATGAACTTGGCATTTGCCTCCAACCATCATGTCGAGGGTCGATGTGGATATAAAGTTGTATTTGTTTTGAAACGAATTTTTAGTCACCTGATTTTTATTTGATGGGTAGCATAAGCACGTGTCGTTCGAATTCCTAGTTCTCCAATGTTTTTTACATCCTCGACGTACGCAGGGGATCCATCTGGTTTCACAGGCTGATAGTTGGACGCAACATGTCAGAACTGGGTTGTGGCATGCCAAGCCCAGCTACAAATTGTTAAAAGAGAGGAGCGATGGATTTGGGCCTTCAAGAACAGTTAAGTGTCGCAACCTCGATCATGAAGCGCCTCCCATGGACTAAAAAAGACCTAGTTCATTATTATTATTTGAAATATGTAAAATATTCCATAATGAAAATAAATATGTAAAATGCAATGAATTTAGTCCGCTTTCACTGAAAACCATCTGATTTGCATGAAATTCGTTCGTGGAACCACAAGACGGTTGTCCATACAGAGCCTAACCGTACGGAACCAGCAGGTCCATGGTCGTATACAAGAAAGTGCATACACTTATTATCATGATGGAAAAATAATGCTGACGTCTGAGACGGTGAAACCCATGAAGTTTTCAACGTAGTTAATAAATAAGAGAATTCTGCAAGTACAGATTGATAACTGGGATCCAGCAGGTATATTGTTTTTTCAGGTAGAGAAAGTTTCAACTAGGCTATAGACTGCCGAGGCTTGGTTTTGTTTTTAATAGGCCCAGCCCATGACGACAACGGGGCACAAAGATCTGGCAGGTATCAACTGGCCTCTGGCCCGCCAGCCGTAGTTATATTTTGTCTTAGAACATTCGCAGTCAGCTTTTTCACTGAATCAAACACACAACCCAATTCTATTTTCCTCTTGAAACGTCATGTCCTACTTCCATTTTCTAATCTCTACCTACAGTTTTACTAGTTCATATACACGTATTATTATATTGAAAATACATAAAGTTCCCTTTTCATCTTTACATCCTTTTTTTGTTGTTTTCCCTCCCAACGCTGATTTTTTTACCACTGGTTTTCCCTAAAACCAACTCAATTGTCCCACATCTTATTAGCTTACAAAAACAACAAGATATTTTATTTGGAAAATCAATAAGTTGTTAAAAAAGAAATGTTTATCATTTCTGGATTAAAACAGTCCATACTCCACCGAAATATGCAAAATAAGGTTGAACTTTTTAACCATGGTCCTGGGCAGAAAATAGGTTGTAATAAATTCCTTAAGAATTAGCAAATGGGCTGCAAATTATTAGAAAAAGCAAATGGGATCTATGTTGTCTGCCACAGATTTGGAGGCTGACTTGTGCGCCTACTAAGTTCATGCATACACAAGGTTTCTCAAAAAAAGAAACTTAGTAAACTATCAACCCTACCAGCGTCAGACCATTAAATGTCAATCTAAAGGCAATCATGCTTCTTCGGTCTCTGATCTTCCTGCTCCAGCCGCCCAAACCAGCGCCGGCGGGACAGCCTGCTCCCACCTCCCGCGGCCAGTTGTGCTGCCGAGCAAGCCTCACGGCCCTACCCTACTCGCATCCCTGGCCTGGCTATCCCTCTACTCACCCACACCTCCTGTTATTCTCCAGCGACGGCAGCCCCACACTACGGCCGAACAAGTAAACCCTCATACTCACTCCACGTGGAAAACAATTGCCGAGTCTTCCTCGGCTATGGGTCGTTCCCTTACTTAGCCTCGCCATCGTCCATCGCCTTGATGCTCTTGGCACGGCATGGTCAACGAACGACATCCATCAGAAGAGGACTGTACGTGGAGAGGCTGATAGCCGAGTCCACGGCCACACGCAAGGAAGTGCCTCCTTTTTTGCGTGTAGGAAGTGCCTCCTTATTACGTGTAAAATAATGATTCCTCCTCCTGACAATTGGGACCGACCGGAAGGGCCTTTGTATTTCGCGAAAAAATATTCCCTCCACTAACAGCTCGGATCCACCAGCTATTATGCACAAAAATAATGAATACCCCCGCTGCTAGGTCGGTCCCACCATATTTGGAGGCTGACTTGTGGGCCTACTAAGTTGATGTGAACGCAGAGCTTTGTCAACTTAGTCCATATAAACGATTCTAGATGTGGTAACTGTATGATGCCCATCCAACGGTCGTCCTGCTTCTTCAACCTCTGGTCTTCTTGCTCCTGCCGCCCAAACCAGCGCCGGCCGTGCCGCCTGCTCTTGCCTCCCGTGGCCGGCCCTGCTGCCACGCAGGCCTCACTGCCCCACCCTACTCCCACCGCTGGCCAAGCCTTCCCTCTACTCACCCACACCCCTATTATTCCCCAGAGGCGGCAACCTCAAACCGCAGCCGAAGCAGTCAACCCTCGTACTCCCCTCCGCGTGGGCATCCACTGCTGCGTATTCCCCGGCCCTGGGTCGTTCCCTTCCTAGGTCCCGCCGTCGTCCACCACCTTGGTGCTCTCGGGCGGTACGGCATCATCAATGTGGTCAACAAACGACAGCCATCAGAAGAGGACTGTAAGTGGAGATGCTGACAGCTGGGTCCATGGCCGCACGCAAAGAAGTGCCTCCTTATTATGCCCAAAATAATCATTCCTCCACCTGACACCTTGGACCTACCGGAAGGGCCTTTGTATTTCACGAAAAAAACGACCCCCCTGACAGCTGGGACTGACCGGCATTATCTTTGCACGGAAGGAACTGCCTTTTTACCCCTTGACAGCTGGGACCAACCAGGTTGAAGCGAAGGTAACTTTATCTGTTCGACCGTGAATGTGTACGTACATAGTGGTCGTTCGGTCTCTCTGCAGCGACGTACCGTGGCCGAGTAAGAAGAGGCACGTGTTGAAGTAGAGGTGCCGATGTAGCATGTCACACAATCCCATCTATATCATGTAGATGTACGTACGACCATGCTGCAAGATGGTAAATACGGCTACGTATGTACATATGGGCGGGGTCTCTAACGCGTACAGCGAGTCGTCCTGTTCATCGGGCCGGAACGGAGTAAACGGCATTGCATGTTGCTACATCTTGAGCTTGCGTTGGTTTTCCTTGAAGAGGAAAGGGTGATGAAGCAATAGTAGCGTAAGTATTTCCCTCAGTTTTTGAGAACCAAGGTATCAATCCAGTAGGAGGCTCCTCAAAAGTCCCACGCACCTACACAAACAAACAAAGAACTCGCAACCAACACAATAAAGGGGTTGTCAATCCCTTCACGGCCACTTGCGAAAGTGAGATCTGATAGAGATAGTATGATAAGATAAATATATTTTAGGTATTTTATAATATAGATGCAAAAAGTAAAGATGCAAATAAAAGTAGATTGAAAGCTTATATGATAAAAGATAGACCCGGGGGCCATAGGTTTCACTAGTGGCTTCTCTCAAGATAGCATAAGTATTACGGTGGGTGAAAAAATTAATGTCGAGCAATTGATAGAAAAGCGAATAATTATGAGATTATCTAGGCATGATCATGTATATAGGCATCACGTCCGCAACAAGTAGACCGACTCCTGCCTGCATCTACTACTATTACTCCACACATCGACCGCTATCCAGCATGCATCTAGAGTATTAAGTTCATAAGAACAAAGTAACGCATTAAGAAAGATGACATGATGTAGAGGGATAAACTCAAGCAATATGATATAAACCCCATCTTTTTATCATCGATGGCAACAATACAATACGTGCCTTGCAACCCTTTCTATCACTGGGTAAGGACACCACAAGATTGAACCCAAAGCTAAGCACTTCTCCCATGGCAAGAAAGATCAATCTAGTAGGCCAAACCAAACTGATAATTCAAAGAGACTTGCAAAGATAACGCAATCATACATAAAAGAATTCAGAGGAGATTCAAATATTTCTCATAGATAAACTTGATCATAAACCCACAATTCATTGGATCTCGACAAACACACTACAAAAAGAGTTACATCAAATAGATCTCCACAAGAGAGGGGAGAACATGGTATTGAGATCCAAAAAGAGAGAAGAAGCCATCTAGCTAATAACTATGGAGCCGAAGGTCTGTGGTAAACTACTCACAACTCATCGGAGGGGCTATGGTGTTGATGTAGAAGCCCTCCGTGGTCGATTCCCCCTCCGGCGGAGTGTCGGCGAAGGCTCCAAGATGGGATCTCGCGCATACAGAAGGTTACGGCAGTGGAAATTGTTTTTTGTTGGCTCCCTGGATGTTTTCGGGGTACGTATGTATATATAGGAGGAAGAAGTACGTCGGTGGCCGCTCGAGGGGCCCAGAAGACAGGGGCGCGCCCAGGAGGGGTGGGCGCACCCTCCTATCTCCTGGCCGCCTCAATTGCTTCTTGACTTGCACTCCAAGTCCTCTAGATCACGTTCGTTCCAAAAATCACGCTCCCGAAGGTTTCATTCCGTTTGGACTCCGTTTGATATTCCTTTTCTTCGAAATACTGAAATAGGCAAAAAAAAACAGCAATACGGGCTGGGCCTCTGGTTAGTAGGTTAGTCCCAAAAATGATATAAATGTGTAAAATAAAGCCCATAAACATCCAAAGGGGGTAATATAATAGCATGGAACAATCAAAAATTATAGATACATTGGAGACTTATCAAGCATCCCCAAGCTTAATTCCTGCTCGTCCTCGAGTAGGTAAATGATAAAAACATAATTTTTGATGTGGAATGCTACCTAGCATAATTCTCAATGTAATTTTCTTTATTGTGGCATGAATGTTCAGATCCAAATGATTCAAAATAAAAGTTCGTATTGATAAAAGAAATAGTAACATTTCAAGCATACTAATCAAAGCAATCATGTCTTCTCAAAAAACATGGCTAAAGAAAGTTCATCCCTACAAAATCATATAGTTAGGCTATGCTTCATTTTCGGCACACAAAAATGTTCCCAAATTCTACACCCCCGATGACAAGCCAAGCAATTGTTTTGTACTTAAATAATCTCAAACTTTTTCAACCTTCACGCAATACATGAGCGTGAGCCATGGATACAGCACTATGGGTGGAATAGAATATGATGGTGGGGATTTTGTGGAGAAGACAAAAAAGGAGAGAGTCTCACATTAACGAGGATAATCAACGGGCTATGGAGATGCCCATCAATTGATGTCAACATGAGGAGTAGGGATTGCCATGGAACGGATGCACTAGAGCTATGAATGAATGAAAGCTCAACAAAAGAAACTAGTGGGTGTGCATCCAACTTGCTTGCTCACGAAGACCTAGGGCATTTGAGGAAGCCCATCGTAGGAATATACAAGTCAAATTCTATAATGAAAAATCCCCACTAGTATATGAAAGTGACAACATATGATACTCACTATATGAAAAACATGGTGCTACTTTGAAGCACAACATATGAGACTCGCAAATGAAGAACAAGGTGCTACTTTGAAGCACAAGTGTGGAAAAGGAGATAGTAACATTGCCCCTTTTTATTTATTTTCTTTTTTTCTTTTTTTTCTTTTTTTTGGGCCTTTACTTTTTTCTTTGGCCTTTCTTTTTTTGGGCAATGCTCTAATAATGATGATCATCACATTTTCATTGATTACAACATATGAATTACAACTCGAAACTAGAACAAGGTATGGCTCTATATGAATGCCTCCGGCGGTGTACCGGGATGGTGCAATGAATCAAGAGTGACATGTATGAAAAAATTATGCATGGTGGCTTTGCTACAAATACGATGTCAACTACATGATCATGCAATGGCAATATGACAAAAGTAATGTATGTCATGATGATGAACGGAACGGTGGAAAGTTGCATGGCAGTATATCTCGGAATGGCTATGGAAATGCCATAATAGGTAGGTATGGTGGCTATTTTGAGGAAGATATAAGGAGGTTTATGTGTGATAGAGCGTATCATATCACGGGGTTTGGATACACCGGCGAAGTTTGCACCAACTCTCAAGGTAGAAAGGGCAATGCACGGTACCGAAGAGGCTAGCAATGATGGAAAGGTAAAAGTGTGTATGATCCATGGACTCAACATTAGTCAAAAGAACTCATATAGTTATTGCAAAAATTTAGAAGTCGTAAAAAATCAAGCACTACGCGCATGCTCCTAGAGGGATAGATTGGTAGGAGAAGACCATCGCTCGTCCCCGACCGCCACTCATAAGGATGCACAAGCTAGGTACACTTCATGTTTCAAATTTGTTACACAACTTTAACCATACGTGCATGCTATGGGACTTGCTAACTTCAACACAAGCATTCTTTAAATTCATAATCACCCAACTAGCATGACTTTAATATCACTACCTCCATATCTCAAAACAATTATCAAGTATCAAATTGATCATAGCATCCAATTCACTTCCTATGATAGTTTTTATTATACCTAACTTGGATGCCTATCATTCTAGGACCAATTTATAACCATAGCAAATACCATGCTGTTCTAAAAGACTCTCAAAATAATATAAGTGAAGCATGAGATACTAGCAATTTCTACAAAATTAAGCCACCGCCATGCTCTAAAAGATATAAGTGAAGCACTAGAGCAAAAACTATCAAGCTCAAAAGATATAAGTGAAGCACATAGAGTATTCTAATAAATTCTGATCAAGTGGGCTTCTCCCAAAAGGTGTGTACAGCAAGGATGATTTTGGAAAACTAAAAAGCAAAGACTAATATAATACACGACGCTCCAAGCAAAACACATATCATGTGGCGAATAAAAATATAGCTTAGTAAAGTTACCAATGAACAAAGACGAAAGAGGGGATGCCTTCTCGGGGCATCCCCAAGATTAGGCTTTTGGCTATTCTTGAATATCTTGGGGTGCCATGGGCATCCCCAAGCTTAGGCTTTTGCCACTCTTTATTCCATAGTCCATCAAATCTTTACCCAAAACTTGAAAACTTCACAACACAAAACTCAACAGGAAATCTCATAAGCTCCGTTAGTGAAAGAAAACAAAACCACAACATAAGGTACTGTAATGAACTCATTATTTATTTATTTTGGTGTTAAATCTACTGTATTCCAAGTTCCCTATGGTTCATACCACTTAATACTAGCCATAGATGCATCAAAATAAGCAAACAACACACGAAAAACAGAATCTGTCAAAAACAGAACAGTCTATATCAATCTGTAACTAACGTAAATTTCTGGAACTCTAGAAATCCTAAAAAAATAGGAAGTCCTGGGTAATCAATCTATTGATCAGCAGCAAAAAGAATCAACACAAAAGCACATATCTGTGATTTAACAAAACTAATTTCGTGCGCGCAAAGTTTCTGTTTTTCAGCAGAATCAAATTAACTATCACCATAGGTTATCCTATAGGTTCTACTTGGCACAAACACTAATTAAAACATAAAAACACATCTAAACAGAAGGTATATGCAAAATTTATTACTAAACAGAAACAAAAACAAAAAACACAAATAAAATCTGGTTGCCTCCCAACTAGCGCTATCGTTTAACGCCCCTAGCTAGGCATAAAAGCGAGGATAGATCTAAGTAGTGCCATCTTTGGCACTCAATTCATAAGTAGCTCGCATGATAGATTCATAAGGTAATTTAACTTTCTTTCTTGGAAAGTGCTCCATGCCTTTCCTTAATGGAAATTGGAATCTAATATTCCCTTCCTTCATATCAATAATCGCACTAATCGTTCTAAGGAAAGGTCTACCAAGAATAATAGGACAAGAAAGATTGCAATCTATATTAAGAACGATAAAATCTACGGGTGCCAAATTTCTATTTGCAACAATGAGAACATCATTGATCCTTCCCATTGGCTTTTTAATGGTGGAATCCGCAAGGTCCAAATTTAAAGAGCAATCATCAAGATCATGGAAACCAAGAATATCACATAAAGTTTTCGGAATCGTGGAAACACTAGCACCCAAATCACATAAAGCATAACACTCATGATCTTTAATTTTAATCTTTATAGTAGGTTCCCACTCATCATAAAGTTTTCTAGGTATAGAAACTTCCAAATTAAGTTTTTCATCATAAGATTGCATCAAGGCATCAACAATATGTTTGGTAAAAGCTTTATTTTGACTATAAGCATGAGGAGAATTCACAACAGATTGCAACAAGGAAATACAACCTTCTAAAGAAAAATTATCATAATCAAACTCCTTGAAATCCGAGATAGTGGGTTCAATGCTATTTAAATTCATGACCTCTCCAATCCCACTTTTACCAAATTTAGCATCGAGATCTAAAAACTCCGAATTCTTGGGACGCCTTCTAACTAAAGTTGACTCATCTCCAGTCCCATTATTATCAAGATTAATATTGAAAAACAAAGATCTAATAGGGGACACATCAATAACTTTAAGACCTTCGTCATTATTTTCATGGAAACTAGAAGAACACGCCTTTACAAAACAATCTTTCTTAGCACGCAATCTAGCGGTTCTTTCCATGCACTCATCAATGGAAATTCTCATGGCTTTGAGAGACTCATTGATATCATGCTTAGGAGGAGTGGATCTAAGTTTAAGAGAATCAACATCAAGCTAAAGTCTATCAACGTTCCTAGCCAAATCATCAACTTTGAGCAATTTTTCTTCAAGCAAAGCATTAAAATTCTTTTGAGAAATCATAAATTCTTTCACACTATTCTCAAAATCAAAGGGCATCTTATTAAAATTACCATAAGAATTATTGTAGGAATTTCCATAATTATTAGAGGAATTACTAGGGAATGGTCTAGAATTAAAGTTTCCTCTATAAGCACTGTTTCCAAAACTATTCATACCAACAAAATTCACATCCATATATTCATTATTATTCTCAATCAAAGTAGACAAAGGCATATCATTGGGATCAAGAGGAGTATTTTTAGTAGCAAACAACTTCATAAGTTCATCCATCTTTCCACTCAAAACATTGATTTCTTCTATAGCATGCACTTTTTTACTAGAAGATCTTTCGGTGTGCCATTGAGAATAATTAGCCATAATATTATCAAGAAGTTTTGTAGCATCTCCTAAAGTGATTTCCATAAACGTGCCTCCCGCGGCCGAATCTAAAAGATTTCTAGAAGCAAAGTTCAAACCGGCATAAAAAATTTGTATGATCATCCATAAATTCAAACCATGAGTAGGGCAATTGTGAATCATCAATTTCATTCTTTCCCAAGATTGGCAACATGCTCATGATCAAGTTGTTTAAAATTCATAATATCATTCCTAAGAGTGATAATCTTAGCGGGAGGAAAATACTTAGAGATAAAAGCATCTTTGCACTTGTTCCAAGAATCAATACTATTTTTAGGCAAAGACGAAAACCAAACTTTAGCACGATCTCTAAGTGAAAACGGAAATAACTTCAATTTAACAATATCATTATCCATATCATTCTTCTTCTGCATGTCACATAAATCAACAAAGTTGTTTAGATGAGTAGTGGCATCTTCACTAGGAAGGCCGGCGAATTAATCTTTCATAACAAGATTCAGCAAAGCAGTATTGATTTGACAAGACTCAACATCATTAAGAGGAGCAATCGGAGTACTAAGGAAATCATTATTATTGGTATTGGAGAAATTACACAATTTGGTATTATCTTGCGCCCTGGCAACAAGTAATCCAACACACAAGCAAACTGAAAAAGGCAAGCGAAAAAGAGAGGAGATTGGAAAAGAGAGGGCAAATAAAATGGCAAGGGTGAAGTGGGGGAGAGGAAAACGAGAGGCAAATGGCAAATAATGTAAATACGAGGGCGATGAGTTTGTGATGGGTACTTGGTATGTATTGACTTGAGCGAAGACCTCCCCGACAACGGTGCCAGAAATCCTTCTTGCTACGTCTTGAGCTTGTGTTGGTTTTCCTTGAAGAGGAAAGGCTGATGCAGCAATAGTAGCGTAAGTATTTCCCTCAGTTTTTGAGAACCAAGGTATCAATCCAGTAGGAGGCTCCTCAAAAGTCCCACGCACCTACACAAACAAATAAAGAACTCGCAACCAACGCAATAAAGGGGTTGTCAATCCCTTCACGGCCACTTGAGAAAGTGAGATTTGATAGAGATAGTATGATAAGATAAATACATTTTTGGTATTTTATAATATAGATGCAAAAAGTAAAGATGCAAATAAAAGTAGATTGAAAGCTTATATGATAAAAGATAGACCCGAGGGCCAAAGGTTTCACTAGTGGCTTCTCTCAAGATAGCATAAGTATTACGGTGGGTGAACAAATTACTGTCTAGCAATTGATAGAAAAGCGAATAATTATGAGATTATCTAGGCATGATCATGTATATAGGCATCACGTCCGCAACAAGTAGACCGACTCCTACCTGCATCTACTACTATTGCTCTCCACATCGACCGCTATCCAGCATGCATCTAGAGTATTAAGTTCATAAGAACAGAGTAATGCATTAAGAAAGATGACATGATGTAGAGGGATAAACTCAAGCAATATGATATAAACCCCATCTTTTTATCCTCGATGGAAACAATACAATACGTGCCTTGCAACCCTTTCTGTCACTCGGTAAGGACACCGCAAGATTGAACCCAAAGCTAAGCACTTCTCCCATGGCAAGAAAGACAAATCTAGTAGGCCAAACCAAACTGATAATTCAAAGAGACTTGCAAAGATAACTCAATCATACATAAAAGAATTCATAGGAGATTCAAATATTTCTCATAGATAAACTTGATCATAAACCCAGAATTCATTGTATCTCGACAAACACACCGCAAAAAGAGTTACATCAAATAGATCTCCACAAGAGAGGGGGAGAACATGGTATTGAGATCCAAAAAGAGAGAAGAAGCCATCTAGCTAATAACTATGGACCCGAAGGTCTGTGGTAAACTACTCACAACTCATCGGAGGGGCTATGGTGTTGATGTAGAAGCCCTTCATGGTCGATTCCCCCTCCGACGGAGCACCGGCGAAGGCTCCAAGATGGGATCTCGCGGATACAGAAGGTTACGGCGGTGGAAATTGTTTTGCGTTGGCTCCCTGGATGTTTTTGGAGTACGTAGGTATATATAGGAGGAAGAAGTACGTCGGTGGCCGCTCGAGGGGACCAAGAGATAGGGGGCGCGCCTAGGAGGGGTGGGCGGGCCTCCTATCTCATGGCCGCCTTGATGCTTCTTGACTTGCACTCCAAGCCCTCTGGATCACGTTCGTTCCAAAAAATCACACTCCCGAAGGTTTCATTCCGTTTGCACTCCGTTTGATATTCTTTTTCTTCGAAATACTGAAATAGGCAAAAAAAACAGCAATACGGGCTGGGCCTCCGGTCAGTAGGTTAGTCCCAAAAATGATATAAATGTGTAAAATAAAGCCCATAAACATCCAAAAGGGGTAATATAATAGCATGGAACAATCAAAAATTATAGATACGTTGGAGATGTATCACATGTTCATCGGGAGCCAACCGTCTTGGATGGAATAGCTGAAACAAGGTCTGGCGTACCGCAGAATGGAGGAAACGGACTTCTTTTCGACCGCGTACAGTCGATACGGGGTCTTGTTCATCGGGAAGGGTCTGGCATACCTCAAAACAGAGGAAATAGACTTCTGTTCGAGTGCCTACGTTCGAAACGGGGGTGATGTTGATCAGGAGGGGTGTGGCGTACCGCAAAACAGAGGAAACAGACTTGTGTTGGAGTGCCTACGGTTGAAACGGGGTCCTGTTCACCGGGAGGGGTGTGGCGTACCGCAAAACGGGACACCTTGGGCTATTGTTCATCCACCGTCGACTTCCTCCAGCCTCCACCTGCTACTGTTCATCCACCGTCGACTTCCTCCTACCTCCACCAGGTACTGTTCATCTGTGGGGTCCTGTTCATCCAGCCTCCACCGGCTACTGTTCAACCAGCCCTCCACGAGGTCTTGTTCATCTAGCCTCCACCGGCTACTATTCAACCAGCCCTCCACGGGGTCCTGTTCAACCAGCCCTCCATGGGGTCCCTCCACCGGCTACTGTTCATCTACCCCCACCTCCTCGATCAGGGTCATGTTCATCCAGTGGCAACAGCCTCTACTACCACGAGATCATGTTCATCCAATCCCCACCAGGAACTGTTCATCCAACCCCCACCGGGGACTGTTCATCAAGAGGCAGCTTCGATCCGCTTCAGTTAGCAGCAGTAGTGAAGGAATCACTCGAGTTTAGTTAACAGCAAGGGATCGATCGGGGTTCAGTAACGTAGCTAGTGCAATCGCTCGGGTTCAGTTAGAGCCCAACACCTCGCACAGGTTCAGTTAGAGTAGAATGCCTCGCACACACACGCGTACGTGTACGAGAGAAACATGCAAACCTTCGTGCATTGCTCAGCCCCGACCACCCACTGTAACCGGTAACTCCCCAAAAATTTCCTCACCCTCGCTTCTACCATGATTTTTTTCGTCATGGACAGCCCAAGAATGGCATGCAGGTGCGTCTCCGGTCCGCCCATGATGAAAAGCCCATTTTCTATCATGATTTTTTGTCATAGAAGTAGGAGCCCACCACATCTATGATGATACCGGGTTTTATCACAGTTATCATCACAGAAGTGTCATAAGCATGATAGAAAAAATCGTTCGGCCCAAAATGTCACGTATGTTTTTTTTGTAGTGTGTGCTCTCGCTCAAGGACCAAAATGGGAAGACAGCTTACAACGTCGAGTTTTCCTACAACAACGGCTATCAAACCAGCCTCAAGATGTCACCATATGAAGCCTTATATGGACGCAAGTGTCGTACCCCATTAAACTAGTCCCAGACCAGAGGCAGTCGTATTTTCGGGACTGACTTGATGATGGAAGCCAATAAGCAAGTCAGGGAAATCCGATACATACTGCAATTGTCCAAGTCCCGATAAAAGAGTTATTATCATTCCAAGCACCGACAAATCAATTTCGAACCTCGTGAATACGTCTACCTCCGAGTCACACCCATGAAAGGAGTCAAGAGATTTCAGACTCGGGGAAAGTTGGCACCAAGATATATTGGTCCATCTCCAGTTATGACCAAAGTGGGCACAGTGGCATATCAATTGGAACTTCCTCCCGAATAGTCAGAAATACATGACGTCTTCCATGTATCATAGTTGCGAAGGTGTATCTCAACACGTGAGAAACAGATTGATATGGAAAAAATAGAACTTGCTACGGATCTGACCTATGAAGAGAAACCTTTCCGAATACTGGATGAGATGGAAAGATTCACCCACAGCAAGTCGGTTAAGTTTTACAAGGAGCAGTGGGAACACCATACCGAGAGTGAAGCTACCTGGGAAAGGGAAGACTTTTTGAGGACAGCATATCCTGAATTGTTTCCTGAGCAACCGAATCTCGAGGATGAGATTCATCCTAAGGGGAGGAGGTTTGTGACACCGTGGTTTTTGCCCTTTTTATTTTTCTAGCTTTTTTGCATTTTTTAATTGAATTTGAGTTTTGGATCAACTCATTTGGACTTAATCACTTGGGCATTTATTTGATTTTCACCCAAGTGACTCATCTCACCCTCTAACTGATTTCTTGCCCTTTTTCATACCTCGATATTATCTTGGGAATATTTTTCTTAAATGAAAAAATTCATTTTTCCCCTGATTAAGCCCTTCATTCACTTCTACTCCACAGCAACCCTCATTTTTCTTGCCCACAAAAATCTGAGAAAATTCCTGAATATTCTTTGGACCTTGGCCCAACTTCCTATGCAAAAATATTTCATGGTCATTTGGAATATTTTCTCTACAGAAAATCTTTTCCATTTTGGTCAGAAAATGCATATTGTGAAGGAAGTGCATTTTTGCTTGATCCTCTGGAGCTCAAATTTGTAGGGCATCATTTCCTTCCTAAGAAAAGCTTGACCTCCAAAGATCAACTCCTAACTATCTCTAGAATCCTCACTACTTAGCTCACAAGTTTATGTCCAGAAACTTGTTGAGGCTCTCTTGTTCAATCTGGTTGGCCTGGCAATGTGCCATCACGTCTTCTAGACCTAACACTGCAGGGACAAGCTCCCAAACATGATTTCACCACTCAGGCGTGATGCGTAGTGCTAGTGCACATGATGACTGCATGTGGACACGGTGCCAGGCGGGTGTTCAACGCACTCTAGGTGGTGTTAGGGCCTCTGTTTCGCCCGTGCACGTGCCCGAGGTTAAACCAGCTCGCCGCCCAGCACCTTGTGCTTCGTCTCATCACCCTTGACCCCTCCCTGCAGTTCGCCAACACCGGAGCTAACCGCAGCAATCACGAGCATGTCATGTCTGAGCGCACAGTGAGCCCATGCTCCCTGTCGCCGCCTTCCCGCGCGCCCTGTGCTCGGCTGCGAGCTCCCATAGTGGCCGCGTGACCCCTGGCCTCTTCTCCCTCACTCACTAACCCCTCTCATCGCTGTGCACCACTTCCAGAGAGCTCACCGGCACTCTCGATCCCCTCCATTTCCATGGCTATAAATAGGACCCCCCCCCCCGAGCTCATTCAGCCACACCACCCTCCTCCTCTGGCACTCACACATCCTCTAGATAGCAGCGGCCAGGCCAGGCGGGCCTCTGGTCGTCGTTCTACTTCGGAGCTTGCCACCGACCCTGCCTCAGCATTCTGCTTCATCCAGCACCCCATGTCTTCCTTCGACCTCTCCGACATGTTCGTGGTGCTCCGTTGGTCGCGCTGGTGCTTCTAGAGCTACTGGACTGGCCTTGCCTCATCGGATTCATCAACTTCGAGGAGCCCTTCTCCACCGACGCCTCTAGAGACGACCACCATGATGCCCTCCGTCCACCTCTCGCCGAGCTACGAGTACGTGCAGGCCCGCCGTAGTCTTACGCATCCATCCATCCTCTCGTCGGCGGCAGCCGAGCCCTCCTTGCTGGAGAACCACCGGCGACGAGTCGCCCTCACTCTGTTTATCTCTCTTTGGACCTGATCAAGGGGGCCTGCTTCAGCCACTCAACGGCCTCCCAAAGCAGTATGAGTGGAGGCACCTGCTACGTCTTGAGCTTGCGTTGGTTTTCCTTGAAGAGGAAAGGGTGATGCAACAAAGTAGCGTAAGTATTTCCCTCAGTTTTTGAGAACCAAGGTATCAATCCAGTAGGAGGCTCCTCAAAAGTCCCACGCACCTACACAAACAAACAAAGAACTCGCAACCAACGCAATAAAGGGGTTGTCAACCCATTCACGACCACTTGCGAAAGTGAGATCTGATAGAGATAGTATGATAAGATAAATATATTTTTGGTATTTTATAATATAGATGCAAAAGGTAAAGATGCAAATAAAAGTAGATTGAAAGCTTATATGATAAAAGATAGACCCAGGGGCCATAGGTTTCACTATTGGCTTCTCTCAAGATAGCATAAGTATTACAGTGGGTGAACAAATTACTGTCGAGCAATTGATAGAAAAGCGAATAATTATGAGACTATCTATGCATGATCATGTATATAGGAATCACGTCCGCGACAAGTAGACCGACTCCTGCCTGTATCTACTACTATTACTCCACACATCGACCGCTATCTAGCGTGCATCTAGAGTATTAAGTTCATAAGAACAGAGTAACGCATTAAGAAAGATGACATGATGTAGAGGGATAAACTCAAGCAATATGATATAAACCCCATCTTTGTATCCTCGATGGCAACAATACAATATGTGCCTTGCAACCCTTTCTATCACTGGGTAAGGACACCGCAAGATTGAACCCAAAGCTAAGCACTTCTCCCATGGCAAGAAAGATCAATCTAGTAGGCCAAACCAAACTGATAATTCGAAGAGACTTGCAAAGATAACTCAATCATACATAAAGAATTCAGAGAAGATTCAAATATTTCTCATAGATAAACTTGATCATGAACCCACAATTCCTCGGATCTCGACAAACACACCGCAAAAGAGTTACATCGAATAGATCTCCACAAGAGAGGGGGAGAACATTGTATTGAGATCCAAAAAGAGAGAAGAAGCCATCTAGCTAATAACTATGGACCCGAAGGTCTGTGGTAAACTACTCACAACTCATCGGAGGGGCTATGGTGTTGATGTAGAAGCCCTCTGTGGTCGATTCCCCCTCCGGCGGAGCACCGGCGAAGGCTCCAAGATGGGATCTCGCGGATACAGAAGGTTACGGTGGTGCAAATTGTTTTTCGTTGGCTCCCTGGATGTTTTCTGGGTACGTAGGTATATATAGGAGGAAAAAGTACGTCGGTGGCCGCTCGTGGGGCCCAGGAGACAGGGGGCGTGCCCAGGAGGGGTGGGCGCGCCCTCCTATCTCCTAGCCGCCTCGTTTGCTTCTTGACTTGCACTCCAAGTTCTTCGGATCACGTTCGTTCCAAAAATCACGCTCCCGAAGGTTTCATTCCGTTTGGACTCCATTTGATATTCCTTTTCTTCGAAATACTGAAATAGGCAAAAAAAGCAATACGGGCTGGGCCTCCGGTTAGTAGGTTAGTCCCAAAAATGATATAAATATGTAAAATAAAGCCCATAAACACCCAAAAGGGGTAATATAATAGCATGCAACAATCAAAAATTATAGATACGTTGGAGACGTATCAGCGCCCTGCTGGTTTACGCCTTCGACGTCACCCCCTCTCTGATTTTTCTGAAAATCAATTTAAATTTAGAAGTTTGACTAAACTTTGACCTGCTCTAACTTGTATTCTATAAATCCAAATGAATTGATTATTTTTGCACTAGTTTTGTATTGATCTCCTCCATCAGCATGCAAAAGATGAGATTTTTTCTTGCTGTAAATCTTTTCTGTTGTATTTAAATGTGTTATGTAACATTTTCTTTTGCCATTTTTAAATGTTTTCAGAAGGAACTTGTTGCCTTGAGGAGAACTAGGAGGGTTGTGACCCTCCTCTGCACTAAGGCAAGCCATCACAAATATTTGCAAGAATGTCATTTGAATAACTATGATTTTCACTTGAATATGGTTATTTTTAATGCATATAGAAAATTCCTATAAAGTCATTTGATGCTAGATTCATGTTCTTGCTATTCTTGTTCTGTTATCGGTAGCATTTTAGTTGGATAACTAAGTTTATGCAATAGAGGAATGTGATATTATGCTTGAGCTAGTTCATATCGGTATTATGTTGAAATGGTGCATATATAGCTCATTGCATTTTCATGGCATACTATGACTCGGTGAAATTTATTTGCAAGTTGAAAACTGATAATAAACCAACTTGAACATGTTGTTGATCGAGTCATGGTGCCACCGAATCGAGCTTCCCAATTGCAACCACATTTGCCTTTATGGGGAGGTCCTTTCTCGGTCTATTATTATGCCTCTCGCCGGTGCCTCCGACTAGGGAAGGTTATGCGCTTGCGCTACCCTGGTCCGATAGGCAGGCATAGCCTTGTGTGCCCATAGTTGTTTTGGTACCATGTCCCCATTTGGGACCGTTTGTTTTGCCATGACGGTGGTCGTTGGATGTCCGGAGTGGCATCGGGGCCACCCATGACTTAGCCCAAAGGGGAGTTGGCCAGAGTGGCCGGGAGAGTGTCATGGCAATAGATTGGTTTATTCAGAATGTCGTTGGTCCACCCGAATGGGAGTCTGAGGCCATGGGTTCCGTGGTGTGGGTACAGTGTGCTAACCTCTGCAGAGTGTATTTAATCTATCGATAGTCACGTCCTCGGTCATGGACACAAGTTCATAGTAGGTCACATCATGGATCAACAAAAATATTAAACTTGCACACTAAATGTATACTTGTGGCACTTCTTATGTTGGTGAAGTTGTTGAGACCATCGAGATGGTTTCGTTTGTGATATGGAGCGATCACCTTGTTACGATGATGTTCGTGGTTACGAGGTAACCGAGATGGTAAGCGGGTCTAAAAGGCCCTGTTATGAGCACTATCACTTCATGAGTATCCTGCTAGTTATTGCATTTAACCTGCTTAAATATCATATTGTTGTTTGCCATTGTTGCTTTATTTGTGTGAGATTGTGAGTACATTCAAAGTACTCACCTGGCATGTCATGCCAGTTTCGGGAGAAGTCATACCGGAGTTGGAGTTGCATCGTGCATCACAGTCTAGACCCACTGGTACAATGAGGTGCTATACAAACGGTTTTTAACCCCTTTCTGCAATGGCATTTGGAACCATTGCCGAGAGAGTGACTGCGATAAGGTGGTCTTGTTGAGGAACGTAGCAATAATTCAAAATTCTCCTACGCATCACCAAGATCCATCTAGGAGATTCTAGCAACAAGAGAGAGAGGAAGTGCATCTTCATATCTTTGAAGATCGCTAAGAGAAAGCGTTACTAGAACGCGGATGATGGAGTCGTAATTGCGGTGATTCAAATCGCGGAAGATCCAATCTAGCGCCGAATGGACGGTGCCTCCGTGTTCAACACGCGTACAGCCCGGGGACGTTTCCTCCTTCTTGATCTAGCAAGGGAAGAGGAGAAGTTGAGGGAGAGCTCCGGTAGCACGACGGTGTGGTGGTGGAGCTTGTGGTATTTCTGCAGGGCTTCACCAAGCTCTACGGAGAAGGAGGACGTGTTGGGGAGGGAGGGGCTTCCCCAGGGGAAAGGGTGCGGCAGCCCTCCCAGCCCCCCCCCCCCCACTATTTATAGGGGAAGGGGAGAGGGGGCCGGCCCACTTAGATCCCATCTAAGGAGGCGGCGGCCAAGGGGGAGGCTTGCCCCCCAAGCTAGGTGGGGGCTGATGACCCACAAGTATAGGGGATCTATCGTAGTCCTTTTGATAAGAGTGTCAAACCCAACGAGGAGCAGAAGGAAATGACAAGCGGTTTTCAGTAAGGTATTCTCTGCAAGCACTGAAATTGTAGGTAACAGATAGTTTTGTGATAAGATAATTTGTAACAGGTAACAAGCAATGGAAGTAAATAAAGTGTAGCAAGGTGGCCCAATCCTTTTTGTAGCAAAGGACAAGCCTGGGCAATTTCTTATAATGAGAAAAGCGCTCCCGAGGACACATGGGAATTATCGTCAAGCTAGTTTTCATCATGCTCATATGATTTGCGTTCGGTACTTTGATAATTTGATATGTGGGTGGACCAGTGCTTGGGTACTGCCCTTATTTGGACAAGCATCCCACTTATGATTAACCCCTATTGCAAGCATCCGCAACTACAAAAGAAGTATTAAGGTAAACCTAACCATAGCATGAAACTAGTGGATCCAAATCAGCCCCTTACGAAGCAATGCATAAACTAGGGTTTAAGCTTCTGTCACTCTAGCAACCCATCATCTACTTATTACTTCCCAATGCCTTCCTCTAGGCCCAAATAATGGTGAAGTGTCATGTAGTCGACGTTCACATAACACCACTAGAGGAGAGACAACATACATCTCATCAAAATATCAAACGAATACCAAATTCACATGACTACTAATGCAAGACTTCACTCATGTCCTCAGGAACAAACGTAACTACTCACAAAGCATATTCATGTTCATAATCAGAGGAGTATTAATATGCATTAAGGATCTGAACATATGATCTTCCACCAAGTAAACCAATTAGCATTAACTATAAGGAGTAATCAACACTACTAGCAACCCGCAGGTACCAATTTGTGGTTTTGATACAAGATTGGATACAAGAGATGAACTAGGGTTTTGAGAGGAGATGGTGCTGGTGAAGATGTTGATGGAGATTGACCCCCTCCCGATGAGAGGATCATTGGTGATGACGATGGTGATGATTTCCCCCTCCCGGAGGGAAGTTTCCCCAGTAGAACAGCTCCGCCGGAGCCCTAGATTGGTTCTGCCAAGGTTCTGCCTCGTGGCGGCGGAGTTTCGTCCCGTAAGCTTGGTTATGATTTTTTTTAGGGTAAAAGCTTTCATATAGTAGAAGATGGGCACCGGAGGGCCACCAGGGGGCCCAGGAGACAGGGGCGCGCCTAGTAGGGGTGGGCGCGGCCCCCACCCTCCTGGCTAGGGTGTGGGCCCCCTCTGGTGTTTTCTTCGCTCAATTATTCTTATTAATTCCAAAAATAACTTTCATGGAGTTTCAGGATTTTTGGAGCTGTGCAGAATAGGTTTCTAATTTTTGCTCCTTTCCAGCCAGAATTCCAGCTACCGACATTCCCCCTCTTCATGGTAAACCTTGTAAAATAAGAGAGAATAGCCATAAGTATTGAGACATAATGTGTAATAACAGTCCATAATGCAATAAATATTGATATAAAAGCATGATGCAAAATGGACGTATCAACTCCCCCAAGATTAGACCTCACTTGTCCTCAAGCGGAAGCCGAAATCGAAAAATATGTCCACATGTTTAGAGATAGAGGTGTCGATAAAAATAAAATACAGACATGAGGGCCTCATGATCATTCTTATAACAAAAACATATATAGATTTTGTCATATGATTTCTTATGCTCAAGTAACAATCAATTCACAATGTCAAGTATGGTTCAAAAACTTCATTGAGAACTAACAATCTATAATCTCAGTCATTGAAACAATTGCAATTTATCATAACATCAGAAAGAGTTAAGAATAGAGCCTTTCAGCAAGTCCACATACTCAACTATCATATAGTCTTCTAAAATTTCTAACACTCACGCTATACTTGTGGTTATGGAGTTTTAATCGGACACTGAGAAAGATAGGGGCTTGTTGTGTTGCCTCCCAATGTATTCACCTTTGGGTGATGTCAACAATAATAGTTCATGCTAACTTACATTAGATATATATATATCAGGATCTTTCAAACACGAGGAGCTCGCCAAAGGAAAAAATGAAAAAGGGAAAGGTGAAGATCACCTTGACTCAAGCATAAGTAAAAACATAAAGTAAAAGATAGGCCCTTCGCAGAGGGAAGCAGAGGTTGTCATGTGCTTTTAGGGTTGGATGCACAAAATCTTAATGCAAAAGAACGTCACTTTATATTGCCACTTGTGATATGAACCTTTATTATGCAGTCCGTCGCTTTTATTACTTCCATATCACACGATCGTATAAAGCTTATTTTCTATACACTAATAAGTCATACATATTTAGAGAGCAATTTTTATTGCTTGCAACATGACAACTTACTTGAAGGATCTTACTCAATCCATAGGTAGGTATGGTGAACTCTCATGGCAATACTGGGTTTAAGGATATTTGGAAGCACAAGTAGTATCTCTACTTGGTGCAAGGAATTTTGGCTAGCATGAGGGGGAAAGGCAAGCTCAACATGTTGGAAGATCAATGACAATATACTTTAACTGAGATGCGAGAAAACATAAACCATTATGTTGTCTTCCTTGTCCAACATCAACTCTTTTAGCATGTCATACTTAATGAGTGCTCACAATCATAAAAGATGTCCAAGATAGTATATTTATATGTGAAAACCTCTCTTTCCTTATTGCTTCCTATTAATTGCAACGATGACCAAAAGTATGTTTGTCAACTCTCAACAACTTTTATGCCTCATACTTTTTATGTGTGAAGTCATTACTATCCACAAGATCAATATGAACTCTTTTATTCTTTTTATTCTTTCTATTTTCTCTAGATCATAGCAAGATAGACAAGCCCTTGACTCAACACTAATCTTTATTATAGATAGCTCACGGGCTCGATTACAAAAAGAGATCACAAAGCAAAACTCAAAAACTACTTGATACCAAAACTTCAATATACTAGATCAAAATACTACTAAAAGGATTGAACTAAATAAAACGGTAAAGATAGGAGTGTGATGGTGATATGATACCAGGGCACCTCCCCCAAGCTTGGCAGTTGCCAAGGGGAGTGCCCATTACCATGTGATTATGTCTCCTTCTTCACAGTTGGTGTTGTGATCTTCTTGGCGATGATGCCCCTCAGGATACGATTCTTCTCCTCGAGCTTATTGACTTGTTGTTTGAGGTCCACAATTTCTTTGCAGAGCTTGCCTATGACGGCTAAAGCTCCTTTTACCCAAGGATGTTGCATAGCTTTTGGAGAACAAGTGACGCTCTTTTTCATATTTTCATAAGAAAGAAATTTAACATTGGAAGGGATGACCGAATTTGGAATAGCCGAGCTCTATAGTTCCCCCATCATGAATCATGCTTGGAAGCGAGAGGTAAGTTCTTGATCCTCCTCCATAGCATCTATCCTTTTCAAGTCGGCCTCCATCTCATCCTCCGTTGATGGTACAAAGTGATAAGCATCGCTGTTTGCTTCTGGACCTGGCGTCGGGTGTGACACCCGACTCTCCCCGACTAACTCTTGAGAAGACATCTTGCTCTAAATCCGCGACAGAAACAGCTCGAAACAAAAATAGAAGATTATTGCGTGATATGGTGGTCAAAACCTTCGGGAGATTATATAATGATTTTTTACCGACCAAAATACGTAACGTGCAAGAAAACGGAGTCCGGGAGGCACACGAGGTGGCCACAAGACAGGGGGGCGTGCCCTCCACCCTCGTGGAGGCCTCGTGTCCTTCCCGGATTACTTCTTGCTTTCCAAAATTCTTCAATATTCCAAAATGGAGGAAAATTGCCATTAGAATTGTTTTGGAGTCGGTTTACTTACCGTACCACATACCTATTCCTTTCCGGAGTCTAAAACATTCTGGAAAGTGTCCCTTATGTATTCCTCCGGAGTTACGGTCTCAATAATATTAGTTTCAACATTGATAGGATTGCCTGATATATAATGTTTGATTCTTTGACTGTTCACCACCCTCCGACTTGTGCCTTCGAAGTTCTTGATTTTTATGGCACCGGAATGATAGACCCCCTCGATAACGTAAGGACCTTACCATTTAGAGAGAAGTTTTCCTGCAAAAAATCTTAAACGAGAGTTGAATAACAACACATAATCACCTACGTTAAATTCTCGCTTTTGTATTATTTTTTCATGCCATCTTTTAACTTTTTCTTTGAACAGCTTGGCATTCTCCATTCATCAAGTGAGCTAATATCAAATAACCTCTTCTCACCGGCAAGTTTGAAGTCATAGTTGAGCTCTTTAATAGCCCAATATGCTTTATGTTCAAGTTCAAGAGGTAAGTGACATGCTTTTCCATAAACCATCTTATACGGAGACATACCCATAGGGATTTTATATGCAGTTCTATAGGCCCATAATGCATCATCAAGTTTCTTGGACCAATTCTTTCTAGATCTATTCAGAGTCTTTTGCAAGATTAATTTGAGCTTTCTACTGCTCAACTCTACTTGACCACTAGACTGTGGGTGATAAGGAGATGCGATTATATGATTAACATCATAATTAGCAAGCATCTTACGGAAAGCACCATGAATAAAATGTGAATCACCATCAGTCATAAGATATCTAGGGACTCTAAACCTCGGAAAAATAACTTCTTTAAGCATTTTAATAGAAGTGTTATGATCAACACTACTAGTTGGAATAGCTTCTACCCACTTAGTAACATAATCAACAGCAACTAAAATATGTGTGTAACCATTAGAGGCAGGAAAAGGTCACATATAATCAAAGCCCCAAACATCAAATGGTTCAATAACAAGAGAATAATTCATAGGCATTTCTTGACGTCTACTAATATTACCAATTCTTTGACAGTCATCACAAGATAAGACAAACTTACGAGCATCTTTGAAGAGAGTAGGCCAATAAAAACCGGATTGCAATACCTTATGTGCAGTTCTATCTCCAGCGTGGTGTCCTCCATATGATTCAGAGTGACGCTTGCGTAGGATCTGTTCCTGTTCATGCTCAGGTACACAACGTCTAATAACACCATCTACTCCTTCTTTATAAAGGTGTGGGTCATCCTAGAAGTAATGTCTTAAATCATAAAAGTAATTTTTCTTTTGTCGGTATGTGAAACTAGGTGGTATAAATTTAGCAACAATGTAATTAGCATAATCAGCATACTAAGGGGCAGTATGAGAAGCATTAATGACCTCTAATTGTTCATCAGGAAAGCTATCATCAATAGGCAGTGGGTCATCAAGAACATTCTCTAACCTAGACAAGTTTTCTGCAACGGGGTTCTCAGCTCCCTTTCTATCAATAATATGCAAATCAAATTCTTGGAGCAAGAGAACCCATCTAATAAGTCTAGGCTTAGCATCTTTCTTTTCCATAAGATATTTAAAGCAGCATGATCAGTGTGAATAGTAACTTTGGAATCAACAATATAACGTCTAAACTTATCACATGCAAATACGACTGCTAAAAACTCTTTTTCAGTAGTAGCATAATTTCTCTGGGCAGTATCAAGAGTTTTACTAGCATACTGGATAGCATTCAATTTCTTATGAACTCTTTGCCCTAGAACAACACCTACAGCATAATCACTAGCATCACACATAATTTCAAAGGGTAAATTCCAATCAGGTGGCTGAACAATAGGTGCAGTGATCAAAGCTTTCTTGAGTATTTCAAATGCTTCTACACAATGATCATCAAAGACAAAAGGAATAACTTTTTGCAATAAATTAGTCAGAGGCCTAGAGATTTTAGAAAAGTCCTTAATGAACCTCCTATAAAACTGGCATGACTAAGGAAACTTCTTATACCTTTTATGTCCTTGGGGCATGGCATCTTTTCAATAGCATCAACTTTAGCTTTATCAACTTCAGTACCTCTCTCAGAAATCATATGCCCCAAGACAATGCCTTCATTAACCATAAAGTGTCACTTTCCCAATTGAAGACGAGACTAGTGTCTTCGCATCTCTGCAAAACTCGATCAAGGTTGCCCAAGCAATCATCAAAAGAGGATCCATAAACGGAGAAATCATCCATGAATACCTCACAAATCTTTTCACAAAAGTCAGAGAATATAGCCATCATGCATCTTTGAAAGGTAGCAGGTGCATTACATAAACCAAAAGGCATACGTCTATAAGCAAAAGTACCGAAAGGGTAAGTAAAAGTAGTTTTTGATTGATCCTCTACTGACATAGGTATTTGAGAGAAACCAGAATAACCATCTAGAAAGCAAAAATGTGTATGTTTGGATAGTCTTTCTAGCATTTGATTAATAAAACATAAAGGGTAATGATCTTTCTTAGTAGCTTTATTTAATTCGGAAATCAATTACCATCCTATAACATGTAATAATACTTTGCAGGATCAATTCATCTTTATCATTAGGAACGACAGTAATACCTCCCTTTTTAGGAACGCAATGGACAGGACTTACCCAATCGCTATCAGCAACGGGATAAATTATACCTGCCTCAAGGAGCTTTAGTATCTCCTTTCTTACCACTTCTTTCATCTTAGGATTCAATCATCATTGAGGATCTCTAAATGGTTTGGCATCTTTCTCCACTTTAATTTTGTGTTGGCATAGAGTGGGACTAATGCCCTTAAGATCATCCAGAGTATATCCAATAGCAGCACGGTGCTTTTTCAGAGTTTTCAATAATCTTTCTTCTTCTTCCTCTGAAAGGTTAGCACTAATAATAACAGGATATATTTTCTTTTCATCAAGATAAGCATACTTAAGATTATCATGTAATGGTTTGAGATCAAACACGGGATCACCCTTGGGTGGAGGGGGATCCCCTAGGATTTCAACAGGTAAGTTGTGTTTCAGAATAGGACCCTGTTGAAGGAACACTTCATCTATTTCCCTTCTTTCATTCATGAACGTATCATTTTCATGGTCTAGCAAATATTGTTCTAACGGATTAGTAGGAGGCACGACAATAGAAGCAAGACCAATAATCTCATCCTTACTAGGTGATTCTTTATCACAGGGTTGTCTACGAAACTTAGCAAAATTAAACTCATGAGACATATCCCCTAAGCCAATTGTAACAATATCCTTTTCACAATCAATCCTAGCATTAAGGGTATTCAAGAAGGGTCTACCAAATATAATGGGACAAAAGTCATCTTGTGGGGAACCAAGAACAAGAAAATCAGCAGGATATTTAACTTTCCCACACAAGACTTCAACATCTCTAACAATCCCAACTGGTGAAATAGTATCTCTATTGGCAAGCTTAATTGTAACATCAATACCTTCTAACTCAGCGGGTGCGATATCATGCATAATTTCTTCATATAAGGAATGAGGTATTGCACTAGCACTAGAACCCATATCACATAAGCCATGATAACAGTGATCTCCTATTTTAACAGAAATAACAGGCATGCCTACAACAGGTCTATGTATCTTAGCGTCGGGTCTAGAAATATTAGCAGTTTCACCATAGAAATAAATAACATGCCCATCTAAATTATCATCCAAGAGATCTTTAACCATAGCAATACTAGGTTCAACTTTCATTTTCTCAGGAGGTGTATAAGTCCTAGTATTACTCTTACGAACAACAGTTGAAGTTTTAGCATGATCCTTCATCCTAACAGGAAAAGGTGGTTTCTCAACATAACTAATAGGAACAATAGGATCATTATACGTGATAGTCTTTTCTTCAACTGTAATAGGTGCAACTACTTACTTCAATGGGAGGATTATATTTAAACCACTTCTCCTTAGGGAGATCAACGTGAGTAGCAAAAGATTCACAAAAAGCAACTACTATCTCAGAGTCAAGTCCATACTTAGCGCTAAATCCAAGAAAAGCATCGGTATCCATAAAAGATTTAACAAAATCAAACTTAGGTGTTATACCTGACTCCTTACCATCGTCGGAACCCCAATCTTCAGAGTTGCGTTTAATTCTTTCCAATAAGTCCCACTTGAATTCGGTAGTCTTCAGCATATAAGAACCAGCACAGGAAGTATCGAGCATGGTGCGATCATTGAGAGAAAGTCGAGCATAAAATATTTGAATAATCATTTCTCTTGAGAGCTCATGATTGGGGCATGAATATAACATTGACTTAAGCCTCCCCCAAGCTTGAGCGATGCTTTCTCCTTCACGAGGTCAGAAATTATATATGTAACGATCACGATAAACAAGATGCATAGGATAGAACTTCTGGTGAAATTCCAACTTCAATCGTTTATAGTTCCAAGATCCAGTATCATCACATAGCCTATACCATGTCAATGCACCTCCCTTCAAAGATAAAGGGAAGACCCTCCTTTTGACAACATCATCGGGAATACTTGCAAGCTTAAATAATCCACAAACTTCATCCACAAAGATAATGTGTAAATCAGGATGCAATGTTTCGTCTCCTGCAAAGGGATTAGCTAGCAGTTTCTCTATCATACTTGAAGGAATCTCAAAGTAAATATTTTCAGTAGGTTCTGTAGGTTGAGGAGAAACTCTTTGCTCTACTAGTCGAGGTGAAGATACCCCTAACAAGCCCCTCAAAGGATTAGTTTCCATAGTAACAAGTGACAGAAAATTTCAGCACACTATAAAAATGTTTCCTTACCAAGTTCCACTCACCAAAGGCGCTTCACTCCCCGGCAACGGTGCTAGAAAAGAGTCTTGATGACCGAAAAGTATAGGGGATCTATAATAGTCCTTTTGATAAGTAAGAGTGTCGAACCCAACGAGGAGCAGAAGGAAATGACAAGCGATTTTCAGTAAGGTATTCTCTGCAAGCACTGAAATTGTAGGTAACAGATAGTTTTGTGATAAGATAATTTGTAATGGGTAACAAGCAATGAAAGTAAATAAAATGCAGCAAGGTGGCACAATCCTTTTTGTAGCAAAGGACAAGCCTGGACAATTTCTTATAATTAGAAAAGCACTCCCGAGGACACATGGGAATTATCGTCAAGCTAGTTTTCATCACGCTCATATGATTTGCGTTCGGTACTTTGATAATTTGATATGTGGATGGACCGGTGCTTGGGTACTTCACTTACTTGGACAAGCATCCCACTTATGATTAACCCCTATTGCAAGCATCCGCAACTACAAAAGAAGTGGTAAGGTAAACCTAACCATAGCATGAAACTAGTGGATCCAAATCAGCCCCTTACGAAGCAACGCATAAACTAGGGTTTAAGCTTCTGTCACTCTAGCAACCCATCGTCTACCTATTACTTCTCAATGCCTTCCTCTAGGCCCAAATAATGGTGAAGTGTCATGTAGTCGACGTTCACATAACACCACTAGAGGAGAGACAACATACATCTCATCAAAATATCAAACGAATACCAAATTCACATGACTACTAATAGCAAGACTTCACCCATGTCCTCAGGAACAAACGTAACTAATCACAAAGCATATTCATGTTCATAATCAGAGGAGTATTAATATGCATTAAGGATCTGAACATATGATCTTCCACCAAGTAAACCAATTAGCATCGACTACAAGGAGTAATCAACACTACTAGCAACCCACAGGTACCAATTTGTGGTTTTGATACAAGATTGGATACAAGAGATGAACTAGGGTTTTGAGAGGAGATGGTGTTGGTGAAGATGTTGATGGAGATTGACCCCCTCCCGATGAGAGGATCGTTGGTCATGACGATGGTGATGATTTCCCCCTCCCGGAGGGAAGTTTCCCCGGCAGAACAGCTTCGCCGGAGCCCTGGATTGGTTCCGCCAAGGTTCCGCCTCGTGGCGGCGAAGTTTCGTCCCGTAAGCTTGGTTATGATTTTTCCAGGGTAAAAGCATTCATATAGCAGAAGATGGGCACCGGAGGGCCACCAGGGGGCCCAGGGGACAGGGGGCACGCCCAGTAGGGGTGGGCGCGCCCCCCACCCTCCTGGCAAGGGTGTGGGCCCCCTCTGGTGTTTTCTTCGCTCAATAATTCTTATTAATACCAAAATTAACTTTCGTGGAGTTTCAGGATTTTTGGAGCTGTGCAGAATAGGTTTCCAATATTTGCTCCTTTTCCAGCCAGAATTCCAGCTGCCGGCATTCCCCCTCTTCATGGTAAACCTTGTAAAATAAGAGAGAATAGCCATAAGTATTGAGACATAATGTGTAATAACAGCCCTTAATGCAATAAATATTGATATAAAAGCATGATGCAAAATGGACATATCAGGGGCACCCCCCCTTAGGGTTTCCCCCAACCCTAGGCACATGGGCCCTAGGGGGAGTTGGCGCCCAGCCCACCTAGGGGCTGGTTACCCTCCATATCCAGCCCATAGGGCCCTCTGAGGCAGGTGGACCCTCCCGGTGGACCCCCGAAACCTCTTCGGTCCCGGTACAATACCGATAAACCCCCAAACACTTCCGGCGAACAAATAAGGACTTCCCATATAGAAATCTTCATCTCCGGACCATTCCGGAACTCCTCGGGACGTCCGGGATCTCATCAGGGACTCCGAACAACATTCGGTAACCACATACTATTTCCCATAACAACTCTAGCATCACCGAACCTTAAGTGTCTAGACCCTACGGGTTCGGGAACCATGCAGACATGACCGAGACATCTCTCCGGCCAATAACCAACAACGGTATCTGGATACCCATGTTGGCTCCCACATGTTCCACGATGATCTCATCGGATGAACCACGATGTCAGGGATTCAATCAATCCCGTATACAATTCCCTTTGTCCATCGATATGTTACTTGCCCGAGATTTGATCGTCGGTGTCCCAATACCTCGTTCAATCTCGTTACCGGCATGTCTCTTTAGTCATTCCATGATCATCATTATTAACTTCCTCTCTAGTCGGTGTTGGCACCACAGAAACATCTTCCTGAGCTGCGCTACTTTCCAGTTCAAGAGGCAATACTTCATAAAGTTCTACTTTCCTCCCACTTACTTCTTTCGAGAGAAACTCTTTCTCCAAAAAGGATCCGTTCTTGGCAACAAAGATCTTGCCTTCGAATCTGAGGTAGAAGGTATACCCAATGGTTTCCTTAGGGTATCCTATGAAGAGGCATTTTTCTGACTTGGGTTCGAGCTTTTCAGGTTGAAGTTTCTTGACATAAGCATCGCATCCCCAAGCTTTTAGAAACGACAGCTTAGGTTTCTTCCCAAACCATAATTCATACGGTGTCATCTCAACGGATTTAGACGGTGCCCTATTTAAAGTGAATGCGGTTGTCTCTAAAGCATAACCCCAAAATGATAGCGGTAAATCGGTAAGAGACATCATAGATCGCACCATATCCAATAGAGTGCGACTACGATGTTCGGACACACCATTACGCTCAGGTGTTCCAGGCGGCGTGAGTTGTGAAACAATTCCACATTTCCTTAAGTGCGTACCAAACTCGTGACTCAAATATTTTCCTCCATGATCTGATCATGAGAACTTTATTTTCCTGTCATGTTGATTTTGTACCTCACTCTAAAATTCGTTGAACTTTTCAAAGGTCTCAGACTTGTGTTTCATTAAGTAGACATACCCAGATCTACTTAAGTCATTAGTGAGGGTGAGAACATAACGATAGCCACCATGAGCCTCCGCAGTCATTGGACCACACACATCAGTATGTATTATTTCCAACAAGTTGGTTGCTCGCTCCATCATTCCGGAGAACGGAGTCTTGGTCATTTTGCCCATGAGGCATGGTTCGCACGTGTCAAATGATTCATAATCAAGAGACTCCAAAAGTCCATCTGCATGGAGTTTCTTCATGCGTTTGACACCAATGTGACCAAGGCGGCAGTGCCACAAGTATGTGGGACTACCATTATTAACCTTACATCTTTTGGTATTCACACTATGAATATGTGAAACATCATGTTCGAGATTCAATAAGAATAAACCATTGACCAGCGGGGCATGACCATAAAACATATCTCTCATATAAATAGAACAACCATTATTCTCGGATTTAATGAGTCGCCATCTCGCATTAAACGAGATCCAGATACAATGCTCACGCTCAAAGTTGGCACTAAATAACAATTATTGAGGTTAAAACTAATCCCGTAGGTAAATGTAGAGGTAGCGTGCCGACGGCGATCACATCGACCTTGGAACCATTCCCGACGTGCATTGTCACCTCGTCCTTCGCCAGTCTCCGCTTATTCCGCAGCTCCTATTTTGAGTTACAAATATGAGTAACTGCACCGGTATCAAATAACCAGGAGCTACTACGAGTACTGGTAAGGTACACATCAATAACATGTATATCACATAAACCTTTGGTGTTGCCGGCCTTCTTATCCGCTAAGTAATTTGGGGCAGCTCCGCTTCCAGTGACCATTTCCCTTGCAATAAAAGCACTAAGTCTCGGGCTTGGATCCATTGTTTGGCTTCTTCCCGGCAACTGATTTACTGGGCGCGGCAAATCCCTTGCCGTCCTTCTGGAAGTTCTTTTTACCCTTGCCTTTCTTGAAATTAGTGGTCTTATTCACCATCAACACTTGATGTTCCTTTTTGATTTCCTCCTCCGCTAATTTCAACATTGAGTATAACTCAGGAATGGACTTCTCCATCCCTTGCATATTGTAGTTCATCACAAAGCTCTTGTAGCTAGGTGGGAGCGACTGGAGGATCTTGTCAATGACCGAGTCATCTCGAAGATTAACTCCTAGCTGAGACAAACGGTTGTGCAACCCATACATAGTGAGTATATGCTCGCTGATACGTCTCCAACGTATCTATAATTTTTGATTGTTCCATGCTATTATATTACCCGTTTTGGATGTTTATGGGCTTTACTTTACACTTTTATATCATTTTTGGGACTAACCTACTAACCGGAGGCCCAGCCCGTATTGTTGGTTTTTTTTTGCCTATTTCAGTGTTTCGAAGAAAAGGAATACCAAACGGAGTCCAAATAGAATGAAACCTTCGGGAGCGATCTTTTTGGAACAAACGTGATCCAGAGGACTTGGAGTGCAAGTCAAGAAGCAACCGAGGAGGCCACGAGGGTGGAGGGTGCCCCCCTACTGGGCGCGCCCCTATCTCATGGGCCCCTCGGGCGTCCACCGACCTACTTCTTCCTCCTATATATACCCATGTACCCCGAGAACATCAGAGGCGACCACGAAAAACTATTTCCACCACCGTAACCTTCTGTATCCGCGAGATCCCATATTGGAGCCTTCGTCGGCGCTCCACCAAAGGGGGAATCAACCATGGAGGGCTTCTACATCAACATCATAGCCTCTCCGATGAGTTGTGAGTAGTTTACCATAGACCTTTGGGTCCATAGTTATTAGCTAGATGGCTTCTTCTCTCTCTTTGAATCTCAATACCATGTTCTCCTTGATCTTCTTGGAGATCTATTCGACGTAACTCTTTTTGCGGTGTGTTTGTCGAGATCCGATGAATTGTGGGTTTATGATCCAGTTTATCTATGAGAAATATTTGAATCTCCTCTGAATCCTTTTATGTGTGATTAAGTTATCTTTGCAAGTCTCTTCAAATTATCAGTTTGGTTTGGCCTACTAGATTGATCTTTCTTGCAATGGGAGAAGTGCTTAGCTTTGGGTTCAATCTTGAGGTGTCCTTTCCTAGTGGCAGTAGGGGCAGCAAGGCACGTATTGTATTGTTGCCATTGAGGATAAAAAGATGGAGTTTATATCATATTGCATGAGTTTATCCCTCTACGTCATGTCATCCTTCTTAATGCGTTACTCTGTTCTTTATGAACTTCATACTCTAGATGCATGCTGGATAGCGGTCGATGTGTGGAGTAATAGTAGTAGATGCAGGCAGGAGTCGGTCTACTTGTCATGGACGTGATGCCTATATACATGATCATATGCCTAGATAATCTCATAATTATTCGCTTTTCTATCAATTGCTCGACAGTAATTTGTTCACCCACCGTAATACTTATGCTATCTTGAGAGAAGCCACTAGTGAAACCTATGGCCCCCCGGGTCTAACTTTTATCATATAAGCTTTCAATCTACTTTTATTTGCATCTTTACTTTTCCAATCTATATTATAAAATACCAAAAATATATTTATCTTATCATACTATCTCTATCAGATCTCACTTTCGCAAGTGGACGTGAAGGGATTGACAACCCCTTTTATTGCGTTGGTTGCGAGTTCTTGTTTGTTTGTGTAGGTGCGTGGGACTTTTGAGGAGCCTCCTACTGGATTGATACCTTGGTTCTCAAAAACTGAGGGAAATACTTACGCTACTATTGCTGCATCACCCTTTCCTATTCAAGGACAACCAACACAAGCTCAAGACGTAGAAAGAAGGATTTCTGGCGCCGTCGCCGGGGAGGTCTTCGCTCAAGTCAAGACATAGCAAGTACCCATCACAAACTCATGTCCCTCGCATTTACATTATTTGCCATTTGCCTCTCATGGCCCTCTGCCCCACTTCACCCTTCCCATTTTATTCGCCGTCTCTTTCCCAATCTCATCCCTATTTTGCTTTCCTTTTTGTTTGCTTGTGTGTTGGATTACTTGTCGTGATGGCGCAAGATAATACCGAATTGTGTGATTTCTCCAATACCAATAATAATGATTTCCTTAGTACTCCGATTGCTCCTCTTAATGATGTTGAGTCTTGTGAAATCAATACTGCTTTGCTGAATCTTGTTATGAAAGATCAATTCGCCGGCCTTCCTAGTGAAGATGCCGCTACCCATATAAACAACTTTGTTGATTTGTGTGAGATGCAAAAGAAGAAAGATACGGATAATGTTATTGTCAAATTAAAGCTATTTCCGTTTTCACTTAGAGACCGTGCTAAAGTTTGGTTTTCGTCTTTGCCTAAGAATAGTATTGATTCATGGAATAAGTGCAAAGATGCTTTACCTCTAAGTATTTTCCTCCCGCTAAGATCATCACTCTTAGGAACGATATTATGAATTTTAAACAACTTGATTATGAGCATGTTGCCCAATCTTGGGAAAGAATGAAATTGATGATTCGCAATTGCTCTACTCATGGTTTGAACTTATGGATGATCATACAAATTTTGTATGCCGGATTGAATTTTGCTTCTAGAAATCTTTTAGATTTGGCCGCGGGAGGCACGTTTATGGAAATCACCTTAGGAGAATCTACAAAACTCCTTGATAATATTATGGCTAATTATTCTCAATGGCACACTGAAAGATCTACAAGTAAAAAAGTGCATGCTATAGAAGAAATAATGTTTCGAGTGGAAAGATGGATGAACTTATGAAATTTTTTGCTACTAAGAGTGCTCCTATTGATTCCAATGATATTCCTTTGTCTACTTTGATTGATAATAATAATGAATCTATGGATGTGAATTTTATTGGTAGGAATAGTTTTGGTAACAATGCTTATAGAGGAAACTTTAATCCTAGACCGTTCCCTAGTAATTCCTCTAATAATTATGGAAATTCCTACAATAATTCTTATGGTAATTATAATAAGATGCCCTCTGATTTTGAGAATAGTGTGAAAGAATTTATGATCTCTCAAAAGAATTTTAATGCCTTGCTTGAAGAAAAATTGCTCAAAGTTGATGATTTGGCTAGGAACGTTGATAGACTCTCGCTTGATGTTGATTCTTTGAAACTTAGATCTACTCCTCCTAAGCATGATATCAATGAGGCTCTCAAAGCTATGAGAATTTCCATTGATGAGTGCAAAGAAAGAACCGCTAGATTGCGTGCTAAGAAAGATTGCTTTATAAAGGCGTGTTCTTCTAGTTTCCATGAAAATAATGATGAAGATCTTAAAGTTATTGATGTTTCCCCTATTAGATCTTTATTTTGCAATATGAATCTTAATAATGATGGGACTGGAGATGAGTCAACTTTAGTTAAAAGGTGTCCCAATGATTCGGAGTTTTTAGATCTTGATGCTAAATTTGGTAAAAGTGGGATTGGAGAGGTCAAGACTTTCAATACCATTGAACCCACTATCTTGGATTTCAAGGAATTTAATTATGATAATTGTTCTTTAGAAGATTTTATTTCCTTGTTGCAATCCATTGTGAATTCTCCTCATGCTTATAGTCAAAATAAAGCTTTTATCAAACATATTGTTGATGCCTTGATGCAATCTTTTGATGAAAAACTCAATTTGGAAGTTTCTATACCTAGAAAACTTTATGATGAGTGGTAACCTACTATAAAGATTAAAATTAAAGATCATGAGTGTTATGCTTTATGTGATTTGGGTGCTAGTGTTTCCACGATTCCGAAAACTTTATGTGACATTCTTGGTTTCCATGATCTTGATGATTGCTCTTTAAATTTGGACCTTGCGGATTCCACCATTAAAAAGCCAATGGGAAGGATCAATGATGTTCTCATTGTTGCAAATAGAAATTTGGCGCCCGTAGATTTTATCGTTCTTAATATAGATTGCAATCTTTCTTGTCCTATTATTCTTGGTAGACCTTTCCTTAGAACGATTAGTGCGATTATTGATATGAAGGAAGGGAATATTAGATTCCAATTTCCATTAAGGAAAGGCATGGAGCACTTTCCAAGAAAGAAAGTTAAATTACCTTATGAATCTATCATGCGAGCTACTTATGAATTGAGTGCCAAAGATGGCACTACTTAGATCTATCCTCGCTTTTATGCCTAGCTAGGGGCGTTAAACGATAGCGCTAGTTGGGAGGCAACCCAATTTTATTTGTGTTTTTTTATATTTAGTAATAAATTTTGCATCTACCTTCTGTTTAGATGTATTTTCATGTTTTAATTAGTGTTTGTGCCAAGTAGAACCTATAGGATAACCTATGGTGATAGTTAATTTGATTCTGCTGAAAAACAGAAACTTCGCGTGCATGCAAATAATTTTAGTAATTCACAGAAACGTGATTTTGATTTGATTCTTTTTGCTGTAGATCAATAGACAAATTTCCCAAGACTTCCTATTTTTGTAGGATTTTAGAGTTCCAGAAGTATTCGAGAGTTACCGATTGCTACAGACTGTTCTTTTTTTGACAGATTCTGATTTTTGTGTGTTGTTTGCTTATTTTGATGCGTCTATGGCTAGTATTAAAGGGTATGAACCATAGAGAACTTGAAATATAGTAGGTTTAACACCAATATAAATAAAGAATGAGTTCATTACAGTACATTATGTGGTGTTTTTTTTCTTTCACTAACGGAGCTGATGAGATTTCCTGTTGAGTTTTGTGTTGTGAAGTTTTCAAGTTTTGGGTAAAGATTTGATGGACTATGGAATAAGGAGTGGTAAGAGCCTAAGCTTGGGGATGCCCATGGCACCCCAATATATTCAAGAATAGCCAAAAGCCTAAGCTTGGGGATGCCCCCCGAAGGCATCCCCTCTTTCGTCTTCGTTTATCGGTAACTTTACTTGGAGCTATATTTTTATTTGCCACATGATATGTGTTTTTCTTGGAGCGTCTTGTATGATATTAGTCTTTTTTTGGTTTACCACAATCATCCTTGTTGTACACACCTTTTGGGAGAAACCCACTTGATTAGAATTTATTAGAATACTCTATGTTCTTCACTTATATCTTTTGAGCTAGATAGTTTTTGCTCTAGTGCTTCACTTATATCTTTTAGAGCACGGCGGTGGCTTAATTTTGAAGAAATTTTTGATCTCTCATGCTTCACTTATATTATTTGGAGAGTATTTTAGAACAGCATGGTATTTGCTATGGTTATAAATTTGGTCCTAGAATGATGAGCATCCAAGTTGGGTGTAATAAAAACTATCATAGAAAGTGCATAAAACACTAGGATCAATTTGATGCTTGATAATTGTTTTGAGATATATAGGTGGTAATGTTAGAGTCATGCTAGTGGGTAATTATGAAATTGAGAAATACTTGTGTTGAAGTTGGCAAGTCCCGTAGCATGCACGTATGGTAAAAGTTATGTGACAAATTTGTTGCATGAGGTGCTCTTTTAATTGTCTTCCTTATGAGTGGAGGTCAGGATCGCGCGATGGTTAACTCCTACCAACACTTCCCCTAGGAGCATGGGTAGTAGTACTTTGCTTTGAGGGCAAGTAAACTTTTGCAATAAGTATATGAGTTCTTTATGACTAATGTGAGTCCATGGATATACACACACTCACCCTTCCACTTTGCTAGCCTCTATTATACCGCGCAACTTTCACCGGTATCATGCACCCATTATTTACCTTCCTCAAAACAGCCACCATACCTACCTATTTCCGCATTTCCATAGCCATTCCGAGATATATTGCCATGCAACTTTCCATCGTTCCGTTATTATGACACGCTCCATCATTGTCATATTGCTCTTTGCATGATCATGTAGTTGACATTGTATTTGTGGCAAGGCCACCCTCATAATTTTCATACATGTCACTCTTGATTCATTGCATATCCGGTACGCCGCCGGAGGCATTCATATAGAGTCATATTTTGTTCTAAGTGTTGAGTTGTAATTCTCGAGTTGTAAATTAATAAAAGTGTGATGATCTTCATTATTAAAGCATTGTCCCAAGTGAGGAAAGGATGATGAAGACTATGATTCCCCCACAAGTCGGGATGAGACTTCGGACTTTAAATAAAAAGGAGGCCAAAGAGGCCACCGAATAAAAAATGAGAAAGGCGAAAAAAAAGAGAAAGGCCAAATATAAAAAAATGAGAGAAAAAGAGAGAAGGGACAATGCTACTATCTCTTTTCCACACTTGTGCTTCAAAGTAGCACCATGATCTTCATGATAGAGAGTCTCTTATGTTGTAACTTTCATATACTACTGGGAATTTTTGATTATAGAACTTGGCTTGTATATTCCAATGATGGGCTTCCTAAAAATGCCCTAGGTCTTCGTGAGCAAGCGAGTTGGATGCACACCCACTTAGTTTCTTTTGTTGAGCTTTCATATATTTTTAGCTCTAGTGCATCCGTTGCATGGCAATCCCTACTCACTCACATTGATATCTATTTATGGGCATCTCCATAGCCCGTTGATACGCCTAGATTATGTGAGACTATCTTCTCCCTTTTTGTCCTCACAACCACCACCATAGTGTTATGTCCATGGCTTGCGCTCATGTATTGCGTAAGAGTTGAAAAAGCTGAAGCGCGTTAAAAAGTATGAACCAATTGCTTGGCTGAAACCGGTTTGTGCATGATGGGAGTATTTTGTGTAATGAAAATGAAGCATGGCCTAACTATATGATTTTGTAGGGATAAACTTTCTTTGGCTATGCTATTTCGATAGGACATGATTATTTCTTAGTATGCTTCGAAGCATTACTATTTTTTATGTTTTATAAGCTTTTATCTTGAATCATTTGGATCTGAACAATCATGCCACAATAAAGAAAATTACATTGAGAATTATGCTAGGTAGCATTCCACATCAAAAATTCTGTTTTTATCATTTACCTACTCGAGGACGAGCAGGAATTAAGCTTGGGGATGCTTGATACGTCTCCAATGTATCTATAATTTTTGGTTGTTCCATGCTATTATATAACCCGTTTTGGACGTTTATGGGCTTTACTTTACACTTTGTATCATTTTTGGGACTAACCTACTAACCGGAGGCCGAGCCCGTATTGCTGTTTTTTTTTGCCTATTTCAGTGTTGCGAAGAAAAGGAATACCAAACGGAGTCCAAATGGAATGAAACCTTTGGGAGTGATCTTTTTGGAATAAACGTGATCCAGAGGACTTGGAGTGCAAGTCAAGAAGCAATCGAGGAGGCCACGAGGGTGGAGGGTGCCCCCCCTACTGGGCGCGCCCCCCTATCTCGTGGGCCTCTCGGGCGTCCACCGACCTACTTCTTCCTCCTATATATACCCAAATACCCCGAGAACATCAGAGGCGACCACGAAAAACTATTTCCACCACTGTAACCTTCTGTATCCGCGAAATCCCATCTTGGAGCCTTCGCCGGCGCTCCGCCGGAGGGGGAATCAACCATGGAGGGCTTCTACATCAACACCATAGCCTCTCCGATGAGTTGTGAGTAGTTTACCATAGACCTTCGGGTCCATAGTTATTAGCTTGATGGCTTCTTCTCTCTCTTTGAATCTCAATACCATGTTCTCCTTGATCTTCTTGGAGATCTATTCGATGTAAATCTTTTTGCGGTGTGTTTGTCGAGATCCAATGAATTGTGGGTTTCTTATCAAGTTTATTTATGAGAAATATTTGAATCTCCTCTAAATTCTTTTATGTGTGATTAAGTTATCTTTGCAAGTCTCTTCAAATTATCAGTTTGGTTTGGCCTACTAGATAGATCTTTCTTGCTGTCGGTGTCAAAACCGGCGGATCTCGGGTAGGGGGTCCCGAACTGTGCGTCTAGGCGGATGGTAACAGGAGACAAGGGACACGATGTTTTACCCAGGTTCGGGCCCTCTTGATGGAGGTAAAACCCTATGTCCTGCTTGATTGATATTGATGATGTGGGTATTACAAGAGTAGATCTACCACGAGATCAAGGAGGCTAAACCCTAGAAGCTAGCCTATGGTATGATTGTTGTTGTTATGTCCTACGGACTAAAACCATCCGGTTTGTATAGACACCGGAGAGGGCCAGGGATACACAGAGTCGGTTACAATGGTAGGAGATCTACATATCCGTATCGCCAAGCTTGCCTTCCACGCCAAGGAAAGTCCCATCCGGACACGGGATGAAGTCTTCAATCTTGTATCTTCATAGTCTTGGAGTCTGGCCGATGATGATAGTTCGGCTATCCGGACACCCCCTAGTCCAGAACTCCCTCAGTAGCCCCTAAACCAGGCTTCAATGACGACGAGTCCAGCGCGCATATTGTCTTCGGCATTGCAAGGCGGGTTCCTCCTCCGAATAATTTATAGAAGATTGTGAACACCAGGATAGTGTCCGGCTCTGCAAAATAAATTCCACATTCCACCGTAGAGAGAATAATATTAACACAAGTTCAATCTGCTGACGTATTTCGTGGCGTGACGTCACACCACAACCAAGCCTTTACTTGAATCGTTTTTATTATACCACCTCAGCGCGTTTAGCGAAGCGGTTTCCTTGGCACGTCTTGTCGAAGCAGAGATCGTGTTCCCCTTATTCCGGGATTCTCATCAATACGGATGTGGGTAACCCAACCGCGCCATTGATTGCGGCGCTTGGGAGAAAAGTGAGTTTTATCAGGCCGGTGGGGACGCATAGTTTCGTCCGCCCATATATAAGGGGATAAGGATCCACCTTTTTACCTACGCCTTCTTCCTCCTTTGCTTATCCATCTCCGTGCACTCGAGCTCCAGCGCCCAAGTTCGCACATCTCACCTCAACCTCCTCCAACTATGTCCGGAGCGGGAGGCAAGTGGATGGCCTCCTCCGTTACGGAGGGGCACATCAAGAAGCTGCGCAGCGCCGGATATCTGTCCAGCGACATCGCGCACCGGCTCCCTGACGAGGGGCAGCCCATCCCCACCCCCAGGCCCCATGAGAGGGTGGTATTCCTTCCCCATTTCCTCCGCGGACTGGGCTTCCCACTTCACCCCTTTGTTCGGGGGCTCATGTTCTACTACGGCCTGGATTTCCATGATCTGGCCCCGAACTTCATCCTCAACATCTCGGCGTTAATCGTCGTGTGCGAGGCTTTCCTCTGCATCCAGCCCCACTTCGGCTTGTGGCTCAAGACCTTCAATGTCAAGCCGAAGGTTGTGAAGGGTAGCCAAGCGGAGTGCGGAGGCACCATGGTGGGTAAGATACCCAACGTTACCTGGCTCAAGGGCGCCTTCGTGGAAACCATCAAGTGGTGGCAATCGGGGTGGTTCTACATCACCGAGCCGCGTGACCCTAAATGGGCAGCGGCCCCCGAATTCAGATCTGGCATCCCCACACGGCTCACCTCTTGGAAAGAGAGTGGCCTGACTTGGGGCGATTCGGAGGAGCTGACCGGACTCCAAGCCTGCATCCAGAAGCTGGTGAACAAGAAGCTCAAGCTTGTCAACGTAGTCCAGGTCATGCTCATCCGCCGGATTCTCCCGTGCCAACAACGGGCCTTTAAATTGTGGGAGTTCGATCCGGCTCAGCACCGAACCTTGAGCGGGCTCTTCGACACTAGGTACGAAGATGCCTGGAAGGTGCTGTTTAAGGGCGCCGAAGCTCCCGCATCCGCTACCGAAGATCGCGTATTCAGCTCGCAGCGCCAGGCTAGCGAGGTAAGCGATTCTACCCTTTATGAGACACTTGTTTTTCATAGTTTGACTCTATGCGGGATCTAAACTCCCTCTTCTTTGACAGGACTGGCTGAAGAAGGCCGAGCAGACTAACTGTCCGACCCCTTTACCAGAAGACCCAGCGGACGCCCGTTTAGCGGGGCTGCTAGTTCCGGCATCCGATGTGGTGCTGGAGAAGAAGGCCAAGAAGGAGGCCACGGGCACTCGAAAGAGTTCCCGTTTTCAGGTGTCCAATGACTCCGAGGCGGACTCCTCCCCCGAGGACGAGGAGGAGAAGAAAAAGGCCTCTCCCCCAGCAGGGGGAGGGAAGAAAAGGAAGGCCTCCCCGACGAGGGAGGCCGAAGGGTCCAAGAAGGGAAGGACTCTTCCCCCGGACTATTCCGCCAACACCAGTGACGACGAGGAGGATTGGCCTCCAAGGGCGAAGCCTCTAGCGAGATCGTAAGTATCCGGACTCCCGAATGACTTCATGATTTTTCTTTTTGCCACATGGTGTCTTTCTAACGCCGCATACAACCCTGTAGTCTGCCCAAGGACGATCTTCCTGCTTTGTCGAGCGGGTCCTTGAGCACGTCGGATGTGAACAGTACTTCACTTCCAACCGCCTCGTCCCCCCGTGACACTGACGACGCCGAGGTGGGATCCCAGAGAGGGACCCACCCGAAGGAGGAGGACACGGAGGTGCCACAGGGCGACCTCCCGGACTTTGTACCGGACTCCGCACCGGAACCTGCAGTGGTTCCGGAGTCCGGCGGGCGGCCCCTTCGTAAGAAGGGCAAGACCGTGGCGCCGGCGGCCTCCATCCAACCGGAGGCGCCGGATAACTTGCTGGAGGCGCTCAACAGCGCTTCCATCGAGGAGGAACACCGCACTGTCATGAGTGCGGTGATTCAGAAGGTCCAGCTCGCCAAAAGCGGGCTGACTGAGGCCTGCAGCAGCCTTCTATCAAGCTTTGAGGTAAGAATATTAATATATGTAAAATAGTACCGCATAGACAGTAGCCCCTGATGCTCGGTTCGGTGTTCAGAAAGAAAAGCCGGAGTGAGGATCTAAAAAGATATACTGAGGAGTCTTAATAAATATGTCAATATGGGATTGCAGGCTGCGCTGCTGACCTCTGCCGCACTGACTGCGGAGGTCAATGCTTTGAAGCAAAGCCTCGAGCGGTCCGAGAATGAGCTCAGCCGTGCCAAGAAGCAGCTCGAGGACAAGGAAGGTGAGTAACACCTTGTTAAAGTTGTACCTTACAGAAAAGGATTTGGTTGCAAGATAAATGACAAGGATAACATGGGTACTTCAGGGGCCACAAATGAGGTGGCGACCTTGAAGGAGGCGGTGTCCGCGGCCGAACATAATGTGGCCATGGAGCATGATGGGCGAGAGAAGCAGGAGGAGCGGGTGGCGGAGGTACAGCAAGAGCTCCAGGCTCTCATGGAAAAGCATGAGAGTTTGGAGCGCGACTCGAAGACTCGAGAGTCCGAGCTTGCATCGGCTCTTGAGAGCGCCAAAGCCGCTAAGGCCGAAGCCCACAAGGCCCTTCAGGAGATCGAGGCGTTGAAGAAAATAGCGGTGGGTAAGGCATTTTTCATGCAAAGCAAGCATGTGAATGTGAATTACCTGTTACTTACCCGAATTCGGAGCTCTCCAGGAGTGTTCGCAGATCTGCCCCGCAGCGTGTCCGATGTTGCCGCTTTCTATAGGGCCGAGGAGGGGAGCTCGACGGAGAAGGTCTTCTGGTCTTAGTATGCTGAGGTCGGACATCCGGTGCCCCTTAGCGACCAGCTGAAGCAGCTGGTCGAGCTCCACAAGGTGGCCGAACAGGCCATGAAGGGCCTCATAGTTCGGCTGTGGCCCAATGAGGCCATGCCTAGGAGCTACTTCGGCCTGGTGCGGCGGCTGGTGGATGCTTGTCCATGGGTTGAGGTCATCATGCGATCCGCCTGTATTGAAGGTGCCCGTCGGGCCCTTGCCCGTGCTAAGGTGCACTGGAGCAAGATGGATGCTGAGAAGCTTGTGACGGACGCGCCACCGCCGGGAAAGGAGTATCGCATGCCCGAGATGTATTACAAGAGTGTCCTGAAGGGTGCCCGCACTATTGCGGGCGAGTGCTCCAATAATGTAATATTTGAGTAGACTCGCATTTTGTTATCCTGTGCGCTGAAAACTTTGTTCATATGCGCTAAGCAACGCTTGTTGATTTAAAATATTACCTTCTGTGCGGCTATTTATCAAATCTGAGAGATGGCAAGTCGTCGGCTTCAGCCCCCATGCCGCGAGTGCTGGGGTGTTCGGGATAACTTTGAGCACTCTTGTTCCCATATTTGGGTCCATCTAGGGAGGCGCTCAACACAACGAACTAGGCAACTGGACTTATAATGCTTGAACACTCTCACTTAGCCATAGAATTCTATAATTTTAAATTTCGGCGAAGCCCCTAGTGTTCGGAAGGCCGAGTTCGGGGCGCTATCCACGCCTGGGCCGAACAAAGCCGGTTCCTCGCTCTAAGCGGCATAAGTCTTTAGGGACTCGAAAAAACCTCTCGAACAGCGACCGGCTCTCGCCTCATCATGACGGTCAGTTTTAGCTTTCTCCACTGAGGCGCTCGCCCAGCTCAACCGGGGCGCAATCGCAGTGGTTCTCCCAGTGCTACCTTAGCCGATAGAACGGAACGTAAGGTACCAAAACATGGGAGCCGGGCAAACCCAACTATTGACCCAAGACATGATTCGGAGCCGATGCATATAATGCTATAAGTTCGGGGTGCCGCACTTGTGAAAGTGTTCGGACCTATCACACCATAATGTGGGGAACTTAAGCCCCTGGTGTATTTAGCCATACCAAAGTGTACGGATGCGGCATGTCATAAATGAACATATGTATAAGAAAGGAATGCAATTAAAAGCAAAAAGGTGCTGCATTTTTTATTCAAGAAATACTGCCATGAATGCAGGACGATACAAATAGTGCGATAAGCAAGGGATGGGACTATTAAACATGTCCCCCTCCAGGGGTAGGCTGCGGAATGGTGTATAAAATAGATTTAATGCTCGTAAGGGAGACCACATGGATATTCGTCATAGCCTTTCTCCTTCCCTGGCTGTTGCATCGTGAGTTCGGCCGGTCTACTGCCGGACGGGGCCTCTGGTGAACGGAGTCCTGTGGGTAAGAAAGAAAAGAAAAAAAAGGAATGACACACTTGGGAGCCCCTGACGTGGTTAAGCCGCATTCTGGGCCTGCCGTGGTCGTGCCCCTCCCCCTATGCCCATGGTATCTCCAGAGCGTAATGATGTACGCGAAGGACCAGTCTTGCAATCTTGCGAGGGCTAGGGTTGGGGCCGCATTGCTACGTGTGCTCGGAACCTGCCAGGTGGTCTTGTTGTAGGTTACTCCGGGCGCGTTTAGCCGTGTCCGGTCGCTTAACGGCCGGACTTGAGAATTGCCTTAAGAGGCTACATTGTACTTCTGCCGCGAGAGCCGCTGTATGTTCCTCCGTTCGGAGGGAGCGTTCGGTGTTTCCGTTGACCGTGATGACTCCTCGAGGGCATGGCATGTTGAGGTTGAGGTATGCGTAGTGCGGCACCGCGTTGAACTTTGCAAACGCGGTCCGTCCGAGCAGAGCATGATAGCCGTTGCGGAACGGAACTATGTCAAAGATTAACTCCTCGCTTCAGAAGTTACCCGGGGATCCGAAGACCACTTCCAGTGTGACTGAGCCCGTACAATTGGCCTCTACACTTGGTATGACGCCTTTGAAGGTCGTCTTTGTGGTTTTAATCCTTGAGGGGTCTATGCCCATCTTGTGCACTGTGTCCTGATAAAGCAGGTTCAGGCTGCTGCCGCCGTCCATCAGGACTCAGGTGAGGTGAAATCCATTGACGATTGGGTCTAAAACCAATGCGGCGAATCCGCCATGGCGGATGCTGGTGGGGTGGTCCCTTCGATCAAAAGTGATCGGGCAGGAGGACCATGGGTTGAACTTCGGGGCAACTGGCTCCATCGCATATACGTCCCTGAGTGCACGCTTCCGCTCCCTCTTGGGTATGTGGGTTGCGTATATCATATTCACCGTCTGCACTTGTGGGGGAAACCCTTCTGTCCTCTATTGTTTGGCGGTCGGGTCTCTTCTTCGTCATCACTATGCAGCCCCTTGCCATTGTTTTCGGCAATTAGCTTGCCTGCCTGCTTGAATACCCAACAGTCCCTGTTGGTGTGGTTGGCTGGCTTTTCGGGGGTGCCGTGTATCTGGCACGAGCAATCGAGTATTCGGTCCAAATTGGACGAACCCGTAGTAGTTCTTTTGAAGGGCTTTTTCCGCTGACCGGGTTTGGAGCCTCTAAATCCGGCATTGACTGTCGTATCCTCATTATTGTCGCCGTTAATGCGGCGTTTGTTCTTGTTGCGACGCGACCTGCCATTGCGGTCCTTGGTATCCGGACTGCCAGAATTTTTGCTGAGGTTGTTGTTGCGGGCTAGCCAGCTGTCCTCTCCCGCGCAGAAGCGGGTCATGAGTGATGTGAGGGCTGCCATGGATTTCGGCTTTTCCTGTCCCAGGTGCCGGGCAAGCCACTCGTCGCGGATGTTATGTTTGAAGGCCGCGAGGGCCTCCGCATCCGGACAGTCGACGATTTGATTTTTCTTGGTTAAGAACCGTGTCCAGAATTGTCTGGCCGATTCGTCTGGCTGCTGAATTATGTGGCTTAGGTCGTCAGTGTCTGGTGGTCGCACATACGTGCCCTGGAAGTTATCAAGGAATGCGGCTTCCAGGTCCTCCCAACACCCAATTGATTCTGCTGGCAAGCTGTTAAGCCAATGCCGAGCTGGTCCTTTAAGCTTGAGTGGGAGGTATTTGATGGCGTGAAGATCGTCACCGCGGGCCATGTGGATATGAAGGAGATAGTCTTCGATCCAAACCGCGGGGTCTGTTGTGCCATCATAGGATTCAATATTCACAGGTTTAAACCCTTCGGGGATTTGATGATCCATTACTTCATCTGTGAAGCATAGTGGGTGTGCGGGGCCTCTGTATTGGGCTATATCGCGACGGAGCTCCAACGAGCTTTGTCTACTGTGTTCGGCCCGGCCGGACTTACTGTGTCCGGCGCGATGGTTGTCGTCACGTATCATGGGGCGCCCACGCGATCCGTAGATCGATCTTGATTGTCTTGCCTTATCCTCCAATATATCTCGCAAGTCCGGAGCGTTCCCCTGTGGCCTTGCGCTTTTCGAGCGATGCCGGGGTACGGTTCTAGTGGAGGGCCTAGAGGCCTCTCTGTTGCGGCCACGAGGTGGCCGGTCAGCCGCATTGTGCTCTGGTGATGCAGGTTTATATGCCTCCTCCTCTAGTCGGGGGAGCAACTTGCGTTTGGGGTAGCTTTTGGAGGGGCGTTCGAGCTCATGCTCTTCAGCCGCAAGGACTTCAGTCCATCTGTCAACTAGCAGATCCTGATCAGCTCTAAGCTATTGCTGCTTTTTCTTGAGGCTGTTTGCCGTGGCCATAAGCCTGCGTTTAAAACGCTCTTGTTCGACGGGATCCTCAGGCACGACAAATTCGTCGTCGTCGAGGCTTGCCTCGTCTCCGGAGGGAGGCATGTAATTATCATCCTCTACCTCCTCGTTTGCCGCTCTCTCATGAGGGTTGGCTTCTCCGTCCTCCTGCGCTGAATCTTGCTGGAGGGGGTTGTCTTCGGCACTGTCTGGGGTATTATTATCTCCGGTGCCGGAATCGCCATTCTTGTTGTGGCGGGATTTAGAGCGGCGCCGCTAACACCGGCGCTTGGGCTGTTTCTTGGAGGGGTCTTCCTCCGTTGTTCCTTCGCCGTTCCCATCCTTTGGGATATCCACCATGTATATGTCGTATGACGAGGTGGCTTTCCAGTGCCCAGTAGGCGCTGGTTCTTGGTCGTCTCCGGCATCGTCGTCCATACCGTCGATGTCTTCGGAGTCAAAATCTAGCATGTCGGTTAGATCGTCGACAGTGGCTACTAAGTGGGTGGTGGGTGGGTCTTGAATTTCTTCGTCGTCCGCATCCCAACCATCCTGACCGCAGTCCGGCCAGGGCTCTCCTGATAACGAGAGATACCTTAGCGAACTCAGAATGTCGCCGAAAGGTGAGTGCTGAAAGATGTCCGCAACGGTGAACTCCACAATCAGCGCCTAATCGGATTCGATTGGAGGGGGCGCGGGAGGTTCGGAGTCCGGCAAGGAGTCTGGCACCTTGGAGTCACGAGCTTCAGAAGGGACAAAGTCAGTATTCGGCTCTATCGCCGTAGAGGTTGCAGCCCCCGAGGCGGTGTTTAACCACCCGTCCTCGATCTGCACTGTCGTCTCCGAATCGAGGGTCGGAGCGAACTCGTCTGTGGCCTCCAGAGCACTGTCCGGCAGCAGAGCTAAATCATGCCCATCGTGATAGTGCGGCGCGCTCGGCTGTGGCTCGAATCCATTGAAGATCAAGTCTCCGCGGATGTCAGCCGTGAAGTTAAGACTTCCAAATCTGACCTAACAGCCAGGGGCGTAGCTTTCGATCTGCTCCAGATGGTCAAACGAATTGGCCCATAGTGCGAAGCCGCCAAATACGAAGATCTGTCCGGGGAGAAAAGTCTCACCCTGGACCGCGTCGTTGTTGATGATCGAAGGAGCCATCAAGCCTATCGGTGACGACACAGAGGAACTCTCAATGAAAGCACCAATGTCGGTGTCAAAACTGGCGGATCTCGGGTAGGGGGTCCCGAACTGTGCGTCTAGGCAGATGGTAACAGGAGACAAGGGACACGATGTTTTACCCAGGTTCGGGCCCTCTTGATGGAGGTAAAACCCAATGTCCTTCTTGATTGATATTGATGATGTGGATATTACAAGAGTAGATCTACCACGAGATCAAGGAGGCTAAACCCTAGAAGCTAGCCTATGGTATGATTGTTGTTGTTATGTCCTACAGACTAAAACCATCCGGTTTATATAGACATCGGAGAGGGCTAGGGTTACACAGAGTCGGTTACAATGGTAGGAGATCTACATATCCGTATCGCCAAGCTTGCCTTCCCCGCCAAGGAAAGTCCCATCCGGACACGGGACGAAGTCTTCAATCTTGTATATTCATAGTCTTGGAGTCCGGCCGATGATGATAGTTCGGCTATCCGAACACCCCCTAGTCCAGGACTCCCTCACTTGCAATGGGAGAAGTGCTTAGCTTTGGGTTCAATCTTGCGGTGTCCTTTCCAAGTGACAGCAGGGGCAGCAAGGCATGTATTGTATTGTTGCCATCGAGGATAAAAAGATGGGGTTTATATCATATTGCATGAGTTTATCCCTCTACATCATGTCATCTTTCTTAATGTGTTACTCTGTTCTTTATGAACTTAATACTCTAGATGCATGCTGGAGAGCGGTCGATGTGTGGAGTAATAGTAGTTGATGCAGGCAGGAGTCGGTCTACTTGTCACGGACGTGATGCCTATATACATGATCATGCCTAGATAATCTCATAATTATTCACTTTTCTATCAATTGCTCGACAGTAATTTGTTCACCCACCGTAATACTTATGCTATCTTGAGAGAAGCCACCAGTGAAACCTATGTCCCCCGGGTCTATCTTTTATCATATAAGCTTTCAATCTACTTTTATTTGCATCTTCACTTTTCCAATCTATATTATAAAATACCAAAAATATATTTATCTTATCATACTATCTCTATCAGATCTCACTTTCACAAGTGGCCGTGAAGGGATTGACAACCCCTTTATTGCGTTGGTTGTGAGTTCTTGTTTGTTTGTGTACGTGCGTGGGGCTTTTGAGGAGCCTCCTACTGGATTGATACCTTGGTTATCAAAAACGGAGGGAAATACTTACGCTACTATTGCCGCATCACCCTTTCCTCTTCAAGGAAAACCAACACAAGCTCAAGACGTAGCACTCGCTGACAGAGCTGTTTTCCTCCATCTTACAACTGTAGAACTTGTGGGAGACTTCATATCTCTTGACCCGAGCATGAGCTTGGAAAACCATTTTCAGCTCTTGGAACATCTCATATGCTCCGTGCTGCTCAAAACGCTTTTGGAGCCCCGATTCTAAGTTGTACAGCATGCTGCACTGAACCAGGGAGTAATCATCACTACACGACTGCCAGGTGTTCATAACGTCTTGAGTTGCTAGGAAAATGGGTGCGTCACCTAGCGGTGCTTCAAGGACATATGCTTTCTTGGCAGCTATGAGGATGATCCTCAAGTTTCGGACCCAGTCTGTATAGTTGCTACCATCGTCTTTCAGCTTGGTTTTCTCTAGGAACGCTTTGAAGTTGAGGGCAACATTAGCGTGGGCCATTTGATCTACAAGACATATTGTAAAGATATTTTAGACTATGTTCATGATAATTAAGTTGATCTAATCAAATTATTTAATGAACTCCCACTCAGATAGACATCCCTCTAGTCATCTAAGTGATACATGATCCGAGTCAACTAGGCCGTGTTCGGTCATCACGTGAGACGGACTAGTCATCATCGGTGAACATCTTCATGTTGATCGTATCTACTATATGACTCATGTTCGACCTTTCGGTCTCTTGTGTTCCGAGGCCATGTCTGTACATGCTAGGCTCGTCAAGTTAACCTAAGTATTTTGCATGTGTAAATTTGGCTTACACCCGTTGTATGCGAATGTTAGAATCTATCACACCCGATCATCACGTGGTGCTTCGAAACAATGAACTTTCGCAACGATGCATAGTTAGGAGGAACAAACAAAAACAACAACAACAAAGCCTTTAGTCCCAAACAAGTTGGGGTAGGCTAGAGGTGAAACCCATAAGATCTCGTAACCAACTCATGGCTCTGGCACATGGATAGCAAGCTTCCACGCACCCCTGTCCATAGCTAGCTCTTTGTCGATACTCCAATCCTTCAGGTCTCTCTTAACGGACTCCTCCCATGTCAAAATCGGTCGACCCCGCCCTCTCTTGACATTCTCCGCACGCTTGAAATTTTAGTGAGGGATCATCTTATTTATGCTACTATCGTTCTAAGAAAAGAAGATGTAAACATGACAAACATCACATGCAAATCATAAAGTGACATGATATGGCCAATATCATCTTGCGCCTTTGATCTCCATCTTTGAGGCGCGGCATGATCACCTTCATCACCGGCATGACACCATGATCTCCATCATCATGATCTCCATCATCGTGTCTTCATGAAGTTGTCTTGCCAACTATTACTTCTACTACTATGGCTAACGGTAAGCAATAAAGTAAAGAAATTACGTTGCATTTTCAATGACACGAGGTCATACAATAAATTAAGAAAACTCCAATGCTCCTACCGGTTGTCATACTCATCGACATGCAAGTCATGATTCCTATTACAAGAACATGATCAATCTCATACATCACATATATCATTCATCACATTCTTTTGGCCGTATCACATCACATAGCATACCCTGCAAAAACAAGTTAGACGTCCTCTAATTGTTGTTGCATGTTTTTACGTGGCTGCTATGGGTTTCTAGCAAGAACATTTCTTACCTACGCAAAAGCCACAACGGTGATATGCCAATTGCCATGTACCCTTCATAAGGACCCTTTTCATCGAATCCGATCCGACTAAAGTGGGAGAGACAGACACCCGCTAGCCACCTTATGCAACAAGTGCACGTCAGTCGGTGGAACCTGTCTCACGTAAGCGTACGTGTAAGGTTGGTCTGGGCCGCTTCATCCCATAATGTCGTCGAACCAAGATAGGACTAGTAATGGTAAGCAAATTGAACAAACCAACGCCCGCAACTACTTGTGTTCTACTCATGCATAGAATCTACGCATAGACCTAGCTCGTGATGCCACTATTGGGGAACGTAGCAATAACTCAAAATTTTCCTACGCATCACCAAGATCCATCAAGGAGATTCTAGCAACAAGAGAGAGAGAGAGAGAGAGAGAGAGAGAGAAAGAGCATCTTCATACCTTTAAAGATCACTAAGCGGAAGCCTTACTAGAACGCGGATGATGGAGTCGTACTCGCGGTGATTCAAATCGCGAAAGATCCGATCTAGCGCCGAACGGACGGCGCCTCCGCGTTCAACACACATACAGCCCGGGGACATATCCTCCTTCTTGATCCAGCAAGGGAAAAAGAGAATTTGAGGGAGAGCTCCGGCAGCATGACGGCGTGGTGGTGGAGCTTGTGTTATTTCTGCAC
>NC_041385.1:446625211-446680334 GCF_002162155.2 Triticum dicoccoides
TTATAGGGGAAGGGGAGAGGGGGCCGGCCCCCTTAGATCCATCTAAGGAGGCGGCGGCCAAGGGGGAGGCTTGCCCCCCAAGCTAGGTGGGGGCGCCCCCCCTTAGGGTTTCCCCCAACCCTAGGCGCATGGGCCCTAGGGGGGAGTTGGTGCCCATCCCACCTAGGGGCTGGTTCCCCTCCATATTCAGCCCATAGGGCCCTCCGGGGCAGGTGGACCCCCGGAACCCTTCGGTGGTCCCGGTACAATACCGGTAAACCCCCGAACACTTTCGGTGACCGAATAAGGACTTCCCATATATAAATCTTCGTCTCCAAACCATTCCGGAACTCCTCGTGACGTCCGGCGTCTCATCCGAGACTCCAAACAACATTCGGTAACCACATACTATTTCCCATAACAACTCTAGCGTAACCGAACCTTAAGTGTGTAGACCCTATGGGTTCGGGAACCATGCAGACATGACCGAGACATCTCTCTGGACAATAACCAACAGCGGGATCTGGATACCCATGTTGGCTCCCACATGTTCCACGATGATCTCATCAGATGAACCACGATGTCAGGGATTCAATCAATCCCATATACAATTCCCTTTGTCCATCGGTATGTTACTCGCCCGAGATTCGATCATCGGTGTCCAAATACCTCATTCAATCTCGTTTACCGGCAAGTCTCTTTACTCGTTCCGTAATGCATGATCCCCTAACTAAGTCCTTAGTCACATTGAGCTCATTATGATGATGCATTATCGAGTGGTCCAGAGATACCTCTTCGTCATACGGAGTGACAAATCCCAGTCTCGATTCGTGCCAACCCAACAGACACTTTCGGAGATACCTGTAGTGCACCTTTATAGCCACCTAGTTACGTTGTGACGTTTGGTACACCCAAAGCATTCCTACGGTATCTGGGAGTTGCACAATCTCATGGTCTAAGGAAATGATACTTGACATTAGAAAAGCTCTTAGGAAACGAACTACATGATCTTGTGCTATGCTTAGGATTGGGTCTTGTCCATCACATCATTGTCCTAATGATGTGATCCCGTTATCAACAACATCTAATGTCCATGGTCAGGAAACCATAACCATCTATTGATCAATGAGCTAGTCAACTAGAGGCTCACTAGGGACATGTTGTGGTCTATGTATTCACATATGTATTACAATTTCCGGTTAATACAATTATAGCATGAACAATAGACTATTATCATGAACAAGGAAATATAATAATAACCATTTTATCGTTGCCTCTAGGGCATATTTCCAACAGGTTCTTCCCACACGACCCAGAAACCATCGGGGATAGGGAGCCTTGATGCATATACAGTACTTGCTACTCGTTTGTGCTTGCATTGCCATCGCAGTCGGTATTCGGTGGTGCTACGTTTATGATGCGCGACCCATCACAAATGGTTCACGATTATAGAACGTGTATGATAAGAATACAATCACACACATTTACTTTTCCCAAATTGTATGTGTTAACTAATTAAGAAGATTAGCTAATCATCGTACGAGTGTTGGACAGAATTACGAATTTTCAGACCGTCTTAACATCGTCGTACATGACAAATATCGCACACGCTATTTCGTGGTGCAACGTTTACGATGCATACCACATCAGAAACAGTTCATGGTTGCGAATTGTGTACGATAAGGCAACTATCACAAACTTTAGTTTGCCCGCACCGTTTGTGATATTGTCTGCCATCGCACACGCTTTGTAAACGACAACTGTGTGCATGCTTGCACATGTTTCCTCTCTGTGAACCATGTCGGATTATGGTGTATATCGCAAACGTTTGTGTTTTACCAACCATGTGTGCCGTAACAACCTGTAGAGCGTAATTTAACCATAATTTAATTGTTGCTATTTCAAATTGTACCAGATTTGAATTTGAATGTATGCTATAGCATTATTCATATCCATCAGGTTCAAATAACCAATGCATTATTCGATTCATAGGTACATATGTTCAAGAATTACATAAGAACCAAATAAAGAATGATGAACCACAGTTGTATACTTGTACTATTAAAGACGGTAAAGAAAGAGGCGAGATACATTCTGGTTGCTGAACAAGGTGAAGCGGAATGCCCATATTGTGCCCTCCTCCATGCAGAAGGCACGCACGACTCTAGTCCAACACCTTGTGATGGCCGACCGCCCATCCTTCACAGTCTTCAGGAAAACATCAAGATAATCATCGTGTTCTGGTAGAAATAGTTTAACCTTTCCATGTCCACCAATCATGTAGTTTGAGAGGTAATCTTGAGTAAACTGCTTTGGGAACCACTGCAAAGGAAAAAGATTCAGACATTGTCATCTAAGGGCCCGTTCGAGAGCTCCCCAACTCCAATAAATCCACAAATCCAGCTTCATTTTTCGATCGCCAGCTTCCGGTGCGAGAGCTAGCGCTCAGAAATTCGTTCGGCCCCTCGCTCCAGCTTCTCGTACGTGTTAGCAGGCCAACCTGGCTGGGCGGGCTGGAGCCCAGCCGGATCAACAGGTAACGTGGCCTTAGGGCCCAGGAGAACACACGAGAACAGGGGAAATAGAAGTAGCGAACCGATACGTGACCCCCTCGATTCACTTCGCGGTGGCAGCTGCTCGTAAATAACGCCAACTCCGGATTCCCGATTTCTGAGATCGCCGAAACTGTCGCTCCGTTTTTTGTACGTGTGTGCCGCTCCGCTCTAGGAAGCCAGCTTCTTGGAGCTGGGCCATTCGGGCTAGCTCCGGTCGCAGATTTGCAGAAGTTGGGAGCCAGCGAGCTACGGAACAGACCCTAACACAACTCATTATGGGCAGTAAAGAAGGTTGCAGAGTTCTTACTTACCATCCTGCAGTTTGTTGTTGTCTTGGATAAAGTGTAAACAAATAGTTTAATTGCCACTTTTGACCCATTTTACTAACAATCTTTAGCAGCTTCCTCACTTGATGTTGGTTCATCCATATCTCATTGCCCCATACGCAAAAAGGGTCGAAGCGCGGATCTTTACCAATGACATATGTACCTAAAAGCACCAAGTTAATATTAGAAGCTAAACAGCAATTGCACAATGATGTAGTACAACACTCTTTTATAATACCTTATAACATACAATATACTCACATATTAGATGAATTAACATCTTATATTATGGGCCGGAAGGAGTTTATTGCATTCTTACAAAATATCGGCTGATTAACTACTGCTGTACCCATGGGTTGGGGTTAGTTTGAGCTAGTTCGGCTCAAATAGCCCTAAAGTATATCCAAACATGAGGGCTAGTTTGAGCTAGTTGCATCTAACCCACCCAAAAAAACTATCCAACCCAAGAGGTGCTAAGTGGAGCTAGTTCTCCTAGTGCATTTATTGTGAATCTAACCCTGTCATCCAAACACCTCTTTGGATGGAGTTAGTTCAGGGTTAGTCATGAGCTAGAAACTAAGTCTAACCTCTAGCTAAGTTGAGTATCCAAACAATTTTTTTACTATATACTGCAAGGCAACAGCCTCACAGTTCTTTATTGATGAAGAACTAGAGAAGTTACAAAGTTACAAAATTACAAGTAAGAGCAGAAAGGAAAATACTTACAAAGAGACCTAAGGTAAGGCACCTATCCAGGAGATTAAGCTATCTCTATATTTACATTTATTTCTATGAGCTAAAAGAGAAATGTCATGGATAAAATTTCTCCTCCAAGATCTAAAGGAAGGCAGCTCATTTCTGAAGATCTTCCCATTCCTTTGTGTCCAAATATTCCAAGTGGCAGTGAAGACAACCTCTGTGAAAAAAGGAAGACCAAAATTCCTCATAGCTGTTAAAGCCATCTCATATGTAGTCTGGTTTGGTTGAACAATCCAAGAAATCCCAAGATAATTCCAAACCCTTTGACTGAAATTGCAAGCAAAGAAGAGATGGATACGGTCCTCATGGCAAGCATAGAGGCACATAATGCATGTGTCATCCTGTATGTTCCAGTGTCGGCGTTGCATCATATCTCTAGTATTAAAACGATCCATCAAGAGGAGCCAACCAAACATCTTGAACTTGAGCATGCATGAACATTTCTAGATCCACTTAAAAATGGGATCGACCACAAGATGGGAGAAGCAAGACACATAGTAGATCCTTGACTTAAACTCTCCAGATTTCGATGGCCATTTCCAAATATCTTTCCTTTCCTCATCAAGGTCAATCAGTGGCAACAAAGCTTAGAGCTGGGTGAATTCCAGGTAAGCCTCCGAGGATAAAGGCAGATGGAAGTTATCAGAAACATCAGGTAGCTCCATAAAATCCTTAAATGTAATCGTATCATCAATCACAAATGAACGAAACCGTGGGAACCGATCATGCATAAGGACAACATTATTTCCCAGCTACTAGCGATCAAGCCAGAAGACCACTGTGTTGCTTGCATGCACTTGTGGAATAGACAGTTTGCAGAAATTTCCATATAAACGCATGACATCACGCCACCAAAAGGAGCCATAGCTCTGAGTGACTTGCGGTGGAGAGGAGGCATAATAAGTGTCCCATATTAATGTGACCCAAGGCACATCTACCTTGTTAAAGAACTTGAAGAGGTGCTTGAGCAACAAGGCCTCGTTTTGAATACCCAAATTAAGAACACCCAAACCACCCAAATTCTTAGGCCGACAAACCAGATCCCAAGCATCGAATGATTGGCGTGGGGTATCCGTGTTCCCTCTCCACAGACATTGGTGCATGATTCTCTCGATCTGCTGCAATATGCCCTTGGGAAGAGAGAGCGTACAAAAGAAGTAAATTGGCACAGAACACAATACCGACTGAAGCAGTTGTAGACGGATCCTTGATTTAGAAGGCATGAAGACGCAGATAAACGACTCTCAATGCGTCGACCAGAGGCATTAGATCATAAATCATAGGTCTTGAAGTTCCCATGGGTAACCCAAGATATGTGAACGACATGGATCCAACATCACATCCGAGCAAACTGGCGATCCTAGAGCCCTCCTCGTCACTCATATTGATTGGAATAAGGGAGGATTTACTGAAGTTGACTCTCAATCCTGTTGAAGCCGCAAAAGTGTCAAGAAACTCCTTGAGGGCGACGAGCTGGTTGTCGATCGCAAGCAGGACAATGAGGGTATCGTCCGCATATTGGACAATCAGGTAATCATTGGAGCTAAGTGGGATTGGTAGAGTAAGAATGTTCCTCGAGCACATCTCATTGACCACTGACTGGAGCAAATCAACTTCAATCACAAACAATAACGGAGATAAAGGATCCCCTTGACGAACACCCGTTCTGCAAACAAAGTGATTGCCCGACACGCCATTTAAAAGCACTGAAGAAGAGCCCATAGACAAGATGTTATTAATCCAGCCAGTCCAACGACTATCAAAACCCTTGCATTGTAGGATTCTAAGAATAACTTCATGCTCAATAGTATCAAAGGCCTTCGTAAAGTCTAGCTTGAGGAGAATGATGGGTCGCTTTGAAGCTTTACATTGATGAATGTACTCGAAACACCAATCCAGACAGTCTTGGATGGAGCGACAACGAAGAAAACCATATTGGTTACAATGTATACATCACATAATCACTTTCTGAAGGTGATTAGCCAGAAGTTTAGTTAAAAACTTCAAGCACGTCTTGGTCAATGATATGGGCCGAAAATCACCAACAACCTCAGGGCTTAACTTCTTGGGAATGAGAGTAATTAAGGAAGTATTAAGACATTCCAAATTGCATCTCCCCTCATAGAACTTCTTGACAAGCTGCATAAAATCCTCCTTGAGAATAGGCCAACACTTCTTTAAGAACAGTCCAGTAAAGCCATCGGGACCTGGTGCACAATCAGTTGGCATGTTCTTAATTACAGACTCCACCTCAGAGTCCGTGAAAGGGTGGGATAAATCCTCCAGACCATCAACTCTCTCAATTAATGAGTCCAAATCAAATCCCATTTGAATTCCTTTAGATTTACCCATACACTGATTGAAATCAGTCCAGAACATTCCTTCCAACTGTTGATGATCAGAGACCACATCACCTGCCGAATTTTTGATCGAGGAAATAGTATTCCTCCGAAACCTTTCAGTGGCCATGGCGTGGAAAAATTTGGAATTTTCCTCACCAACTTTAATATTTATGATTGTACAACGTTGCTTCCAATACACAAACTGCCAGTGAAGAATATCCTCAAGATGCAATTTTACAATTCGCCTAAAATTTGATTCAGTCCAACTCAAAGGCCTAATCTCTTCCAGCCCATCTAAGAAGAGGATGACTTTGTTGCAATCAGAAATGAGTGCCTTAACCGTGGACAAATTTAAATGCCATTTCTTAAGGGCATACCAGAGAGCTTTAAACTTAGCGGATATAGTTAAGGCAATAGAAGATCTGCCCACCGACATGTTCCAAACCTTAGAAACACATTCATTAAAGCCAGGCAAGTCAATCCAATAGTTTTCAAAGCAAAAAAACCTTAACCTTAGGTATGGCAGTGGCAATTGTGACCACGCAAGGCACATGATCGGATGCAGTACGTGCAAGAGGTAGAACCAAGCTGTTGGGGTGATCAGAAGTCCATGCAACCGAAGTAAAAAACCAGTCAATTTGTTCAAGTAGTGGTGTAGTTTGCATATTTGACCATGTAAACTGTCGTCCTTTGATTGGCAGCTCAACAAGACCCAAATGGCCAATGATTTCATTAAACAGAAAGATGTCATTGACATTTCCCCCATGTAAATTGCGATTTTCAAGCGATCACATAAAGTTGAAATCGCCCAAAAGAAGCCAATTATCATCACAATTAATGTCAATATTGTATAACCACTGCACAAACTCATCACGGGCTGGACCTTGACATGGGCCGTAAACAATAACTAGAGTCCATATTTCAGAGGTATGTTTAGAGCGGAATTCCACAATGATACCATGAGGTTTTGCCTCAATTAACCTGCCCTTAAAGAAGTAAGAGTTCCAAATAACCACCATTCCAGCAGAAGCACCATCCGAAGGCATATAAGCAAAGTTATCAAAACGACGTGGACAGAACTTCCTAATGAACCTGTGACCAATATGCATACACTTTGTTTCTTGGATACAGACCACAGAACAACCACTTTCATCAATCTTTTGCGTAACAGTAAGTTGTCGCGCTTCAGAGTTAAGGCCACGAACATTCTAACATAAAAATTTCCAGTCTTTAAACCCAGACTGATTCATTACAAACCAAAATAAAGTGCAGCAAAAGTAGATCATGCAATGACCTACACAGACTAGCTAACCAGAGCAAAATGACATAGTTCACTACATGAAAACAGAAATAAAGATAGATGGCGTTTGGAGTGGTATGCCATGGACCAAAATGCTGCATGATGAAACTAGTCATCAGAACTCTTGTTGCTGGTGGGTTTAGCTGGATCAGCAACAAGCTTATCCACGGAGATATTCTCAGGAGCGATGCGCAGACGAGCCCCAATACGCTGACGATCAGCTATAGCAGTTGGTGGGGGTACAGATGAGTTCTCATCAGCCTGAGATGACTTGGTCTTGCGCTTCTTCAAAGTGTGAGAAATCCTGTGAGGGCTAGGGCCACTGCTTGGTGCTTTACGATAGCCATCACGTAAAGCACTGAGGCATGCGCTGCGTCTATAGTGAACTAGAATTTTAGCAGACCTCGACTTCCGATCACGCTTCATGGTCACTTTTGGGGAAACAGTGAACTTAAAGGCTTCAGTGACAGGTTCAGAGAGATCGTCAAAGCAGAGAGCTCTTGCTATTGGTCGTTTAACTGGTGATGGATGGCGAGCAAGGCTGTGAGAGGAGTTAGATACAGGCTGCAAAGAAATGCTGAATGCAGAATCATTGTAGCAGCAATCCCAGGAGCGCTTAGCAAACAAGAGGGCTCCAATTTTAGACGTGAACACACACTATGGAATCTCAGCAGTCCACAGAAACAACATCATCTTCTCGAAGTAACACTGCCACTGCATGACATGAGGTAAGACTGGTCCAAAACAGTGAGCACCTGCCCAATATGCAGAGGAGGTTGCTATGGTCCCATTGGGGGCTGGTAAACTACCACATCAGCAGCATCAGGCACCTTGTTAACTTAGTCATCAGATACATGCAGAATGATTGACTCCTGGGACTGAACCTCTTCAACTTGTTCTTGCTGATCAGCATCATGCACTGGAGGGATATCATCCTGAGGCTGCTCATTGACAGGTGGTGGTCGAAAGTGCAACTATCCCTAGGTGGTTTTGGTAATTCATAACAACATATAGCTCATTGAGCTAATGCTATTCCAAGACAAATATTTCAGGAAAGCTCAATAAATGGCATGGCATGGATGATGAAAGTGGATCCCTCAAAATATTAAGGACAAAGAATTGGCTCAAGCTCAAAAGCTCAAGACTCTACATTTTACATTTTAGTGATCCAAGATCACATTGAGTCTATAGGAAAAGCCAATACTATCAAGGAGGGATGAGGTGTTGCTTAATGAGCCTCTTGCTTCAAGTGCTTAGTGATATGCTCCAAAAACCCTCAACTACTTTCTCACATCCACATATGACCTAAACCCAAAGTCAAACTCGGCCCCACCGATTCTTTCTATCCGGCGCCACTGAGTTCAAATGTCATAGCCACTGCCACAAACCCTAGGCAAATCGGTCTTATCGATAGGGATCTCGGTCTCACCGAGATGGGATTGTAATCTCTCTGTTTCCCTTCGTAACGTTTTGGTCTAACCGAAGTGAGCGATCGGTCCCACCGAGATTGCAATGTAAACTCTCTGTTTCCCCTTCGTAACGTTTCGATCCAACCGAGATGAGCGAATCTGTCCCACCGAGTTTACCTGACCAACTCTCTGGTTAGCTAATTACCAAAATCGGTCTCACCGAGTTCGTGTAATCGGTCTCACCGAGATTACGTTGTGCCCTAACCCAAACTATATCGGTCCTACCGAGTTGCATGTCGGTCCCACCGAAAATCCTAACGGTCACTAGGTTTACTAAACCGGTCCGACCGAGTTTGTTGATTCGGTCCCATCGAGTTTGGTAAATTGTGTGTAACGGTTAGATTTTGTGTGGAGGCTATATATACCCCTCCACCTCCTCTTCATTCGTGGAGAGAGCCATCCGAACAAACCTACACTTCCAACTTACCATTTCTAAGAGAGAACCACCTACTCATGTGTTGAGGCCAAGATATTCCATTCCTACCATATGAATCTTGATCTCTAGCCTTCCCCAAGTTGCTTTCCACTCAAATCTTCTTTCCATTAGATCCAAATCCTATGAGAGAGAGAGTTGAGTGTTGGGGAGACTATCATTTGAAACACAAGAGCAAGGAGTTCATCATCAACGCACCATTTGTTACTTCTTGGAGAGTGGTGTCTCCTAGATTGGCTAGGTGTCACTTGGGAGCCTCCAACAAGATTGTGGAGTTGAACCAAGGAGTTTGTAAGGGCAAGGAGATCGCCTACTTCATGAAGATCTACCGCTAGTGAGGCAAGTCCTTCGTGGGCGACGGCCATGGTGGGATAGACAAGGTTGCTTCTTCGTGGACCCTTCGTGGGTGGAGCCCTCCGTGGACTCGCGCAACCGTTACCCTTCGTGGGTTGAAGTCTCTATCAATGTGGATGTATGATAGCACCACCTATCGGAACCACGACAAAAACATATGTGTCTCCAATTGCGTTTGAATCCTCCAAACCCTTCCCTTTACATTCTTGCAAGTTGCATGCTTTTAATTTCCGCTGCTCATATACTCTTTGCATGCTTGCTTGAATTGTGTGAAGATTGCTTGACTTGTCCAAAGATCGCTAAAATCTTCCAAACTCTAAAATTGGGAAAAGGTTAAGTTTTTAATTGGTCAAGTAGTCTAATCACCCCCCCCTCTAGACATACTTCAAGGTCCTACAAGTGGTATCAGATCTTTGGTTTCCATTTGCTTTGATTTCCATAGCTTTTGGTGGTCATAGCCTTCGTTTCACAACCTAGGAGAGTATGGCGTCTAGTGAGGGAAATTATCACCGTAGAGGTCCTTACTTTGATGGTACTAATTTTGCTAGTTGGAAGCATAAGATGAAAATGCATATTCTTGGACATAACCCCGCCGTTTGGGCTATTGTGTGTATTGGCTTGCAAGGTGAATTCTTTGATGGGAGAGAGCCGAACCGTGAAGCTAGCGCGGAAGAATTGAAGATGCTGCAATACAACGCTCAAGCTTGTGATATCCTCTTCAATGGCTTGTGCCCCGAAGAATTCAACAAAATCAGCCGTCTTGAGAATGCAAATGAAATTTGGGATACCTTGATTGGTATGCATGAAGGTACCGACTCCGTCAAGGAATCCAAGTTGGATGTGCTCCAAAGTCAGCTTGACAAGTTCAAAATGAAGGATGATGAAGGTGTCGCTGAAATGTACTCTAGGCTTGCTCTTATCACAAATGAGATTGCCGGCTTAGGAAGTGAAGAGATGACCGACAGATTCATCATCAAGAAGATCTTAAGAGCATTGGATGGATAGTATGATACCGTGTGCACATTGATCCAAATAATGCCAAATTACAAAGATCTCAAGCCAACGAAAGTCATTGGAAGAATTGTTGCTCATGAGATGTCACTCAAGGATAAGGAGGAACTTCACAACAAGTCAAGTGGTGCTTACAAAGCCTCATGTGAAGCCCCCACATCATCAAGTGAGAAACAAACCTTCAATGAAGAATTGAGCTTAATGGTGAAGAACTTCAACAAATTCTACAAGAGTAGAAGCAAAGAAAGAAGCTCTAAGTCAAGGTCCTACAATGACAAAAGATCTTCTAGTCGAGAGCACAATTGTTACAATTGTGGGAGACCCAGACACTATTCCAATGAGTGTACGGCACCCTACAAAAGAAGAGAAGATTCTCCAAAAAGAAGAAGTAGAAGAGAAGAATCACCACCAAGAGAGAGAAGGAGTAGAGATGATCGTCATGAACGAAGACCCTCACGGAGGAGCACGGATTCGGAAAGGAAGGACAAGTCATCAAATAGCTACACAAAACGAAGACATCAAGCTCATGTTGGTGAATGGGTATCCGGATCCGACTCCGACAATCACTCCGAGAGAAGCTATCACTCCGACTCCGAATATACTCAAGATGAAGGTGTTGCCGGTCTAGCACTTGTGTCAACCAACTCCTACGACATATTTGATTCACCAAATGAAGGAATTGGAAGATGCTTCATGGCCAAAGGTCCAAAGGTAACACACCCCGAGTATGTTGATTTCAATAGTGATGAAGATGGCTTGCTAGGTGATGATGATTTACTTGTTGACAACTCTAGTGATGAATACTATGATGAAACGTCAATTAATCATGCTAATCAAGATAAAACGAATGACAATGATAAGGAGAAGATTGAGCTTCTAACTAAAGAACTAAACACTCTTAAGTTAGTTCATGAAACTATCTTCGAAGATCATCGAGAACCTTTAAGGGCTCATGAGAAGTTACACTTTGAAAAGCTCAATCTTGAGCAAGAGCATGAGTTCTTAAAGGCAATCAATGATGATCTCCGTAAGAAAAGTTCTTCTTACATTGCCAAGCGTTTATTCTTATCTACTTACATGCCTCAAGTCAAGTCTAGTAACAAGTACAAGAAAGATCCTTCCTCTAGTAGTAACAATAATAATGCCAAATCCAATATTGTTGCTTCTAGTAGTTCTCTTGATTCCACTAATGATTCTCTTAGCCAAGTTACACTTGAGAAAGAAAATAGCTTATTGAAGGGAATTATAGAGAAAGGTGTATACAAGAGCCTTGCCAGAAGTAAGCAATTCGAGGAAATTGTACGCAAGCAAGGAAGGCACCGGAAGAATCAAGGTGTTGGTTTTGAATGAAAGTTCAATGCCAATGGAGTTGAGTGGGAAGAAGATCAATACCCCAAGACGAAGTTTGTTCCTCAACAAGAGAAGTATGATCCTACTTCCTTCAAGGGAACACAAGCACAAGATGATCTTCCACCACAAGACCACAAGAACAAAGGCAAGGACAAGCTTCAAGAGGAGATTGATGCATTTGAAGAAGCACCTAAGGCCTTGGTCAAGTGGGTTCCCAATACTACGTCAAGTTCTACTTCATCAAGTACAACTACAACTCCTAGGATTCCCATCAAGATGATGTGGATCCCGAAGAAGAAGAACTAGAGTGTTCTTGAGGGTGACTCCGCCAACATTCTTCACTCATATCATTATGGCAAGGACAAGTGCAATCAACTTCCATATCTTGCACTAGTTCAAGGAGTCACAAACCCTCATGTTGATAAGGCAAGGGACAAGGTAACCTAATGTTTTCATGGACATCATCTTGTGTGTGGATCACTCTATGTCTATGGATATTCTTGTTTGTTCCTTGTGGGACTAACCCATGTAGGTATTGAAAGTGCAACTCACTCCAAAGGATTGCTCCAAATGATCTACATCAACATTGAGCATCCACATCTTCAACACCTACATGAAGTCATCATCGACAAAACCCAAGGTTAGTTCATCCCTCTAAGGGGGGATCTCACATCTAGGGGGAGCTTAACTCTAAGAATTGAGTCAAAGCAACTCTAATGATGTGAACACATCAATGCATTATGTAAAAGTGGTAACCCCACTTGAGCTTAAACGATGAGTATGACCTATGATCAAATGTTCTCATTTGACTCCTAAGTCAATATACTCATATATAGATGACCTAGTCATCGCCAATTGTTTGATAGATGCTAGAATTGGTTGTGCATGCTTTGCCACATATTTCATTTGACATTTTATTGTGTGAGCATGTTGGTTGCATATTTTACTCATTCAAGGACATCCACTTGTTGTTTTGATTGATTGGATTTTCTTTTTTTGGGCCAAGTGGATGTACAAGAATGCCTAAGAACCTTCTCTAGCTATCTATGCTTTTCTTGTCTCAAACTCTATTCATGCTACATCACAAAATTTGATCAAGTCAGATCCGAACCACTTTGTGTGAGGAGCACTCGGAGTCCCCGATTCGTCATAGACTTAAACTTCCAAAACTTCTTTCTGCTTTTTGGTCTGACCGATTCTTCCATTTCGGTCATACCGAGATCACTAAGTCAATCTAGGTTTTCCATCTCGGTGCAACCGATTTGAACTTTTCGGTCACAACGAGTTGCTGTAACTGTCAATAGTTATGCATCTCGGTGCCACCGAGTCGTTCCACTCGGTCACACCGACAGTGTCGGGCTATATATTCACACGGGCAAAAATTTGGAAAACTTTCTCCAAATCTCTTCGCCCGCGCATAGCTTGCTCTGCCTTCTAGGTCTCCGGATCGTCGACTTCGTCGCCAGCCGTCTCCTGTCGCTGGTCTCCACCGCCGTCAACGGATTTCAACTCCGCCGTTGCCGCCGTAGCGAGTTCATCGCCAAACTAGGGTATGAACTCGATCACAGTGCTATCCTTGTCTGATTCTCAGCACATTGTGTTCATCATGATTCTTGCCACGATTGAAACACCTCTATCTAGTCAAAACAATCCTCAGAATAGATGCGATTTGAAAATTTAGGGTTAGGTTTCCGCCGAAACCATCTCGGACCCACCGAGTTGAAAAACTCGGTCCCACCGATTCGACTAATGCCATTGCACTAGTAACTCTCGGTCTGACCGAGAATTGCTAATCGGTGTGACCGATTTTAGAACTTTGTGAAACCCTAGCAGTCCCGGTGCCACCGAACTGTGACTCGGTCTGACCGAGTTCACTAGTTTAGGTTCCAAAACTGCTTCGGTATCACCGAGTTTGAAAATCGGTTGATCCGAAATGCTTTCTGTGGAAAACTAAAACTAAGTTTTTGAATCATTCTTTTGCAAAAATCTCTGCATTTTGTGATGCTCATCCACTCTATCTCATCTATAACTATTCACAGGGTCAGCAGTCAGTGTTTTCAGCATGTCATACCAAAGTGATAGTCAGAACAGGGAAGAAGAGCAGATTCACATGAGTGAGGGCACTAGTCCCTCTAGCACTTCAGATGATGGCAGCAGGAGCACCCCAAGCAATCTGCCTAAGGCTGCCACTAGGACAAGGAAGAAAAGAACCTCAGAATCTGAGGATGAGGAATATGTGGCAGTAGAAGATGAGGCCACTTCCAAGAAGAAGGTGGTCAAGAAAGAATATGGGTCAGCAGCAGCCACTAAGCCAGTTGTGCAGAAGAAGGCACCTGCAAGAAGGATTCCCACTTCCAAACCCAGGAAGGTTGCCACTGGAGAAACCATGAAGTTTACTATTGAGTCAAAAGATGAGGCTGCTGGTCAAGGCAAGAAGAAGAAAAGAGTCAGAACCACCACTGTCAAAGTTCTTGGCAATCCCTCTATGAGGAGAGACTCTGATGAGGAAGAGGAAGAAGAGGTTGCTGCGCCAGCACCCAAGGCACAAAAGCTGATGGGTGATGCTATTAAGTCAGGGGTTGCATCATCAAAGCCCAAAGAAGCACCCAAAGCTGCCCCCAAGCCCAAGAATGCACCAAAGAGGAATACCAGGAGTATACCAGCTGCTGAGAAGAACAAGGCCCCAGTGCCTGAAGTTGCTGCTGAGGAAGATAATGAAGGACAAGTCCTGAGGAAGCTAAAGCCAAAGATTCCAGACCACAATGATGCTCATCTTGTGGCTGAGAACATGAAGCTAAGAAAGGATGCATGACTCGGACAATGGAGGTTGTCTGATCCCTATGCTATCAGGAGAAGGACTGCTGTTGATTACAGGTTCCACACAAAGGAACAGCAGGATTTCTATGAGACACTGCTGTTGGACAAGAAACCTATAGTGTGTGATATGAGATGGGTCAACTGGACCTACATGAAGGAGAATGAAGAACACTATCCTGGAGTGCAAGACAATTTCATTGCTTGTGGAGTTGCAGACTTTGTTGGGCAGAAGCTCACAAAGTGGAATGATGAGCTCATTATGCAATTCTACTCCACATCACATTTCTATCCAGATGGCAGGATAGTTTGGATGTCTGAAGGTACAAGGTACCAATCAACCATTGAGGAATGGGCCAATCTGATCAATGCACCCAAGGAGCAGGAAGATGAGTTGGATGTCTATGCCAAGAAGAAGATGGATCACAATTCCATGGCTCATATGTACAAGGAGATCCCAGATGCTGCAGTTGAGACACATAAGTTTGGGTCAGTCCATTTTCTTCTGTCAGGGCTGCCAACGATCAACTGGATCCTAAGGCATACTCTATTGCCCAAGTCAGGTGACCACAACATGATAAGAGGCCATGCTATGAACTTGCTACACTTGTTTGATGTGCCACAGAAATTCAAGGTCATGAGCCTCATGGTTGAGACTATCAAGAGGACAGCAGCAGACCAAAAGAGAAGTTGTGGATATGCCCCACAAATTCAGGAGTTGATTAACTCAAAGATGGGCACAAGCACATACTTGTTGGACAAGGAACATTTTGCTATCTATCCAGAGTTTGAGGACAATCAAGTTGTGATGAATGAGAATGAACCATCATCAGTACAAGCTCAAGAGAAGAAGGAGAAAGCAAAGAAAGAGAAGGCTGCCAAGATGCCAACTCAAGAGGAGGCACCTGAGTACTTTTTGAAGAACAAGCAGGAGCAGCTTGGTTACTTGATAGCATCAACTCTGAGGTTTGAGAAGGGGTTGGCCACCCTAACTCAAAACCAGGAGAGCCTGGAAAGAATCATGGAACAAAAATTCTATGATTTAGATGTCAAAGTAACTGAGATTCAGTCAGTTGTGGAGTAGCTACAGGATGACATGCAGGAGAGGAAGGGCAAGACAACCACTGATGCATTTGCCAGAGTGCCTAGAGCTCAGAGATCAGCTGCAGTGCCTGTGACAGATACCAAAGCCACTTCATCTGCACCAGCTACAGCTCCTACAGCTCCAGTGCAACCAGCTCCAGCACCTACACCTCCAGCTCCATCCACATCAACTGAAGCCTTCGTCCAAGGAGCCATCTCTACACCACCACCTGAAGATCAAGCCTGAGAGTCGATCTAGTACTATGCATTTTCTATGAACTTTTTGGTAACTTGTTGCCAAAGGGGGAGAAAAATGTATAGATCATAGGCTTCGAGAGAGAGTGTGTTGCTTTTTGTTCTCTCTTGCTTTGGTGGTTAAACTTTGTTTGCTTTTGATTTCTTGAGATACTATGCTATTATTTGTGAGACATTGATGATCATGTGTTTGATCATAAGCTACACTTATGCTTGTTAGATGATATTATCTTACTTATCCTTATATGATCATTCACTTTGCTTGGTGATGAGTGCATGTATTCAATCTTTATTATTTTGAGCGCTCCACCAAGATGTATGTGACATGGAAAAGTAACCCATGAGCCTAATTCCTTGTGCATTTGCAGTCCAAACAAATTTTAAACTATGCACAAATTTAGGGGGAGCTCTTGCTTATCACATACTTCTCAAAGCGATGATGTTTTTTAATCTTATTATCATTTGTCGAAGCTTTGATCTATATGTTGTCATCAATTACCAAAAAGGGGGAGATTGAAAGTGCAACTATCCCTAGGTGGTTTTGGTAATTCATAACAACATATAGCTCATTGAGCTAATGCTATTCCAAGACAAATATTTCAGGAAAGCTCAATAAATGGCATGGCATGGATGATGAAAGTGGGTCCCTCAAAATATTAAGGGCAAAGGATTGGCTCAAGCTCAAAAGCTCAAGACTCTACATTTTACATTTTAGTGATCCAAGATCACATTGAGTCTATAGGAAAAGCCAATACTATCAAGGAGGGATGAGGTGTTGCTTAATGAGCCTCTTGCTTCAAGTGCTTAGTGATATGCTCCAAAAACCTTCAACTACTTTCTCACATCCACATATGACCTAAACCCAAAGTCAAACTCGGCCCCACCGATTCTTTCTATCCGGCCCCACCGAGTTCAAAGATCATAGCCACTGCCACAAACCCTAGGCAAATCGGTCTTACCGATAGGGATCTCGGTCTCACCGAGATGGGATTGTAATCTCTCTGTTTCCCTTCGTAACGTTTCGGTATAACCGAAGTGAGCGATCGGTCCCACCGAGATTGCAATGTAAACTCTCTGTTTCCCCTTCGTAACGTTTCGGTCCAACCGAGATGAGCGAATCGGTCCCACCGAGTTTACCTGACCAACTCTCTGGTTAGCTAATTACCAAATCGGTCTCACCGAGATTACGTTACGCCCTAACCCTAACCATATCGGTCCTACCGAGTTGCATGTCGGTCCCACCGAAAATCCTAACGGTCACTAGGTTTACTAAATCGGTCCGACCGAGTTTGTTGATTCGTTCCCACCGAGTTTTGTAAATTGTGTGTAACGATTAGATTTTGTGGGCTATATATACCCCTCCACCTCCTCTTCATTCGTGGAGAGAGCCATCAGAACAAACCTACACTTCCAACTTACCATTTCTGAGAGAGAACCACCTACTCATGTGTTGAGGCCAAGATATTCCATTCCTACCATATGATTCTTGATCTCTAGCCTTCCCCAAGTTGCTTTCCACTCAAATCTTCTTTCCACCAGATCCAAATCCTATGATAGAGAGAGTTGAGTGTTGGGGAGACTATCATTTGAAGCACAAGAGCAAGGATTTCATCATCAACGCACCATTTGTTACTTCTTGGAGAGTGGTGTCTCCTAGATTGGCTAGGTGTCACTTGGGAGCCTCCGACAAGATTGTGGAGTTGAACCAAGGAGTTTGTAAGGGCAAGGAGATCGCCTACTTCGTGAAGATCTACCGCTAGTGAGGCAAGTCCTTCGTGGGCGACGACCATGGTGGGATAGACAAGGTTGCTTCTTTGTGGACCCTTCGTGGGTGGAGCCCTCCGTGGACTCGTGCAACCGTTACCCTTCATGGGTTGAAGTCTCCATCAACGTGGATGTATGATAGCACCACCTATCGGAACCACGACAAAAACATCCGTGTCTCCAATTGCGTTTGAATCCTCCAAACCCTTCCCTTTACATTCTTGCAAGTTGCATGCTTTAATTTCCGCTGATCATATACTCTTTGCATGCTTGCTTGAATTGTGTGAAGATTGCTTGACTTGTCCAAAGATCCGTAAAATCTGCCAAACTCTAAAATTGGGAAAAAGTTAAGTTTTTAACTGGTCAAGTAGTCCAATCACCCCCCTCTAGACATGCTTCAAGGTCCTACAGTGGTACATCATTCCACCCAAGCTCTGGGAACTCCGGCATAACCCAGTTATGATTGTCAAACTGCATATTTCCAGGCAGGGGGTGAGGATTGCCATTGAAAGGCATGGGATCCTCATCGGCTGGCAGCACATCAGCAAAATCTGCAGACAGGATGTAAACAGGGGCAGTCTAAGATATCCTAGCCCCTCCAAAATCAGCGTATTTGCGGTAAGCCACATCTCTCAGCACTAGTGATGGAGTTGGGAAGGACACATAAGCCAGAGTACGAACCAACATTGGGTCATCTTGGTGCTAGTGGTGAAAACGACCGAAAGTGCTAATGGCATCAGTAATGTACTATGTGCGTCTGTAATCCGAAGGCGCATCTAAGATCATGACCCATCCACGACAAAAACCCTGGGTAGCTCTATAATTTATACCCTCATCATGCGGAACAAAACGAACGAATCTATCATTGCCCAGATCATAGGGGGGTGATCAACTAAAGCTTGTCTAGTAGCAACACTACGAAAACAGAAAAGCCAAACTCCTTGAATCCATGGCTGAGCATCCAGAACTGCCCTCCCAAGAGTGTTAACAATGATTTCACTGACCATGTTGTGGAATATGAGAATCTTTTCAGGCAGTGGAGCCGACTCGACGATGGCGATAGCGTAGTCCTCATGCTGACGATCTGGAGCCACCGCTGGCGAGAAGAAAGTGCGAGGGAGGTGCAGCGGACCGCCATTAATGACGTCGAAGCCTGGAGGAGCGAACTCTATAGGATCAAGAGGGAAGTTGGCCATTGGTGACTTGGAGTCCGCAGCAGGACTGGATGGAAAGCTCGAATCTGTGGTGTGGCAATGGGGAGGGGTGGTCGACGGTGGTGTAGTGGGCGGCGAAGGAGGCGTTATGGGTGGTGGCTCTGTAGACAATGGTGGAGGGGATGGGGTGGCAGACTCGACGGGACTGGGCAATGACCTAGCAGAGCAGGCTAAGGTAGAAACCGAGGTGTTGGGCGTAGATATTCCTGCTGACCGACCTGGAGAGCCGGTATTGACCCGCGGGACCCACTTGTAAGTTGGAGAGGGGGTAGAATCCAAACAACCCTTGGCCCGGTGACCCATCCGAAAGCATCTGCGGCACCTAACTCGACTAGTACATGCGTTGGTTAAATGCATCATGGATAAGCAATTCTGGCACTTCCAAACTTTAAAAACCATATCATCAATAAGATCATTTAACCAATCAGAATCTCCAGATGAGTCCGTAACTAGATTATCTTGTAGCCTCTCGTTGCGTAAGACAATTGGATATAAAATAATATCTGGAGAGCGCAATAAGGGTGGAGGTTGTTCTTCGGTTACAGCTGCATGGGCTGTAGCAACAACTTGGGCTGGAGATCCAAACTGGTTCGGGGATGTAGGCCCATCCAAGTCTCCAACATTGACGTTGGCCCATGCACATGCAGATTCACGTCCGAGCTAGTTGGAGCGGCCACTGGAATCCCGGCCGAAGATTTAGCATGGAAGTTGACCGTTCCAAAAATGATGGGTGGCAACGCCACCGTCCAATGGAGATCGGTCGCCAGCGGCGAGGGGAGAATGACTCGCTCATGAGCAGGAACAGAATAACCAACATCAACAATTGTATCAACACAGCGTTGCGTAGCTGGGAAACTATAGCCCTTGCAAACATCATATTGTTGGAAAGTGGCAAAAGAAATTTCTTCTTTGTCGATGAACCAGAGTGCAAAGAAGATTTGCTAGGATGTTTATGCATGGCAATCATACCAAGGGCGGCACGCCTTTTGGAAGGACTTATTAAAATCCACTCTGCATCACATTCTTTCTTCCAAATGACAAACCCACATTTCCAATTAAGGCCGCCATTTCCCCACAGATGGAAATAACATTTGAAATGTGGACAAGCGAACAATCGCAATTGTAGAATAAAAATACCAACTCGTTTGCAAGAAACAATGAATGAGAATACCTTGTCCTTAATGAGTTGAACAAACAAATCAATTGTTGATCCACCAATAGCTGATTCCAAAGCCGCCGCCACCGAATCTTCATTAAGGCGGAAAACATGCCTGCTAAAAGACACGACCATGATGAAATGGCTCGTGTCATCCATGGGATATATGCATTTCCCACAAGATCTAAAAACCTCATCCGCAAAAGCCAGTCCTTTGGAAAAATCCAGATCCAAAGTTGATCCACCATGAGAACCCATGTGAGATGGGTATAGGGAGGCAGATCAGAGGACGCCGAAGGAGATGAGTGGAGAGGAGCCAAAGATTCACTGGTTGGAGGGGGAGATCGTCGGAGAGCCTAGGGCATGGGTGTTAGCATCATATAGGTTGCTCACCTAGTTGCACATCTAGACAACCTACTTGGCATTAAACCTAATTTGTTAAGAAAAACTAAAAATTGGTAGTTGCCTATTCACCCCCCCTCTAGTCAACCATATCGATCCTTTCAACTGTGACTCTCTACTTCCTATTACCATCAAGCCGAGATCACTAGCTCAGGACTCCCTACCCAAGATCTGCTGGATTTAGGTCCGACATCCCCCCAAAAAATAGAGCAGTGCGAAGAGTGACATGAGCGAACTACAATGAATTTTTAGACAAACAACTATACAAACGAGTTGTGCCAAATGGTCGACCCATATGTGGGCACCCTTGAGATGAGATGGATACTATCCTCTTATAAGTGAGTTATAACATTGCACCCATTTACGATCCAAGTACGCACGAGTCGTTAGGACCTTTATGAATTCAACCCATTACCGACCCATGGGTCTTTCATCACTAGTACAACCAGTCGATAATTTTGGTCCATTAATGATATGTGGTGTCTTTGGACCTATTTATGGTCTGATGCATCTTTCGGCCTGTTAAGCTCCCATAGTGTCTTTGGGCCATTTGCTGCCCGATGGTTCTTCCGTCCTGTTAATGGCCCTTGGTGTAATTGGGTCCATTTAAGGCCTGATATGTCTTTCGGCCTGCTAAGTCCTGTCGTGTCTTGGGCCCATATATGGACCAATGTGTCTTTTTGGCCGATGATCGCCCATGGTGTCTTTGGGCCAATTTTAGGCCCGAGGTATCTTTGGGCCTGTTAACGGCGCGCATTGTATTTGGACTCGTGAATGATACTTTCGGCCTATTTAGGGCCCATTCTCTCTCTAGGCCCATCGGTGGCCCATGGTGACCTTGGCTCATAAAGGCCCATGTATGGACTGTCTAGTTAGGTCCCACAAAGTGGCCTGGCCAAAAAAGACCCACGCATGGCCACGCCCGTAAAATGACCGACGTATGGTCATGTCCGTTAACAGGCCGCATATGGCTTGACCCGGTAACGACACATGTAGGGTGTGCTTCGTTAACGGGCAACACATGGATTGTTGGTTAAGCTACATAATGGAATAGATTATCTCACAAAATGCAAGTTATTACATGATACAGAACTTAACTTTTCCCCATGCGATTGTTCCTCCGCCTACTGCACCTTTGCTCATGGGCGTGGACAATGGGGGCAGTGCCGCCGCGCTGGGGATGACGAGGACGAGCACCGCCGTGGCTGGAGACGATGGAAAGGACAAAGAAAAAGATCGCCAGATCTTGCTCGAATTTGTCGGCTAGAGATCGGCGGGGCTGCGGGGTGTTGGCGATGACGTGCGGTGGTCGGTAGGGGCAATGTCATTAGCACCAGAGTGGATGTGGCTGAGAGGGGCGGAGCGGTGGGCAAGGATGAAGAAGAAAAAAATTATACTCATCGTGGCCATAGAGGACTAAATATAAGGTGCCGAATGGTTTGAGGAGTAAATTTTTATCCCTTTAAAGGATATAAGGGGTCGATTAGGAACGATTTAATTTTTTTTTGCAAGCATCTAGCGGGTGCCCGTTGGCCCGCTAGCGCTTCTAGAGTGGCCGATCCAAAAAGTTAATATTTTGGCCCCCTAATTATAAATGAAAATAGTTTGCCGCCCGAAACTCATATTAGGAAAAGTGAACATGTGTGAATAGAAAGAACAAAAATAATTACAAAGCACCCACATGAGGGGTCTGGTTTTAAAAATATCGTCATAAGGAATCCAACAGTGAAGACGGATCTGAATTCCGACCCACGGTCTGAAAGATATGCCTTTTTAAAATTTTGAAAGAAATAAATACACATAAATATGTTTTTCCGTTCTGATTCGATTGGTGTAACTATATTTAGTGCGAACAAGCACATGGAGTACTAGCATAAAAAAAGTATATATGATTTAAATTTCTTTTTACACTCCTCTTCAGCTTTTGAAGTGATCGGTTAGAAAGATGTGCTCAAAGGGGATGATGGAATTGCAGATGCTCTCACATTTGTCAATCACATCTCAAACCGCGCAGACTCCCGCTCACACGCCCAATCAATCACCACCCGTTGGCAGGACTCCTTCATAACCATCGGATCGCACGATACCTGCTCGCATCCACCGTTCGTTCAAAATCCCACTGAGACGACCGAAGGGGGAGAGGGGGGCGAGCCTCAAATCTCGCCGCCGCCTCGTTTCGCGAGCCCTCTCTTCCCCGAGCAAGAAACCCTAGCGCCGCCGCTCGCCGGCGATGGAGGCGCCGGACGAGGAGGCCGGCCTGGGACTCCCGGAGGACGAGCGGCTTCTGGAGGTCACCATCATCTCCGCGCAGGGGCTGAAGCCGCCTTCTGGACTTCGGCGGCGGTTGCAGGCGTACGCCGTGGCGTGGGTTGACACCGCGCACAGGCTCCAGACGCAACCCGACCGCTCTGGCGGCCCCGATCCGGCTTGGCACGAGCGGTTCCTCTTCCGCGTGCACGAAGCCGCGCTCGCCGAGGATTCCCGCGCTGCCGTCACCGTGGAGATCTACGCCTCACCGAACGGGGCCTGGCACATCGGCGGGGACTCCCTGATCGGATCCGCGCGGTTCCTCCTCGGCGACAACTGCCTCCTGTCCCGCCCCGTTGGGTCCCCAGCCATGTTCGCCGTCGGCGTCCGACGCCCCTCCGGCCGCGTCCACGGCCTCCTCAATGTGGCTGCTAGCCTGGTCGCTGCGCCGCCCTCTCCGGCGGCCTCCCACGCCCTCAGCTTCTCCCCCGCCGTCTCTCTCAGCGGCCTACCCCCTGCCGTCGCCATCAGCAGCCTCTCCACGGCGCCGATCTCAGGCCGCGTGCTGCGCGTCCTCAACCGCGCGCACCCAACACCCCCACCTTCTCCTAAGGTGCTCACACCCAAGAAGCTGCAGGCCTCGGTGAAGCCTAACAATAAGGGATCTGACAACCAGCAGGTTGCGGTGAAGCTAAGTAACAAACGTGAAGACGATGCCAGCGATCAGGAGGGGGAGGATGAGAACACGTACATGGGCGGGGTGATGTTTTGCGGGCCTTGTGTCTTACCATTCCCGAGAAAGATTCACACCAGCCCCTCTGACGAGAACCTGCAGGCCTTCGCTGGCATCTTCTCTAGTGGCGTCGGCATTGCCAGGCGGAGCCCGGGCCCTCGGCACTGAGCCTATGCAAAACAGGTTCATTCTTTCAGTCGTTTACTTGATCTGTTGTGGAGATAATCTGTTTCTTGTTCTTGTGGGTAATTAGTTTGTTGACACTGAGGATACAGTATCACTTGTATCATAAGTTCATAACATCTCTTGCTATTATTGCAAGTATAGTACACCATTTTTGTGTATGAATTCAGTGGAATTGTTGAGTGTTAGCTCTGCAAAAACTGACCCAGACCTTCAAGGAAGTGTGGAGTGTTATTCTGTCTTCTGGGCTTGATATTGGAAGATACCTGCTTCTTGTTTATATTGGATTTCAATGGGAGCAATACTCACATGCATCGAACAAGTCTGATTATTTCCGTCCATCCTGACAGGATTTGTGGGTGTTACCTTTTTGTTTCATATGTATAAGTCGTCAATTACATCACTGTCGCAGAATTTTGAAGTTAGTAAATGCATGCCCCGTTTAGCTTTCTTGATGTGGCAGCTGTAATTGCACAGTTGTGTTGGATGGCAGTGCCATTTCAATCTCAGATTGTGAAATCTCTGTTCAAATGATAAATGGAGCTTTGGGTGACATAGTAGTATCTATTTTCATATGATAGCTGTGATTTATGTTCCTGCTGTTTTTGTTCTGGGAGGTCAAGCTTGTCGGCCAATCACTACATGGCCAGTTGGCAATTCCTGTTTGGTTCTTTATTTACTGCTGAAATGCTGTATTCCGTCATGTGAATTTCAATGTAGAACACTATAATATCTCAAATTCTCAATGGTCTGGCGTTGATAGCATCGCTGGTTTGTCACCGTCAATGTGTTGTATGCCCCTGTCATAGGAATTGAGCAAGCATCATTTAAATTTAGCTTGTTCTATGGACATGATACATACTGACTCCGTCTATAGTACTACTACTAAGTGGCCTATAAACAGACAGAGGGAGTATTATTTACTGATGATTATTCCATTCATGCATCAAGACTCAAGGATAATTGACCACTCATTCATAGATTAGTTCAGATAGTTTTTATTGTTCAACATGCCTAGAACCATAGTATTTGCTCATCTGCCAGCCCCCTGAAGTATTTCTAGGATCAATGTTCATCGTGGGTCTTAGACTGGTTTCCCCCTGGTTTGAAACAAGGGAGATCATTCAGGGTGTATGTAGGCCATGTTTAAAGGCCCAAGTTCCAAGTGATTTTCTCAAAGGACTTCAGGCTGCATGCACCAAGTTGGGCCATAACCTCTTATTTGCCCTGGGGTCTAGAATGTGCGTCACACTGATGGGAGCCCATCATGGAGCTTGTGAGTGTAATCTTGTTGTATTTTATTTAATTTTGGTATAATCAAGCATCATTTTTTGGAAGTTTTTTCCTTAACCCTTCAGCCTTTCGTTTACACATCCATCTGAATACACCTAATTCGGAGAAACTACATGTTTAATAGGCATATGGCTCATATCAGTTTCTCTTATGGAGGACAGATACAATTTGTTTGGCACTTTTATCCTTTCCAACTTGATATCGGTTAAGTCTGCACTGACTTTCTATTCAATTGATTTTGTTGATTCAATAATTTAGAACCTGATGATAGTCAAACTTTCGTACATGGAGTTTTCTTGCAAGTGTCTGGTATGAATTATTAGTTGTGACTGAAAATTTCTATGCGCAGTCTTTAGGTTCTGGTGATATGATTTTTTTTTTGCACTATATACTTATACTCTACTTGGAAGCGGAAGGTGTTGGGAGTTAGGACATTTACCAGTGACAGATTTTGAGAACATCAAATTCTGATGAGTTTCTTTTATGATAGACTGTAGATCTTGTGAAGGATGTCTGATCTTATTTATTCACTCAACTGTGTGATCTTGTAGACCAGGCACTCAGTTTTACTCCCTCCGTAAATTAATATAAGAGCATTTAGATTACTACTTTAGTGATCTAAACACTCTTACATTAGTTTACAGAGGAAGTATATGTACCCCCTCTGTAAAGAAATATAAGAGCGTTTATAGATCACTAAAGTAGTGATCTAAACAGTCTTATATTTCTTTACGGAGGGAGTACTAATCTTCTCAAGGCCTTATTAATCTGTTCAATTTGGTGTGGCTAATAATTGAATACAACACTTACATGTTATTTTTGACTGATTCTATTTAGTTGTCAGCGCTGCATGATCTGTTTGCCAGTAGCTGTGCTAAGGGCCTACAATACTAACAATTGAATATGAAGAGCAGCCATCAAATATGCCTCTTTCTACTTGTATGCCTAATGGTGGTTTGTAGCCTCCTTTATTCTAAAGTTGTCATTATAGTTTTCTTCGGTTGGTCGTGTGTGTGATTGTGCTGTCCAAAATCCACCTGCTTTATATGGTAGGATCCGGTGTTCTGATTTCTGACTCTTCCTCTCGTAGCTCTTTAGAGTGACTCATTAAGTAAGGTATAAACTGTTTGAAAGTTGAGAACTGAATCGGCCACTTGTTGCCTTAGATTCACGTGGATTTACTTGTTCCTGTGCTTATTGCGCTTATTGGACACTGCATAAGCATAACCATAAAGAAGTGCTACTTGTTGATTGTGACCTTTACGTCAATGGCCGCTCCATCGCACCTTTAACAGATTTTCTTTATGTTGCAAGTCCTTGCCATGTCCCTCTTCCAATAGTGAGCCACGCAAACCTGATTCAAGTTACTCCACTGACGTAACATGGTGTCTTTTGTTTGGTCCTGTGATTGCTTGAATTATTTTCTGTATGCTCAGTTGGTTGATCTGGATCCCATTCGTTCCTTTGCCTTTACAGGAAGAGCCGCTCCCATTACATTAGCTTTTCAAGTGCAATTTGGAGAAGAATTTCGAGGAGCTGGTGAGCATCAAGCACCTCACAAAATGTTCACATATTCAATTCTACACTCGCCATGTCGGGCCGGATCCTTTCCTTTAGCAGCTTAGCTGCTCATTTGCAAATATCACATTTGGGGACTAGTTGTCGTCTCCTGGTTCTTCTGTTCTTGATGCTTTTGCATATACGGTATATATGTACTAGATTCCACGGGACGTAGTTTGCTTTGGGCATCGCGGCAGAACGTAACTTTATCAGGTTGAGATGTTTAGGACAAATGATGTGCTGGACAAATGATGTGCTGTGATGCCACAACTGGAAAGCTTAGTACAAATGTGGCGAGCAAAGCATACTCTGCTTTTCCTGATGGACATCTCCTGCCAATATGGCATTACATGGTGCGGTAGTAGATGCCCAAGGGCGGCGAGGGGAACTGTTTCTAGTGGGCTTGCCACTCACTGCCCCACTAAGCTTTACCCTCCTGTGTTTCATCAACTTTTTAGTATGTTTTTGTGCTTGTGCATATCAACAAAGATGTACTTAAAGTAGTTCGCGCCACAGTTTCAGATAGCGCAACTTATCATTGATAGTCTGATACAACGAAGTTTATAATGATTTGTGGGGTTTCCCTGGTGTTATAACTGCTTGTAAATTTTTTTCCAAGAACGCGCAAGAGCGTCCCATTTATTTTATATTAAGAGAATAAGTTGACCATAGTTACATGTAGGCAAGCTAGAGGTGGCGTCCCACCACAAGGACAAACATGAAGACAACTATCCTCCTACAGCCCCCACCTAACCTAGCCCTGGTTAGTTTCTGTTACGGCCATAGGCCGGTATATAAACATATACAGGTGCAAGAAATATGCAGAAAATTCCTTATACAATGGGGCAAATACAAAAGGCTCATGGCTAACAATACCGAGTTTGGAGAGATAGAAGCCACGTTGTGCACTATTCTCGGCCTTCGTAAAGAAATTCGCCAACTATAACTCAGGAGGCACATACCGAAGAGCAATAACCTTGTCTTGCACACCAGCACACACAAAAAAGGTATCAACACCAATATGCTTCGTAAGCTCATGCTTCACAGGTCACATGTACTGTCATACAATAATAGAGTAGGCGTAGTGGCGGAAACACTAAGATCCTGAAGTAACCAATGTAACCAAGTCACCTTTGTCGTTAAAAGAGTCATAGCTCGCAACTCGGCCTCTAGATTCGAACGGAAAATTGTAGTCTGTTTCCTCATCTTCCAGCCAATGAGAGAACCGCCAAGAAAAACACAGTAAGCGGAAAGTGAACGGCGATCCGAGGGATCACTAGCCCATGTAGCATACGAATAGGCCTGAAGTTGTAACGAACTGGAGCGAGGAAAGAACAGACGGTGAGAGATTGTGCCTCAAAGATATCGAGGAAACATGAAGGAGGTGACTATAGTGAACCGAAGTGGGAGCAGAGACAAACCGACTCAAAATATGGACTGGATAAGAGATATCCGGACGAGTGACAACTGGATAGACAAGATTCCCAACAAGATGATGATAACAAGTCGAATCAGACAAGGGGTCACCATCACTATCATGGAGGTGAACATTGAGCTCCATGGGAGTCCCATAGTACACTCATCAGTAAGAGCGACATGAGCAAGAAGATCCTGGATATACTTTTCCTGGGAAATAAAAAAGGCCATTAGAGGTAGAAGAGACCTCGATCCCAAGAAAGTAGCTAGGGCTAAGATCAGACATAAGAAACTGCTCACTTAGACGGACATTCATAAAGACAATATAATCGAGGTCATCACCAGTGATGATCATGTTATCGACATATAGAAGAAGAATAGTCCGACCATGAGCTAAAAGGTGGACAAACAACGCTGGATCATGAGCACTCACCGAAAAACCACAGCAGTCACCACATAGGCAAAACGCTCAAACCAGGCACGAGGGGCTTTCTTAAGGCCATAGAGAGACCAGCGAAGATGGCATACCATCCCACCAGGAACAGAATACCTAGGTGGTGGCTGCACGTATACCTCCTCTCACAGCTCACCTATAAGAAAGGCATTCTTAACATCAAGCTGAGACACAGACTAGTGGCGAACAGAGGCCACAACAAGAAGTGTAGGAGCAAAAGTCTCATCGTAATCACGAGCATGCTCCTGCTGAAAGCCACAAGCATCGAAGCAAGTCTTAACCTTGTAGACCCCCTTATAAGTGATGAGACAGACATGGGGAGGAAGAGAAGCAAGATCCCACGTATCGGTGCACTCAAGAGCAACGAGCTCCTCTGCCATTGTAAACTGCCATTCAAGATGAACAACAACTTCATGTTAAGAAGCCGACTCAAGAAAAGCGGCACCGACACATGGAAAACCAAGGCGATCAACACACGGAAGCAGACAAGGACACAAGCCATAAGTAGGCCAAGATGAGAAAGACGAGACATCAGTAGACGCATCCACATTATGCAGACAACGAGTATAATACCGAGAAAAATATGGAAGGATACAAGGAGGAATCATCGAGGTAGACTCATAGGATGGAGACGAAGAATTCATCAGGGATGAAGGTGCAGAATCCTATGACAAGTTAGGTGAGGAAACCATGGGAGATGGCGATGTTGGATCTGCAATAGTCAGAGAAGCAGGAGTAGCAGGATGGATAGACAAGGGCTCAACAGGAGTGATAGGTGTGTTAGGAATGTGAGGAAAGAGATATTCTCCAATGAAAAGGTCGAGAGGATGGACGCGGGTAGAAGGGATGAGACTAAGCAAAAGTCACATCTTGAGAAATATGCATCCGAGACCTCGGCCTTTTTAGTGGAGGATATCTCTTTCCTCACATTTCCTAACATAACTATCACTCCCATTGAGCCCTTGTCTATCCGTCCTGCTACCCCTGCTTGTCCTACTATTATAGATCCGATGTCGCCATCTCCCATGGTTTCCTCACCTTGCTTGTCACATAATTTTGCACCTTCATCCCCGTGACTTCTTCATCTCCATCCCCTAAGTCTACCTTGGTGATTCCTACCTTGGTGGATAGGGCAAGACACATCAGTGGCCATGAGAGATCAGAGATCCGACAGCAACGAGAAATAAAGAAAACATCAGCGACCACGAAGATGGAGGCGACATGACGGTGGATCAACAACATGAGTTGCACATGCAAAAAATTAACCTAGGCTCTGACACCATGTTAGGAAATATGCAACTTGATAGGCTAGTGTATATACATGTACGTGTGCAGAAAATATGCAGAAAACCCCTTATACAATGGGGTAAATACAAACGGCTACATGGCTATATATATAGTACTCTAACAGTTTCGACACCGAAAACCCGGCTTGAATCTTTGAGACGTAGAGGTGAGGCATGATAGCCACCCTGTCTAAGACTTGGTTGTTGGGGCAGTGAGGAGGACCAAAGAACTGATATGCGCTCTAGCTTTGGCTTTAACCGCAACCATAAGCAAATCCACCAATCAGCGAAATCTTCCATTTCACATGGAGTAAAGCGATGCAAGCGATACCCTAGATGAGTATTGAACCAAACCTCTATCGGAAAATGACAACCAAGAAGCAAGAGTTGTAGATCCTTAGACAGCTGCATGTAGGGAACGCAACAATCATTATTTTATAGGTGACAACTTGCTAAACGACAACGGTCCAAAGGCTATTGCATAGAGTCACACAACAAAAGATTTTCGGAGTAGCCCAAGAACTCCATGACTCGATGTCACAAGGGTTGAATGCACTGTCATGTTGCAACTTTTCAATTTTGGAATGTGAATTATTTATACAAGGTGATTTTTTTGTTTCTTATGTTGCTTGAGCCTAGCTAACTTTGACTAGAATTTAACTGATTTGGTTGTTATTGGAGCTCAAAACATTTTTGAAATTATTTAGAACCTAAAATCATTTTAAGGAATATTTGTAATGCCAAAATAGAGCTTACAAATTTGGCATGATTTTATTCTTAATATTTGGGCTGGAAACTATTTTCCCCGAAAACCCATATATTAATTTAGAGTTCAGTAGAATTTTCCAAAATTGGTTTGCTTCAGTTTTTGAATAAAATTCAAATTTGAGAACGAGAAAGAAAACATAAAAGAGAGAAAAGGAAAAAGAGAATAACCTAAACAAACCCTAAAGCTCAACCCAGCCCAACCTAAGGCCTCCCACTATCTAGCGCTCGTGCACGCAAGGAGCAGTAAGGTCGGCCCAATCGTGGCCCAAGCCAGCCTTGAGCCCCCTATTTCCCCTCTCCCACTATCTAGTGGACCTCAATCGCTAGGGCCACCCTCAACCTCCCGCAACCCCCACGTCACGCACGCGCCCACGACCACGGTCACCTCGCCTCGTTCTTCACCTTCTCGGCGATGATCACGCATGTCGGCAAGCCCAAAATATGTTGGGTAACGTAGCAGAAATTCAAAATTTTTCCTACGAATCACCAAGATCTATCTATGGAGAGACCAGCAACGAGTAGAAAGAGAGTGCATCTACATACCCTTGTAGATCGCTAAGCGGAAGCGTTCAAGTGAACGGGGTTGATGGAGTCGTACTCGTCGTGATTCAGATCACCGATGATCCTAGTGCCGAACGGACGGCACCTCCGCGTTCAACACACGTACAGCTCGACGATGTCTCCCACGCCTTGATCCAGCAAGGAGAGAGGGAGAGGTTGAGGAAGACTCCATCCAACAGCAGCACAACGGCGTGGTGGTGGTGGAGGAGCGTGGCAATCCTGCAGGGCTTCGCCGAGCACCTACGGGAGAGGAGATGTGTCACGGGAGGGAGAGGGAGGCAACCAAAGGCCTTAGGTATAATTACTCCTCCTTTTCCCCACTATATATAGGGCCAAGGGAGAGGGGGAGGGCGCAGCCTTGCCCCCTCCTCCAAGGAAGGGGGTGCGGCTAAGGATGGGGAGGAGTCCATCCTCCCCAAGGCACCTCAGAGGTGCCTTCCCCCTTTAGGACTCTTCCCTTTTTCCTTTATCTTGGCGCATGGGCCTCTAGGGGCTGGTGCCCTTGGCCCATGTAGGCCAAGGCGCACCCCCTACAGCCCATGTGGCCCCCCGGGGCAGGTGGCCCCACCCGGTGGGCCCCCGGGACCCTTCCGGTGGTCCCGGTACAATACCGATGACCCCGAAACTTGTCCCGATGGCCGAAACAGGACTTCCTATATATAAATCTTTACCTCCGGACCATTCCGGAACTCCTCGTGACGTCCGGGATCTCATCCGGGACTCCGAACAACATTCGGTAACCACATACAAGCTTCCTTTATAACCCTAGCGTCATCGAACCTTAAGTGTGTAGACCCTACGGGTTCGGGAGACATGTAGACATGACCGAGACGTTCTCCGGTCAATAACCAACAGCGGGATCTGGATACCCATGTTGGCTCCCACATGTTCCACGATGATCTCATCGGATGAACCACGATGTCAAGGACTCAATCGATCCCGTATACAATTCCCTTTGTCTAGCGGTATGGTACTTGCCCGAGATTCGATCGTCGGTATACCGATACCTTGTTCAATCTCGTTACCGGCAAGTCTCTTTACTCGTTCCGTAACACATCATCCCGTGATCAACCCCTTGGTCACATTGTGCACATTATGATGATGTCCTACCGAGTGGGCCCAGAGATACCTCTCTGTTTACACGGAGTGACAAAATCCCAATCTCGATTCGTGCCAACCCAACAGACACTTTCAGAGATACCCGTAGTGTATCTTTATAGCCACCCAGTTACGTTGTGACGTTTGGCACACCCAAAGCACTCCTACGGTATCCGGGAGTTGCACAATCTCATGGTCTAAGGAAATGATACTTGACATTAGAAAAGCTTTAGCATACGAACTACATGATCTTGTGCTAGGCTTAGGATTGGGTCTTGTCCATCACATCATTCTCCTAATGATGTGATCCCGTTATCAACGACATCCAATGTCCATGGTCAGGAAACCGTAACCATCTATTGATCAACGAGCTAGTCAACTAGAGGCTTACTAGGGACATGGTGTTGTCTATGTATCCACACATGTATCTGAGTTTCCTATCAATACAATTCTAGCATGGATAATAAACGATTATCATGAACAAGGAAATATAATAATAATCAATTTATTATTGCCTCTAGGGCATATTTCCAACAGTCTCCCACTTGCACTAGAGTCAATAATCTAGTTCACATCGATATGTGATTAACACTCAAGGTCACATCCCCATGTGACTAACACCCAAAGAGTTTACTAGAGTCAATAATCTAGTTCACAGTTACCATGTGATTAACACTCGATGAGTTCTGGGTTTGATCATGTTATGCTTGTGAGAGAGGTTATAGTCAACGGGTCTGAACCTTTCAGATCCGTGTGTGCTTTACAAATCTCTATGTCATCTCCTAGATGCAGCTACCACGTTCTATTTGGAGCTATTCCAAATAACTGTTCTACTATACAAATCCAGTTTACTACTCAGAATAATCTGGATTAGTGTCAAAGCTTGCATCGACGTAACCCTTTACGACGAACTCTTTTACCACCTCCATAATTGAGAAAATTCCTTAGTCCACTAGTTACTAAGGATAACTTTGACCGCTGTCCTGTGATCCATTCTTGGATCACTCTTGTACCCCTTGACTGACTCATGGTAAAGCACACTTCAGGTGTGGTACACAGCATAGCATACTGTAGAGCCTATGTCTTAAGCATAGGGGACGACCTTCGTTCCTTTCTCTCTATTCTGCCATGGTCGAGCTTTAAGTCTTAACTTCATACCTTACAACTCAGGCAAGAACTCCTTCTTTGACTGATCCATCTTGAACACCTTCAAGATCACGTCAAGGCATGTGCTCATTTGAAAGTACTATTAAGCGTTTTGATCTATCCTTATAGATCTTGATGCTCAATGTTCAAGTAGCTTAATCCAGGTTTTCTATTGAAAACACTTTCCAAATAACCCTATATGCTTTCCAGAAATTCTACGTCATTTCTGATCATTAATATGTCAACAACATATACTCATCAGAAATTCTATAGTGCTCCCACTCACTTCTTTGGAAATACAAGTTTCTCATAAACTTTGTATACACCCAAAATCTTTGATCATCATCAAAGCATACATTCCAACTCCGAGATGCTCACTCCAGTCCTCAGAAGGATTGCTGGAGCTTTGCATACTTATTAGCATATTTCAGGATAGACAAAACCTTCCGGTTGTATCACATACAACCTTTCCTCAAGAATCGTCGAGGAAACAATGTTTTGACATCCTATCTGCAAGATTTCATAAATAATGCAGTAATTGCTAATATAATTCCAACAGACTCTTAGCATCGCTACGAGTGAGAAAGTCTCATCGTAGTCAACTCCTTGAACTTGTCGAAAAACATCTTAACGACAGGTCGAGCTTTCTCAATGGTGACACTTACCATCATTGTCTGTCTTCCTTTCAAAATCCATATGTACCTAACAGCCTTACGACCATCAAGTAGTTCTTCCAAAGTCTACACTTTGTTTTCATACATGGATCCTCTCTCGGGTTTTATGGCCTTGAGCCATTTATCGGAATCCGGGCCCACCATCGCTTCTCCATAGCTCGTAGGTTCATTGTTGTCTAGCAACATGACTTCCAAGACAGGATTACGTACCACTCTGAAGTAGTACGCATCCTTGTCATCCCACGAGGTTTGGTAGTGACTCAATCCGAAGTTTCATGATCACTATCATAAGCTTCCACTTCAGTTGGTGTACGTGCCACAGGAACAACTTCCTGTGCCCTTGCTACACACTTGTTGAAGTGACGGTTCAATAACCTCATCAAGTCTCCACCATCCTCCCACTCAACTTTTCGAGAGAAACCTTTCCTCGAGAAAGGACCCGATTCTAGAAACAATTCATATTGCTTTCGGATCTGAATTAGGAGGTATACCCAACTGTTTTGGGTGTCCTATGAAGATGTATTTTATCTGCTTTGGGTTCGAGCTTATCAGCCTGAAACTTTTTCACATAAGCGTCGCAGCCCCAAACTTTTAAGAAACGACAACTTAGGTTTCTCTAAACCATAATTCATACGGTGTCATCTCAACGGAATTACGTGGTGCCCTATTTAAAGTGAATGTGGTTGTCTCTAATGCCTAACCCATGAACGATAGTGGTAATTCGATAAGAGACATCATGGTATGCATCATATCCAATAGGGTGCAGTTATGATGTTCGGACACACCATCACACTATGGTGTTCCAGGCTGTATTAGTTGTGAAACAATTTCCACAATGTCTTAATTCTGTGCCAAACTCGTGATTCAGATATTCATCTCTATGATCATATCATAGATCTTTTATCCTCTTGTCACGACGATCTTTCAACTTCACACTGAAATTACTTGAACCTTTCAATAATTCAGACTCGTGATTCATCAAGTAAATGTACTCAACATCCACTCAAATTATCTGTGAAGTAAGAACATAACAATATCCACTACATGCCTCAGCACTCATTGGACTGTACACATCAAAATGTATTACTTCCAACAAGTTGCTATCTTGTTCCATCTTACTGAAAACGAGGCTTTTCAGTCATCTTGCCCGTGTGGTATGATTTGCATGTCCCAAGTGATTCAAAATCAAGTGAGTCAAAATGGTCCATTTGCATGGAGTTTCTTCATGCATATACACCAATAGACATGGTTCGCATGTCTCAAACTTTTCAAAAACGAGTGAGCCCAAAGATCCATCAATATGGAGCTTCTTCATGCGTTTTATACCGATATGACTTACGTGGCAGTGCCACAAGTAGGTGGTACTATCATTACTATCTTTTGGCATGAACATGTGTATCACTACGATCGAGATTTAATAAACCATTCATTTTAGGTGTAAGACCATTGAAGGTATTATTCAAATAAACAGAGTAACCATTATTCTCCTTAAATGAATAACCGTATTGCGATAGACGTAATCCAATCATGTCTATGCTCAACGCAAACACCAAATAACAATTATTTAGGTTTAACACCAATCTCTTTGGTATAGGGAGCGTGCGATGCTTGATCATATCAAGCTTGGAAAAACTTCCAACACATATCGTCAGCTCACCTTTAGCTAGTCTCCGTTTATTCCGTAGCCTTTTGTTTCGAGTTATTAACACTTAGCAACCGAACTGGTATCTAATACCCTGGTGCTACTAGGAGTACTAGTAAAGTACACATTAACATAATGTATATCCAATATACTTCTATCGACCTTGCCAGCCTTCTTATCTACCAAGTATCTAGGGTAATGCTGCTCCAGTGGTTGTTCCCCTTATTACAGAAGCACTTAGTCTCGGGTTTGGGTTCAACCTCGGGTTTCTTCACTGGTGCAGCAGCTGATTTGCCGTTTCATGAAGTATCCCTTGTTGCACTTGCCCTTCTTGAAACTAGTGGTTTCACCAACCATCAACAATTGATGCTCCTTCTTGATTTCTACTTTCGCGGTGTCAAACATCGCGAATACCTCAAGGATCATCATATCTATCCCTGATATGTTATAGTTCATCACGAAGCTCTAGCAGCTTCGTGGCAATGACTTCGGAGAAACTATCACTATTTCATCTGGAAGATCAACTCCCACTTGATTCAAGTGATTGTTGTACTCAGACAATCTGAGCACAAGCTCAACAATTGAGCTTCTCTCCTTAGTTTGCAGGCTAAGAAAATCGTCGGAGGTCTTATACCTCTTGACGTGGGCACGAGCCTGAAATCCCAATTTCAGCCCTCAAAACATCTCATATGTTTCGCGACGTTTCAAAAATGTCTTTGGTGCCTCAACTCTAAACCGTTTAACTGAACTATCACGTAGTTATCAAAACGTGTATGTCCGATGTTCGCAACATCCACAGACGACGTTTGGGGTTCAGCACACTGAGCGGTGCATTAAGGACGTAAGCTTTCTACTGTCCGCATAATCGCTACTATCAACTTTCAACTATATTTTCTCTAGGAACATATCTAAACAGTAGAACTATAGCGTGAGCTACGACATAATTTGCAAAAACCTTTTGACTATGTTCAGGATAATTAAGTTCATCTTATGAACTCCCACTCAGATAGACATCCCTCTAGTCATCTAAGTGATTACATGATCCGAGTCAAACTAGGCCGTGTCCGATCATCACGTGAGACGGACTAGTCATCATCGGTGAACATCTTCATGTTGATCGTATCTTCTATACGACTCATGTTCGACCTTTCGGTCTCCGTGTTCCGAGGCCATGTCTGTACATGCTAGGCTCGTCAAGTTAACCCTAAGTGTTTCGCGTGTGTTCCGAGGCCATGTCTGTACATGCTAGGCTCGTCAACACCCGTTGTATTTGAACGTCTGAATAAAACACCCGATCATCACGTGATGTTTTGAAACAGCGAACTGTCGCTACGGTGCACAGTTAGGGGAGAACACTTCTTGAAATTGTTGTAAGGGATCATCTTATTTACTACCGTCGTTCTAAGCAAATAAGATGCATAAACATGATAAACATCACATGCAATCAAATAGTGACATGATATGGCCATCATCACTTTGCTCCTTTTGATCTCCATCTTCGGGGCTCCATGATCATCATCGTCACCGGCATGACACCATGATCTCCATCATCATGATCTCCATCATCGTGTCTTCATGAAGTTGCCTCGCCAACTATTACTTCTACTACTATGGCCAACGGTTAGCAATAAAGTAAAGTAATTATATGACGTTTAAGTTGACACGCAGGTCACAAATAAATAAAGACAACTCCTATGGCTCCTGCCGGTTGTCATACTCATCGACATGCAAGTCGTGATTCCTATTACAAGAACATGATCAATCTCATACATCACATATATCATTCATCACATCCTTTGGCCATATCACATCACATAGCATACCCTGCAAAAACAAGTTAGACGTCCTCTAATTGTTGTTTGCATGTTTTACGTGGCTGCTATGGGTTTCTAGCAAGAACGTTTCTTACCTACGCATGAACCACAACGTGATATGCCAATTTCTATTTACCCTTCATAAGGACCCTTTTCATCGAATCCGATCCGACTAAAGTGGGAGAGACAGACACCCGCCAGCCACCTTATGCAACTAGTGCATGTTTGTCGGTGGAACCGGTCTCACGTAAGCGTACGTGTAAGGTTGGTCCGGGCCGCTTCATCCCACGATGCCGCCGAATCAAGATAAGACTAGTAACGGCAAGCATATTGAACAATATCGACGCCCACAACTACTTTGTGTTCTACTCGTGCAAAGAATCTACGCAATAGACCTAGCTCATGATGCCACTGTTGGGTAACGTAGCAGAAATTCAAAATTTTTCCTACGAATCACCAAGATCTATCTATGGAGAGACCAGCAACGAGTATAAAGAGAGTGCATCTACATACCCTTGTAGATCGCTAAGCGGAAGCGTTCAAGTGAACGGGGTTGATGGAGTCGTACTCGTCGTGATTCAGATCACCGATGATCCTAGTGCCGAACGGACGGCACCTCCGCGTTCAACACACGTACAGCTCGACGATGTCTCCCACGCCTTGATCCAGCAAGGAGAGAGGGAGAGGTTGAGGAAGACTCCATCCAACAGCAGCACAACGGCGTGGTGGTGGTGGAGGAGCGTGGCAATCCTGCAGGGCTTCGCCGAGCACCTACGGGAGAGGAGATGTGTCACGGGAGGGAGAGGGAGGCAACCAAAGGCCTTAGGTATAATTACTCCTCCTTTTCCCCACTATATATAGGGCCAAGGGAGAGGGGGAGGGCGCAGCCTTGCCCCCTCCTCCAAGGAAGGGGGTGCGGCTAAGGATGGGGAGGAGTCCATCCTCCCCAAGGCACCTCGGAGGTGCCTTCCCCCTTTAGGACTCTTCCCTTTTTCCTTTATCTTGGCGCATGGGCCTCTAGGGGCTGGTGCCCTTGGCCCATGTAGGCCAAGGCGCACCCCCTACAGCCCATGTGGCCCCCCGGGGCAGGTGGCCCCACCCGGTGGGCCCCCGGGACCCTTCCGGTGGTCCCGGTACAATACCGATGACCCCGAAACTTGTCCCGATGGCCGAAACAGGACTTCCTATATATAAATCTTTACCTCCGGACCATTCCGGAACTCCTCGTGACGTCCGGGATCTCATCCGGGACTCCGAACAACATTCGGTAACCACATACAAGCTTCCTTTATAACCCTAGCATCATCGAACCTTAAGTGTGTAGACCCTACGGGTTCGGGAGACATGCAGACATGACCGAGACGTTCTCCAGTCAATAACCAACAGCGGGATCTGGATACCCATGTTGGCTCCCACATGTTCCACGATGATCTCATCGGATGAACCACGATGTCAAGGACTTAATCAATCCCGTATACAATTCCCTTTGTCTATCGGTACGATACTTGCCCGAGATTCGATCGTCGGTATCCCGATACCTTGTTCAATCTCGTTACCGGCAAGTCTCTTTACTCATTCCGTAACACATCATCCCGTGATCAACTCCTTGATCACATTGTGCACATTATGATGATGTCCTACCGAGTGGGCCCAGAGATACCTCTCCGTCACACGGAGTGACAAATCCCAGTCTCGATTCGTGCCAACCCAACAGACACTTTCGGAGATACCCGTAGTGCACCTTTATAGCCACCCAGTTACGTTGTGACGTTTGGCACACCCAAAGCACTCCTACGGTATCCGGGAGTTGCACAATCTCATGGTCTAAGGAAATGATACTTGACATTAGAAAAGCTTTAGCATACGAACTACATGATCTTGTGCTAGGCTTAGGATTGGGTCTTGTCCATCACATCATTCTCCTAATGATGTGATCCCGTTATCAACGACATCCAATGTCCATGGTCAGGAAACCGTAACCATCTATTGATCAACGAGCTAGTCAACTAGAGGCTTACTAGGGACATGGTGTTGTCTATGTATCCACACATGTATCTGAGTTTCCTATCAATACAATTCTAGCATGGATAATAAACGATTATCATGAACAAGGAAATATAATAATAATCAATTTATTATTGCCTCTAGGGCATATTTCCAACAAAATATCCCTCGGTGCCCCATGTATCTCTGCCTTGTCGCCCCACTATAATGATGTTGGGATCGACCTCCACGAGCCGATTGTTACCGCCACTTCAACCGTCTCCGCCATGCCCACTTAACCCTCACACTCCAGAATGCCATTTTGACACCGCCTGCACGCCCAGAACCTCTCGGGAGCGCAACTGCCGCAAGAGCTGAGCCTGCCACCACCGCGTCAACATTGCCAATGAGGTAAGGTCGCAGTTGAGTCCGTCTCCATGTCCAATAGAGTTTCCATGTGATGGTTTGCAAGTGCACAAGGTTTAGTTGAATCTTTTTCGATGTATTATCAATCTCACAAGGAGCATAGGAATCAGTTTTTGTCTCTTGAGTGGTTTAAATGATAGTGCTTGCAAGTGTAAATGCGATCCAAAGAAAATCGGAAATGGAGAATAAGATAAGGTGATTGTAGCGAATGGGAATATAAACTGCAAGAGTAAATTAGAGCAATGCGAGACGTGAGTAAATTGGAACCGATAGGACTAAAGCGTTCCCAGGGAGTCTGAATTCTCCACTAGTAGGTATCTACATGAATGATGCCTAAGTATAATGCTACGTCAGATTCCTAAGCCACTTTATATGTTTCTTTTTATGGGCGGAGCCAAAGTACAGATACGTGCATACACGCGGCAGCCCTGTATCACATATGCCACTACCATTCATCCCCACTCTGGTTACTGAATGATAATTAAGGGTCTCCCCGTGGATGCGGCTAAAAGCAGTCTCTGTGTACCCCCTGCTAAAGCAACCAATGACGAAGGGAGATAGGCCCCGCCACTAACCTACCTCAGCCGTCACGTCGACAGTAATAACCTTCTGTCCATAGTTGGCATATGTTGGATGGTCGACTTCGCCCAGCATCAAGAAGATTATTAACATAAATATGTAAAGAGGATATAAAATCCTGAGACCAAACGATCTTAATCATACTAGGGTTCCTCCATATCCTATAGTACTAGGGAAACTAGTCGCACATCGAGGGTTCAAACATAGCGGGATGAATTATGATGAACATCGTAACGAAACAAGATTAATACAAGATTGAATCCACTCCAACTATTGTATTACAATGTGATGTCGTTGAGATGGTGATGTTGGAGATGGAGATGATGATGCCCCCTTGATGCAGAATTTCGGCGACGGAGTCCTTTGATCGATTCCCACTCCGGATGCTCTTCGGAGGCTAGGGTCTTGTGTTCCCGATGATTTTATGGAGTGCGTATGCGTCTGACCCCTGACTTGATTCCACCACATGGAAGTAGTCGATGAAGGGGAGACGACGGCAGCTGGTACGAGCGTGTGCTCTCGTACCAGACGCCATCTTGCACTTTGGAGGCGCCGCGTGGCCTCCAGCTTCCTCCCAAGCACTTCATTCTTTTATGATAATAATTTATCACATTTATTGACGTGATTTTATCACCATTTTCTGAAGTTCTTTCCTTAGTGCTTCAATTGATTCCAGAAACACATCCTTGGGAAAATCGATAAAAAGACATGCACGCACACGGTAAAATCCCACAAAGCCTACTGAGTAGGCACGAAATTAAGACTAAAAACATCACACATTTTGGACTCATCACCATGCTCCAGCTCATCTCATTGACCACTTGCGCGACCACAGGGACCACCGGAGGACCTTCTTCCTTCCTCATCAGTCTCCTTGATGGGTTGTAAAAACCGTTGAACCCCCTTTTAATGTGTTTTTGTTTTGAGTGATCTATTGTTGTTGGTGTAACATCTAGTACATGTGTTATTGATGGAAGTAGTTTACTTATGTGTGTCATCTTCATGTTATTATTTACCTTGTGATAGTTTAGTGATTGGAGATGTCTAATCCACCAGCGTGATTGGAGACATCTAACTCCCTAGGCCGCACATGAAGTTGATGGGTAGATTGTGTTATCTGATAGACCTTAGGGCGACATGCTTTGATATCGTGAGAGGAGCACAACTTGCTAGGAGGTATGGTTGTCCACAAAGTTATTGCCTTTAGATTTGATCCTTGCGATCGTAATGTCTTTCTTCACCTGTCGCATGTATGTGACAAGAAGTAGGACCATTGAGTTGTCTCAGTAAAGCACCAATTGAGAGACAACAATTGAGAGACAGTACACCATAAATAGATTATTCAATCCACACAAGGTGATGTTGCACAGCCGTCATCCACGCCACTGGGTACTACTAACCTCAACCTTGACATCAATTTGCTCATCTATAGCATCACATTAATCCATCCTAGTTTATTTCTCCGTCGAGTCTAGTCTTTATTTTACGTTCTAGTAGTACTTAGTTAAGTCCCTGCTGTTATCGTTTTCCCTAGAACCGATAAGAGTAAACTATTTCTAACCTTTGGATTTGGTGCAAGCATAATTACGTCCGTGACAGCATAGCTGTGGGGTCGGTAGTTATCTTCCTACAAGCTCTCTGAGGGTTTGAACATAGACTCATAAAATACTTCTCGCGAATTATGTTTTACAACAACTTTATGCACTTATAGACATCACTACTCATGAGTGCTCACGAAGTCATTTAAATGAACCTCACAGTGTGTCATATGCATGATTCATTTTTTCCTTAGGACACAAGTTGTCAGGATCAAGGCAATCACTTGTCATCCTTCTTAGGTAGCATGACATATATTCTCAAACCCGTGGTAAGAATTCTTAAATCAGGTCAACAACGAACATTAGTCGCATGTCCATCATACACACCGTTAGGAATCAGGCACTTTGTTGTCAGCCATAACTGACGGCAAAGGCATGCCAGGCTAACGGCAAAAGGCTTTGCCGCCAGCCAGCAGACGGCAACAGGTCTGGCTGAATAGGCTACGACAAAGGCCTCTTTACCGTCTGCTGGCGGACAGAAAAAATGCAAAGGCCTTTGCCGTTTGCTGGCAGACGGCAAAGAGCCTGGACGGCACACGTGGCAGTTCAGGTGCGTTAAGTGGTTAACGGCGTGCTTTGCCGTCAGCTGGTAGACGACAAAGGCCTTTGCCGCCTGCTGGCTGACGACAAATCTTCCAAATAGGCCAGCCCAGTACACCCCAGGTTGTACAGGTAGCTACCACGTGGCAGCTTTGCCGTCTGCCAGGTGATGGCAAAGACCTTTGTCGTTTGCCAGCAGATGGCAAAGTGGCTATATAGCCCATGTTTTTCCTGGTTTTTCCTAAATTCATTCAATTTGACAGAATTTCACACACACACACACACACACACACACACACACACACACACACACACATATATATATATATGTGTGTGTACACATTTCAAAATAATTTCAACAAGCATACCAACAATAAGTTTCCAACAACATATACAAGTTTCCAACAACATGAACATATACAAGTTTTCAACAACATACAATGGTTTCCAACAACATTTCCATACATACATATACAACAATTTTACATAAACAAAAAGGAAGCACAAGTAGAAGAGTACACTCCATCAATGCAAGCTTCCTCATCTCAAGCAAATCTGCAAATTAGGAAAGTTGAAAGTTAGAAGAAGAAGAAGACTAGCTAGAAGAAAAAGAAGAAAAGAAGAAGAAAAAGAAGAAGAATCTTCTTCTTCTTCTTCTTCTTCTTCTTCTTCTTCTTCTTCTTCTTCTTCTTCTTCTTCTCTTTCTTCTTCTTCTTCTAAGTAAGGTAGGTAAAAATGCCATTTTTAGCTAAGGTATGTAAAGATGCTAAGTGTGTAGGTCATTTTAGAGCTAAGCTAGGTCAATAGGTCATTTTGGAGCTAACCTAGGTAGTTATGCCATTTTTGAGCTAACTAAGCATATTTATTCATTTTGGAGGACAAAATGGTAAGTGTAGGTCATTTTAGAGCTATCCTAGTTAAAATCGGTCATTTTGGAGCTAGGTAAGGTTATTTTGTCATTTTGGAGGAAAATAAACTAATTATATGATAGTTTGGAGTTAAACCATGGTTATTATGCATTTTTTTTACCTAAGTAAGCTAATTATGTCATAAATGAACTAGGTAATCTAAGTATAGATCATTATTTAGCTATCCTAGGTAGTAATGACATTTTCAGCTAACTAAGCATATTAAGTCATTTAGGAGGAAAAAAGGCTAGGTATAGGTCACTTTATAGCTATCCTAGGTAAAGTATGTCAGTTTGGAGCTAAGTAAGATTATTATGTCATTTTCGAGGAAAATAAGCCAAGTATATGTCATTTTGGAGCTAAACCAAGGTTATTATGCCATTCTTTTACCTAAGTGAGCTATCCTAGGTAGTTATGTCATTTTCTAGCTAACAAAGCATATCAAGTCATTTTGGAGGAAAAAATGCTAAGTATAGGTCATTTTATAGCTATCCTAGGTAGAATATGTCATTTTGGAGGTAAGTAAGGTTATTCTGTCATTTTCGAGGAAAATAAGCTAAGTATAGGTCATTTTGGAGCTAAACCAAGGTTATTATGCCATTTTTTTTACCTAAGTGAGCTAATTATGTCATAAATGAAGTAGCTAAGCTAATTATAGATCATTATTGAGCTATCCTAGGTTGTTATGCAATTTTTTACCTAAGTGAGCTAATGAACTAGCTAAGCTAGCTATAGATCATTATTGAGCTATCCTAGGTACTTATGCCATTTTCTAGGTAACAAAGCATATCAAGTCATTTTGGAGGAAAAATGCTAAGTATAGATCATTTTATAGCTATCCTAGGTAGAATATGTCATTTTGGAGGTAATTAAGGTTATTCTGTCATTTTCAAGGAAAATAAGCTAAGTATAGGTCATTTCTTAAGCTAAATATGCATTTGTTAAGCAAAACACTTGGGAAAACTTACCATCATCAGGGAGGTGAAGGAACAGTCGGGTTTGCGCTAGTGCCAGACAGAGAAGGACCGATCGGCGTTGCGCCACCGCGAGACGGAGAAGGAACGGTTAATGCTTGTCGGGAGGCGTGCTGCACCAAAGTTCATTTGCAATGTTTAGTTAGCATGCTGCAACTGAAATGTGAATACTAGTAAATAATGACCATTCAAATGAAAGTCACTGTGTCTGCTATACCAATCTGGGGCATCAGTGGAGGGGTCTGGCCGATTTTCTCGCACACGAACTACACATTTTTTTCACGAGTCAGTCATATTAGTTAGTAATGAAACGAACATTACGTGCATGATTTGGCTAGTATGCGGGAGAAACTTATCACAAGGATCTCGTATAGGGCCCAGTGACCCGCATCATTCCAGTTCCTCTCCGCCTCCAATAGATCAGTCGTCCTCTCCTCCAACTGCCTCTCCCTCTGCGCCGCCTGCCTGGTTGCCTCCGCCAGAAGCTCCTGGGCCCTAGTGATACGTCTCCGTTGTATCTACTTTTGCAAACACTTTTGCCGTTGTTTTGGACTCTAACTTGCATGATTTGAATGAAACTAACCCGGACTGACGCTGTTTTCAGCAGAACTGCCATGGTGTTATTTTTGTGCAAAAACAAAAGTTCTCGGAATGACCTGAAAATCCACGGAGGAACTTTTTAGAAAATATAAAAATACTCGCGAAAGAATCAAGGCCAGGGGGCCCACACCCTGTCCACGAGGGTGGGGGGCGCGCCCCCTGCCTCGTGCCCCCCCTGGATGTCCACCAACCTCAACTCCAACTCTATATATTTGCTTTCGCAAAGAAAAAAATCAGAGAGAAAGTTTCATCGCATTTTACGATACGGAGCCGCCGCCAAGCCCTAATCTCTCTCGGAAGGGCTGATCTGGAGTCCGTTCGGGGCTCCGGAGAGGGGGATTCATCGACATCGTCATCATCAACCATCCTCCATCACCAATTTCATGATGCTCACCGCCGTGCGTGAGTAATTCCATCATAGGCTTGCTGGACGGTGATGGGTTGGATGAGATTTACCATGTAATCAAGTTAGTTTTGTTAGGGTTTGATCCCTAGTATCCACTATGTTCTGAGATTGATGTTGCTATGACTTTGCTATGCTTAATGCTTGTCACTAGGGCCCGAGTGCCATGATTTTAGATCTGAACCTATTATGTTTTCATGAATATATGTGAGTTCTTGATCCTATCTTGCAAGTCTATAGTCACCTATTATGTGTTATGACCCGACAACCCCGAAGTGACAATAGTCGGGATACTTCTCGGTGATGACCGTAGTTTGAGGAGTTCATGTATTCATTATGTGTTAATGCTTTGGTCTGGTACTCTATTAAAAGGAGGCCTTAATATCCCTTAGTTTCCACTAGGACCCCGCTGCCACGGGAGGGTAGGACAAAAGATGTCATGCAAGTTCTTTTCCATAAGCACGTATGAGTATATTCGGAATACATGCCTACATTACATTGAAAAACTAGAGCTAGTTCTGAGTCACCCTATGTTGTAACTATTACATGAGGAATTGCATCCGACATAATTATCCATCACTGATCCAATGCCTATGATCTTTTCACATATTGTGCTTTGCTTATTTACTTTACCGTTGCTACTGTTACAATCACTACAAAACCGCTACCGTTACTTTTGCTACTGTTATCGTTACTATCATACTACTTTGCTACTAAATACTTTGCTGCAGATACTAAGTTATCCAGGTGTGGTTGAATTGACAACTCAACTGCTAATACTTGAGAATATTCTTTGGCTCCCCTTGTGTCGAATCAATAAATTTGGATTGAATACTCTACCCCCTAAAACTGTTACGATCCCCTATACTTGTGGGTTATCAAGACTATTTTCTAGGGCCGTTGTCAGGGAGCATAGCTCTATTCTTTGAGTCACTTGGGATTTATATCTGCTGATCACTATGAGGAACTTGAAAGACGAAAAAACTAAGATTTTTCCCTCAACTATGAGGGGAGGTAAGGAACTGCCATCTAGCTCTGCACTTGATTCTCCTTCTGTTTTGAGTAAGCTTGCGACACCTAAACCTGCTACTGCTATGAATTCTGATATGTCGCATGTTATTGATGATGCCACTTCTGCTATGCATGATAGTTATGATGAAACTACTTCTATGCTTGATACTACTATGCCATTAGGTGAATATCTTGATGAACAACTTGCTAGGGTTAGAGAGAATGAAATTATGGACGATGATATTATTGAGGATAGTGATGATGAAGGTTCTCCCCCTAAATATGAATTGCCTGTTGTTGCAGAGGGTTATGTTATGGATGAGGAAACTGCTAGAGATTTTCTTGCTTGCAATGATAGATCTGATCTTAAGAACTTATTAGCTAAACTTAAACAGAAAACTCAGAATGCTAGAATGAAACATGACCCTGCTTTTGCTACTTCACCCATCTTTGTTACTGATAAGGATTATGAATTCTCTGTCGATCCTGAGATAATTACTTTGGTTGAATCTGATCCTTTTTATGGCAATGAATCTGAAACCGTTGTGGCACATCTTACTAAATTGAATGATATAGCCACCCTGTTCACTAATGATGAGAAATCCCGCTATTATTATATCCTTAAGATATTTCCATTCTCATTAAAGGGTGATGCTAAAACTTGGTTTAATTCTCTTGATCCTGGTAACGTGCGTAGTCCCCAGGATATGATTTATTACTTCTCTGCTAAACATTTCCCTGCTCATAAGAAACAAGCTGCCTGGAGGGAAATATATAATTTTGTGCAAATTGAAGAAGAGAGTCTTCCACAAGCTTGGGGGAGGCTTCTCCGATTACTTAATGCTTTGCCTGACCATCCTCTTAAGAAAAATGAAATACTTGATATCTTTTATAATGGACTAACTGATGCTTCCAAGGACCACTTGGATAGTTGTGCTGGTTGTGTTTTCAGGGAAAGAACAGTCGACCAAGCTGAATTGTTATTGAATAATATGTTGACTAATGAAAATAATTGGACTCTTCCTGAGCCAATTCCCGAGCCAATTGAGCCAACTCCTGAGCCTATTCCTAAACCAACTCCGAAGAAAAGGGGAGTTCTATTTCTCAGTCCTGAAGATGTGCAAGAGGCAAAGAAATCAATGAAAGAAAAAGGTATTAAAGCTGAAGATGTTAAGAATTTACCTCCTGTTGAAGAAATACATGGTCTTAATATACCACCTATTGAAGAAACACATTGTCTTGATAACCCGACACAGGTAGTAAAGGTAAATTCTCTCTATAGATATGATAAAGTTGAAATCCCGTCTACTAAGTTTCCTAGCCAATGTTTAGATGAATTTGATGACTTTATGGCTAGACAAGAAAGTTTTAATGCTTATGTTGGTAGAGAATTAAAGAGTAATTCTTACATGATTGGACGCTTGAGTGATTATATGGCTAGAGTTAAAGGTGAACTTAAACTCATTAGCAAATATGCTTCTATGGTTACCACTCAAGCAGAACAAGTACTTAAAGCTCAAAGTGATTTGCTCGATGAATTAAATAATAAACATGATTTTGCTGTTAGAGTGGCTACTAGAACTGGTAAAATGACTCAGGAACCTTTGTATCCTGAAGGCCATCCTAAGAGAGTTGAGCAAGATTCTCAGAGAAATAATGTAGATGTACCTAGTCCTTCTAAAAAGAAGAAAAAGAAAAATGATAGGACTTTGCATGCTTCTAGTGAACCTGTTGTAGACACACCTGAGAATCCCAATGATATTTCTATTTCCAATGCTGAAACACAATCAGGTGATGAACATGAACCTAGTGATAATGTTAATGATAATGTTCATGTTGATGCCCAACCTAGCAATAATAATGATGTAGAGATTGAACCTGCTGTTGATCTTGATAACCCACAATCAAAGAATAAACATTATAATAAGAGAGACTTTGTTGCTAGGAAGCACGGTAAAGAAAGAGAACCATGGGTTCAGAAACCCATGCCTTTTCCTCCTATGCCATCCAAGAAAAAGGATGATGAGGATTTTGAGCGCTTTGCTGAAATGATTAGACCTATCTTCTTACATATGCGCTTAACTGATATGCTTAAAGTTAATCCTTATGCTAAATACATGAAGGATATTATTACAAATAAAAGAAAGATACTGGAAGCTGAAATTTCCACCATGCTTTCTAATTATACTTTTAAAGGTGGAATATCAAAGAAACTTGGAGATCCAGGAGTACCAACTATACCATGCTCCATTAAAAGAAACTATGTTAAAACTGCTTTATGTGACATTGGAGCCGGTGTTAGTGTTATGCCTCTCTCTTTATATCGTAGACTTGAATTGAATAAGTTGACACCTACTGAAATATCTTTGCAAATGGCTGATAAATCAACTGCTATACCTGTCGGTATTTGTGAGGATGTGCCTGTTGTGGTTGCAAATGTCACTATCTTAACGGACTTTGTTATTCTTGATATTCCCGAGTGACGGTGTCCTGGACTAGGGGGTACTCACCACGTCGTCTCCCGATCAGTTGGATTGGGCCGAGGACCCCCATGGCCGTATACTCATGGGCCAGTTCGGACAACCCCTGCCGCATACAAGGAAGACTCCACAAGACTTGGCACCCAAGACAAGGACTCTCCTAAACCCTAGGCCTCCGGTGTCTTATATAAACCGAGGCCAGGCTAGTCAATAGACAATCTCATATTCATTACTACAATCTCATGGTAGACATATGTACTCTATACTATCCCCCATATGAATACAATCAAAAGCACCATGTAGGGTATTATCTCATCAAGAGAGCCCGAAGCTGGGTAAACCCCCGTGTCCATGTACCATCGCTCCAAGACGCCTAGCTTAGAACCCCTACTATGAGATACGCCGGATATTGAACCGACATTGGTGCTTTCATTGAGAGCCTGCTGGGCGATCATCACGGTTCGATGGGTCATCATCATCTACATCGGTTCCGAACTCGTCGGTCAGATCAGATGAAATTTCTATAGTGACACGAACCAGATGATTAGACAACTCGCTGCTGCTATAAAGGTCATCCTGCATGCGTACGAACGCGTTGTTGTTGCTATGCGCAAGTGCTCCAGGCCGACAGGGAGATTCCTTTCTCTTTGCTTTATTCATTATTTAATTATATGTGGAGGTATTCTGCACTTTCGACTAGTAGTTTTCTGTTCATCTACCCTTTACTTAGTGACCTACACCTCTTACGTATTAGTATTGGTAATACTACTTACAACCCCGCGTGGTGGCTGTTGGAGCAGACGCAAAGTGCTACCCTAGTAGTACTAATTGACGCACTCTTTGTGAGTTCGGTTATTCATCTGTAGTCAGACAAACTTTATGTCAGATTTTGCACTGTCTGTCTTTAGTTTGGCTAGTCTCTTATTACTACCATGCTACCTCTCTGCACTATTTTTAATACCTTTTTCTTCTCTTTTGAGAATTATTACTCCAGCGAGTGTTATGTTTTTTACACAGGTAATTTATGGCTCCAATGATTACGCTTGGGGAGTTCATGGTTCATTGCTATGTCGTATTGGCGTTGTCATTCCACACGCCCTGAGCCGATGCCCCGCGGGTTCGGAACAACAACAACATCATCGCCGTGTCACTCCACCAACCGCACTGTGTCACCACCCAGGCCATTATTCCTTTACACAAGATTCAGGGCGTGTGGGCTCACAAGGCATCAGGAAATCTACTTCGTCTACTTCACTTCGGCAAACCAACGTCGTCCCAATCGGCTCATGTGATCACCTTGTTGGGTTAATTGCCATACCAACATGTTCGGTCGCCTCGGGGACTTCAACATCACTAAGAGAGCTCTACCTCATCGAGTGTTCGGTACACGGGCCATATTTCTTTTATTACTCAATTCGCATAAATTATTTATTATGCAACAATTTTTATTTATTAATTATTATTACTATTATCTCCGGTTTCACTATTTTTTGTGCACAGATAAATGATTCGGGTTGGGCAGCGCTATCACCTCGGCTGGACCGGGGCTTCATCATCACTTCATTAACCCACACCGGAGACTTCGACGTCACACTGCTGGCCTGCCCCATCGCCTCGGTCGGACTGGTGTTCCACCTCACCACATTGGCCATACTATGTCGCCACTTTGGAGTGTCGAGCTCTTTGCTCTGCCAGCTCGGGACTAGCTTGAGGGTTGGGACCTCGTCCCACCGTAAGCTCGGACCGCTTATCGAGCACATTAACCAGCTAACTCGCTTTCATGCTCAAAGTTTTAAAATTTTAAATTTTGTTCGGTCTGACCAAGCATTATACTTTTTTGGCAAAAAGTTGTTTGTGAAAAACTTCCTTGTCCAAACTTTGTTTGTGACACACAAGTTCAAATACCCCGTTTACTTGGGGGCTTCCTTTATGAAGCCTTTCCTCTTGCAAATGATTATACTTGTACGGCTTCGTTCCTTGTTCGTGTATTACACCACAATATGCACCATGTTGACTTAAGCGATTTGCAAGCTGGGTTGCCTTGCTCGTGTGTTTACCCCTACGTTCCCGATTGTTAGGCTAGGGAGTAAAGGGAGCACCTCTGCGATTGTCATGATCGGGTCATCCGAGCTCGGACCTCCGACTGGGTGAAGCCGAAAGCTAGCGCTCTTATTGTTTTCAGCGATGGTCGGCACACAACGGAACTCACGAGTACAAAAAATCTATTGCACAAGTCTCATAAGTAACAATGAGCAATCGAAGAAAGGTATCAGTGGAGGTACTATTTTCTTTGAAGATGCTTCTTACACTTTGTCAGTAATATAGCATAAGTTCCCTGAGGGCGCTTTGTCTATTACAGCCTTATGGCCTGATTGCCTGGTTATCGGAAACACCGTCGATATTCTCGACAGGTGGAGTACATAACACTTTTCGGCCCTTGGCCGAAGAGGGAGAAGCCGATGGTCAGTTAAGACACGTTTAAAGTTCGGGTGAACACATATATGATATAAGTACTTCGGTACATACAATCATTATACATAAAATTCTTTTACCCAAGTCATTCGGGGGCTCTTAAATTTATGTGAGCTGTTATAATAAGTGTTCTTCTTCTTAGTTGTTGCAAAGTCTTTTTTCTATCACTCCTTTTTTCAACGCAAGTGTGTGGTCAATAGCCGGGGAGCCTAATTTCTCTCTCAAAGCCGCTAAAGTTTGCTAAACTGGCGTAACAAGAAGTACTCCACCTTCGAGATAGGAGGTTGAAGCCGTAGGATGACCCGCTTGAAGTCTTGAGATAGGGTGTGTCATGTTAAAGCACGACAGAAGCACAATTTTTTCTCTAACACCAATTTTCTGATTGGCAGCGAACAATTGATCTAGTTCGGACGTCGAGTTTTTACTGACATTTTTTGATTTTCCAATCCTATGGCACTTTTCAACTATTTGTGTGTTTTCTGCATAAGTCTTGTAGTGCAACGCCGGACACCTTTAGAGATTCGGCAAAAAATCTCGGATATTGCTAAATATGCACCAGTTTTGAATTGTGTCTTTGGTCAATAGTTGGGTTGGCCGGCTCGTGTGCTTGCCTCCTACGTTCCGCTTTGTTCGGCTAGGTGTGCAAAGGGAGAACCACTATGATTGTGCTTCCAGCTCGCATGGTTAAGCACCTTAGTGGAGAAAGCCGAAAACTGACTGTCACAATAAGCGTAAACTGGTCCGCGGTCCGATGACTGTATTAAATGACGGGCCGTTCATAACATTGGCCGAAGTGTTTACGGCTTGACCTCGGCTGTCGCCGAACACTAATCGGGGGGCTACTTGCTGGCCTCCCAACTTTACGCTCCTATGACTAAGTGAAAGTTATAAAGCCCGCATATCTGATTGCCTCGTTTCCGCCAACACAACCGCCTTCGGGCACCAAGACGTCAGCTAAGGATTGTTTTGTTATTACGGAAACACCCTGCATTGCATCTACAAGGGGGTCGAAGGCGACGATGGGCCACTTTTAGATTATAAACGATCGCAATGGAAGTGAAAATTTGGGTTCATTTAGACCATAGAGTTTGGAAGCTTTCCCCAAACTAAATCCTCAGTATTTTCCTACCACATTGATCGGAGCTGAGGTTTCATGATCATGCTTAGCATGACAACCCAAAGAAAGGAACTGATAGCGGGACTATTTTCTTTGGACAATGTTTCTTATGTTCAACAATAATATAACATGTCTCTCTGCGTACCTTTGTTTATAAAACCGTATGGCCGGATTGCCTTGTTTGCCATAAATCTTTGCTCTCATAAAGGCTTTATAAAGTAGGACAAACACCCCTCGGCTGCTGGCCGAGCAGGTTGAAGCCGATGGTCGGTCAACAAAGTTCTGTACAACACGGATCCGAGCATTAATGATGTAAAGTACTTGGATACATAGAGTCATTACATATAATTTGTGATTTTACTTTGGATATCAATCCTTAATTCGGCCTCCTGTGCCTGCATTAAGGCTCGGGGGCTACTGGGATTTGGGCCTATTATTTACAAATATTAAAAGGGCACATCGATCCCCTGATCTGGTGTTGCCACCCAACCTGTGTCTCGGGGGCTACTGCATTGACAATCCAATGCAGAAAATTTAAAATGAAATATAGTTTTCGAGGAGATTATTATCCTCAGGTTGGTCGACCGCACCCAACTAGAGTCTCGAGGACTTTGCACACCGCGTTTCTATTCCTAAGTATGCTGCCGAGCTGGGAATGGATCCTCAGGCCGATTTTGCGAATCAACTTGAGTCTTAGGGGCTACTGGGATCAGCGGTATTATATCATCCTTCAAGTGCATCTCAGGTTTTAGACCGACACACACCTTGAGGGCTACTGGTTATACATATTAACAGCAAATAAATTTGCATGCATCGGAAATAAAAGCCGTAAACAATCAGCCCATGGCTGAGGTGCTGATCCACCTCGAAAGCATTTCGGATATAGCTCGGATGCAAGTGGTTGGCTCCATAGAGGGCATTTCCGGCATTAAGCTCGGCTAAACTCCTGCAACCTTTTTGAACCAAGGTGATCTATGACACCTCGGATACAGTCCGGCGTTGGAGCTCGGACATAGTCTAGTGTTAGAGCTCGGATACATTCCGGTATTGGAGCTCGGAAGCGGTCCAGCGTTGGTGCTTGGCTGCAAAAAATACCTCGGAATCAGTCTGGCGTTGGAGCTCGGATGCAAGAGGACACCACCGCACGGGAACAACTTCAAACCCGAGACGTGGCATAAAAATAACAAGGCATCGATAAAGGCTGAAGACTTCAAGGGCTCCTCGGATACCCGACATGTAAACTCTTCGGATTCACTCCGGCGATCCTCAAGATCGAAGATGGGAAGATTAGTTGACCCAGTTTTCAAGACCGATGACCGAAGATAAAGAATAGTTCAGAAGAATCGAGGAGCGTCCCCAACTTGAAGACCAGTTCAGGGGGCTACTGACGGTGTCCTGGACTAGGGGGTACTCACCAAGTCGTCTCCCGATCAGTTGGATTGGGCCGAGGACCCCCATGGCCATATACTCATGGGCCAGTTCGGACAACCCCTGCCGCATACAAGGAAGACTCCACAAGACTTGGTGCCCAAGACAAGGATTCTCCTAAACCCTAGGCCTCCGGTGTCTTATATAAACCAAGGCCAGGCTAGTCAATAGACAATCTCATATTCATTACTACAATCTCGTGGTAGACATATGTACTCTATACTATCCCCCATATGAATACAATAAAAAGCAGCATGTAGGGTATTATCTCATCAAGAGAGCCCGAAGCTGGGTAAAACCCTGTGTCCATGTTACCATTGCTCCAAGACGCCTAGCTTAGGACCCCTACTACGAGATACACCGGATATTGAACCGACACCGAGGACGATAGTATGTCGATTATCCTTGGTAGACCCTTTTTGAATACTATAGGGGTTGTTATTGATTGCAACAAAGGCAATGTCACTTGAGCATATGGTACACTTTCCGAGTAAACAACCTCAAGTTCACAGTATCAACTCTATTGGAAAAGTTCCAACTATCATTATTGGAGGTTTTGAATTTCCTCTTCCTACTGTCAAGAAAAAATATGATATTCTTATTATTGGGGATGTTCATATCCCCATTGAGGTAACCTAGTGTTATTCGAAATTTCTCCGGTTCCATGTTATTCGGAATGAGTTTGTTAACAAGACTTGATCAACCTTGTTAGTGGATTCCTTTTGATGAGCATGAGATGGATGAAACTAGAAGGCACAACCTTCTGTACCCTCTTTTTACTTTCTGTTATTTAGAATAAATAAAGCAAAAATAGTATTATCTGTCTGTTTTCTGAATTATCCATGCAATAAAAAATATCCCCAAAATAAAAGTTCTCCAAATGCCCTGCCAATTTAGTATGATTTTTTATGGAATATTTGAGGATTTTAGGCACTGAGAACACAACAGGGGGGGGGGGGGGGGCAAGCACCTGACCATGAGGGTACAGGACGCGCCCACCCTTATAGGACGCCCCCTGCCTCATGGGCCCATGGTGGGCCCCCTCCACTTATTCCTGAAGGAAATATGCCCTAGAGGCAATAATAAAGTTATTATTTATTTCCTTATTTCATGATAAATGTTTATTATTCATGCTAGAATTGTATTAACCGGAAACATAATAC
>NC_041385.1:446680574-446824342 GCF_002162155.2 Triticum dicoccoides
AGTATGTTGCTATTGCTTTCTTCATGACTTATACATGTTCCTATGACTATGAGATTATGCAACTCCCGTTTGCTGGAGGAACACTTTGGGTGCTACCAAACGTCACAACGTAACTGGGTGATTATAAAGGAGCATTACAGGTGTCTCCAAAGGTAGATGTTGGGTTGGCGTATTTCGAGATTAGGATTTGTCACTCCGATTGTCGGAGAGGTATCTCTGGGCCCTCTCGGTAATGCACATCACATAAGCCTTGCAAGCATTGCAACTAATGAGTTAGTTGCGAGATGATGTATTACGGAACGAGTAAAGAGACTTGCCGGTAACGAGATTGAACTAGGTATTGGATACCGACGATCGAATCTCGGGCAAGTAACATACCGATGACAAAGGGAACAACGTATGTTGTTATGCGGTCTGACCGATAAAGATCTTTGTAGAATATGTAGGAGCCAATATGGGCATCCAGGTCCCGCTATTGGTTATTGACCAGAGACGTGTCTCGGTCATGTCTACATTGTTCTCGAACCGTAGGGTCCGCACACTTAAGGTTTCGATGACAGTATATTATGAGATTATGAGTTTTGATGTGCCGAAGGAGTTCGGAGTCCCAGATGAGATCGGGGACATGACGAGGAGTCTCGAAATGGTCGAGACGTAAAGATCGATATATTGGATGACTATATTCGGACTTCGGAAAGGTTCCGAGTGATTCGGGTATTTTTCGGAGTACCGGAGAGTTACGGGAATTCGCTGGGAGAAGAATTGGGCCTTGATGGGCTTTAGTGGGAAGAGGAGAAAAGGCCTGCTGCGCCCCCCCTCTCCTCTAGTCCGAATTGGACTAGGGAAAAGGGGGCCGGCCACCTTTCCTTCTCCTCCACTTCCTTCTCCCTTCCTCCCCTCTTGGTGGACTCCTACTAGGACTTGGAGTCCTAGTAGGACTCCACATCCTGGCCGCGCCTAGCCTTGGCCGGCCTCCTCCTCCTCCATCCTTTATATACAGGGGCAGGGGGCACCCCATAGACACACAAGTTGATCTTCATGATCGTTCCTTAGCCGTGTGCGGTTCCCCCCTCCACCATATTCCACCTCGGTCATATCATAGCGGTGCTTAGGCGAAGCCCTGCGACGGTAGAACATCAAGATCATCACCACACCGTCGTGCTGACGGAACTCCTCCCCGAAGCTTTGCTGGATCGGAGCCCGGGGATCGTCATCGAGCTGTATGTGTGCTAAGAACTCGGAGGTGCCGGAGTAACGGTGCTTGGATCGGTCGAATCGGGAAGAAGACGTACGACTACTTCCTCTACGTTGTGTCAACGCTTCCGTTGCGATCTACAAGGGTACGTAGATCATACTCTCCCCTCGTTGCTATGCATCACCATGATCTTGCGTGTGCGTAGGAATTTTTTTTTAAATTACTACGTTCCCCAACAGTGGTATCAGAGCCTAGGTTTTATGGTTTGATGTTATTTGCACGAGTAGAACACAAGTGAGTTGTGGACGATACAAGTCATACTGCCTACCAGCATGTCATACTTTGGTTTGGCGGTATTGTTGGACGAGACGACCTGGACCAACCTTATGCGTACGCTTACGCGAGACCGGTTCCCCCGACGTGCTTTGCACACAGGTGGCTTGCGGGCGACTGTCTCTCCAACTTTAGTTGAACCGAGTGTGGCTACGCCCGGTCCTTGCGAAGGTTAAAACGGAGTCTATTTGACAAACTATCGTTGTGGTTTTGATGCGTAGGTGAGATTGGTTCTTGCTTAAGCCCGTAGCAGCCACGTAAAACTTGCAACAACAAAGTAGAGGACGTCTAACTTGTTTTTGCAGGGCATGTTGTGATGTGATATGGTCAAGACATGATGCTAAATTTTATTGTATGAGATGATCATGTTTTGTAATCGAGTTATCGGCAACTGGCAGGAGCCATATGGTTGTCGCTTTATTGTATGCAATGCAATCGCGATGTAATGCTTTACTTTATCACTAAGCGGTAGCGATAGTCGTGGAAGCATAAGATTGGCGAGACGACAACGATGCTATGATGGAGATCAAGGTGTCGCGCCGGTGACGATGGTGATCACGATGGTGCTTCGAAGATGGAGATCACAAGCACAAGATGATGATGGCCATATCATATCACTTATATTGATTGCATGTGATGTTTATCTTTTATGCATCTTATCTTGCTTTGTTTGACGGTAGCATTATAAGATGATCTCTCACTAATTATCAAGAAGTGTTCTCCCTAAGTATGCACCGTTGCGAAAGTTCTTCGTGCTGAGACACCACGTGATGATCGGGTGTGATAGGCTCTACGTTCAAATACAACGGGTGCAAAACAGTTGCACACGCGGAATACTCAGGTTATACTTGACGAGCCAAGCATATACAGATATGGCCTCGGAACACGGAGGCCGAAAGGTCGAGCGTGAATCATATAGTAGATATGATCAACATAGTGATGTTCACCAATGAAACTACTCCATCTCACGTGATGATCGGACATGGATTAGTTCATTTGGATCACGTGATCACTTAGAGGATTAGAGGGATGTCTATCTAAGTGGGAGTTCTTAAGTAATATGATTAAATTGAACTTAAATTTATCATGAACTTAGTCCTGGTAGTATTTTGCAAATCATGTTGTAGATCAATAGCTCGCGTTGTTGCTTCCCTGTGTTTATTTTGATATGTTCCTAGAGAAAATTGTGTTGAAAGATGTTAGTAGCAATGATGCGGATTGGATCCGTGATCTAAGGTTTATCCTCATTGCTGCACAGAAGAATTATGTCCTTGATGCACCGCTAGGTGATAGACCTATTGCAGGAGCAGATGCAGACGTTATGAACGTTTGGCTAGCTCAATATGATGACTACTTGATAGTTTAGTGCACCATGCTTAACGGCTTAGAATCGGGACTTCAAAGACGTTTTGAACGTCATGGACCATATGAGATGTTCCAGGAGTTGAAGTTAATATTTCAAGCAAATACCCGAGTTGAGAGAAATGAAGTCTCCAACAAGTTCTATAGCTAAAATATGGAGGAGAATCGCTCAACTAGTGAGCATGTGCTCAGATTGTCTGGGTACTACAATCGCTTGAATCAAGTGGGAGTTAATCTTCCAGATAAGATAGTGATTGACAGAATTCTCTAGTCACCATCACCAAGTTAGTAGAACTTCGTGATGAACTATAATATGCAAGGGATAACAGAAACAATTCCCAAGCTCTTCGTGATGCTGAAATCAACGAAGGTAGAAATCAAGAAAAACATCAAATGTTGATGGTTGACAAGATCACTAGTTTCAAGAAAAGGGCAGAGGGAAGAAAGGGGAACTTCAAGAAGAACAGCAAGCAAGTTGCTGCTCAAGTGAAGAAGCCCAAGTCTGGTCCTAAGCCTGAGACTAAGTGCTTCTACTGCAAAGGGACTGGTCACTAGAAGCGGAACTACCCCAAGTGATTGGCGGATAAGAAGGATGGCAAAGTGAACATAAGTATATTTGATATACATGTTATTGATGTGTACTTTACTAGTGTTTATAGCAAACCCTCAGTATTTGATACTAGTTCAGTTGCTAAGATTAGTAACTAGAAATGGGAGTTGCAGAATAAACAGAGACTAGTTAAGGGTGAAGTGACGATGGAAGTGGTTCCAAGATTGATATGATCATCATCGCACACTCCCTATAATTTCGGGATTAGTGTTGAACCTAAATAAGTGTTATTTGGTGTTTGCGTTGAGCATGAATATGATTTGATCATGTTTATTGTAATACGGTTATTCATTTAAGTAAGAGAATAATTTGTTGTTCTGTTTACATGAATAAAACCTTATATGGTTACACACCCAATGAAAATAGCTCATTGGATCTCGATCGTAGTAATACACATAATCATAATATTGAAACCAAAAAGATGCAAAGTTAATAATGATAGTGCAACTTATTTGTGGCACTGCTGTTTAGGTCATATAGGTGTAAAGCGCATGAAGAAACTCCATGCTGATGGGCTTTTGGAATCACTTGATTATGAATCAGTTGATGCTTGCGAACCATGCCTCATGGGCAAGATGACTAAAACTCTGTTCTTCGGAACAATGGAGCGAGCAACAGATTTGTTGGAAATCATACATGCTGATGTATGTGGTCCGATGAATATTGAGGCTCGCGACAGGTATCATTATTTTCTGATCTTCATAGATGATTTGAGCAGATATGAGTATATCTGCTTGATGAAACACAAGTCTGAAACATTTGAAAAGTTCAAAGAATTTCAGAGTAAAGTGGAGAATCATCGTAACAAGAAAATAAAAGTTTCTACGATATGATCGCAGAGGTAAAATATTTGAGTTACGAGTTTGTCCTTCAGTTAAAACAATGTGAAATAGTTTCACTACTCACGCCACCTGGAACACCACAGTGTAATGGTGTGACCGAACATCGTAACCGTACTTTATTAGATATGGTGCAATCTATGATGTCTCTTGCCGATTTACCACTATCGTTTTGGGGTTATGCATTAGAGACAGCTGCATTCACGTTAAATAGGGCACCATCAAAATCCGTTGAGACGACGCCTTATGGACTGTGGTTTGGCAAGAAACCAAAGTTGTCGTTTCTGAAAGTTTGGGGCTGCGATGCTTATGTAAAAAAGCTTCAACCTGATAAGCTCGAACCCAAATCGGAGAAATGTGTCTTCATAGGATATCCAAAAGAAAACTATTGGATACACCTTCTATCACAAGACCGAAGGCAAGACTTTTGTTGCTAAATTTGGAAACTTTCTAGAGAAGGAGTTTCTCTCGAAAGAAGTGAGTGGGAGGAAAGTAGAACTTGACGAGGTAACTGTACCTGCTCCCTTATTGGAAAGTAGTACATCACAGAAAACTGTTTCTGTGACACCTACACCAGTTAGTGAGGAAGCTAATGATGATGATCATGAAACTTCAGAACAAGATACTACTGAACCTCGTAGATCAACCAGAGTAAGATCCGCGCCAGAGTGGTACGGTAATCCTGTCCTGGAAGTCATGCTACTAGATCATGATGAACCTACGAACTATGAAGAAGCGATGGTGAGCCCAGATTCCGCAAAATGGCTTGAGGCCATGAAATCTGAGATGGGATCCATGTATGAGAACAAAGTATGAACTTTGGTTGACTTTCCCGATGATCGGCAAGCAATTGAGAATAAATGGATCTTCAAGAGGAAGACGGGCGTTGATAGTAGTGTTACTATCTACAAAGCTAGAATTGTCGCAAAAGGTTTTCGACAAGTTCAAGGTGTTGACTACGATGAGAGTTTCTCACTCGTATCTATGCTTAAGTCTGTCCGAATCATGTTAGCAATTGCCGCATTTTATGAAATCTGGCAAATGGATAAACAAAACTGCATTCCTTAATAGATTTATTAAAGAAGAGTTGTATATGATGCAACCAGAAGTTTTTGTCAATCCTAAAGCTGTTAACAAAATATGCAAACTCCAGCGATCCATCTATGGACTGGTGTAAGCATCTCAGAGTTGGAATATATGCTTTGATAAGTTGATCAAAGCATATAGTTTTATACAGACTTGCGGTGAAGCCTGTATTTACAAGAAAGTGAGTGGGAGCACTACAGCATTTCTGATAAGTATATGTGAATGACATATTGTTGATCGGAAATAATGTAGAATTATTCTGCAAATCATAAAGGAGTGTTTGAAAGGAGTTTTTCAAAGAAAGACTTCGGTGAAGCTGCTTACATATTGAGCTTCAAGATCTATAGAGATAGATCAAGACGCTTGATAAGTTTTTTCAATGAGTACATACCTTGACAAGATTTTGAAGTAGTTCAAAATGGAGCAGTCAAAGAAAGAGTTCTTGCCTGTATTACAAGGTGTGAAGTTGAGTAAGACTCAAAGCCCGACCACGACAGAAGATAGAAAGAGAATGAAAGTCATTCCCTATGCCTCAGTCATAGGTTCTATAAAGTATGCCATGTTGTGTACCAGATCTATTGTATACCCTGCACTGATTTGGCAAGGGAGTACAATAGTGATCTAGGAGTAGATCACTGGACAGCGGTAAAAAATTATCCTTAGTGGAATAAAGGATATGTTTCTCGATTATGGAGGTGACAAAAAGGTTCGCCGTAAAGGGTTGCGTCGATGCAAGTTTTGACACTGATCTGGATGACTCTAAGTCTCGATCTAGATACATATTGAAAGTGGGAGCAATTAGCTAGAGTAGCTCCGTGCAGAGCATTGTAGACATGGAAAATTGCAAAATACATAACGGATCTGAATGTGAAAGACCGTTGACTAAGATTCTTTCACAAGCAAAACATGATCACACCTTAGTACTCTTTGGGTGTTAATCGCATAGATATGTGAACTAGATTACTGACTCTAGTAAACCCTTTGAGTGTTGGTCACATGACGATGTGAACTATGGGTGTTAATCACATGGTGATGTGAACTATTGCTGTTAAATCACATGGCGATGTGAACTAGATTATTGACTCTAGTGCAAGTGGGAGACTGAAGGAAATATGCCCTAGAGGCAATAATAAAGTTATTATTTATTTCCTTATTTCATGATAAATGTTTATTATTCATGCTAGAATTGTATTAACCGGAAACATAATACATGTGTGAATACATAGACAAACAGAGTGTCACTAGTATGCCTCTACTTGACTAGCTCGTTAATCAAAGATGGTTATGTTTCCTAACCATAGACAAAGAGTTGTTATTTGATTAACGAGGTCACATCATTAGTTGAATGATCTGATTGACATGACCCATTCCATTAGCTTAGCACCCAATCGTTTAGTATGTTGCTATTGCTTTCTTCATGACTTATACATGTTCCTATGACTATGAGATTATGCAACTCCCGTTTGCTGGAGGAACACTTTGGGTGCTACCAAACGTCACAACGTAACTGGGTGATTATAAAGGAGCATTACAGGTGTCTCCAAAGGTAGATGTTGGGTTGGCGTATTTCGAGATTAGGATTTGTCACTCCGATTGTCGGAGAGGTATCTCTGGGCCCTCTCGGTAATGCACATCACATAAGCCTTGCAAGCATTGCAACTAATGAGTTAGTTGCGAGATGATGTATTACGGAACGAGTAAAGAGACTTGCCGGTAACGAGATTGAACTAGGTATTGGATACCGACGATCGAATCTCGGGCAAGTAACATACCGATGACAAAGGGAACAACGTATGTTGTTATGCGGTCTGACCGATAAAGATCTTCGTAGAATATGTAGGAGCCAATATGGGCATCCAGGTCCCGCTATTGGTTATTGACCAGAGACGTGTCTCGGTCATGTCTACATTGTTCTCGAACCGTAGGGTCCGCACACTTAAGGTTTCGATGACAGTATATTATGAGATTATGAGTTTTGATGTGCCGAAGGAGTTCGGAGTCCCAGATGAGATCGGGGACATGACGAGAAGTCTCGAAATGGTCGAGACGTAAAGATCGATATATTGGATGACTATATTCGGACTTCAGAAAGGTTCCGAGTGATTCGGGTATTTTTCGGAGTACCGGAGAGTTACGGGAATTCGCTGGGAGAAGAATTGGGCCTTGATGGGCTTTAGTGGGAAGAGGAGAAAAGGCCTGCTGCGCCCCCCCTCTCCTCTAGTCCGAATTGGACTAGGGAAAAGGGGGCCGGCCACCTTTCCTTCTCCTCCACTTCCTTCTCCCTTCCTCCCCTCTTGGTGGACTCCTACTAGGACTTGGAGTCCTAGTAGGACTCCACATCCTGGCCGCGCCTAGCCTTGGTAGGCCTCCTCCTCCTCCATCCTTTATATACAGGGGCAGGGGGCACCCCATAGACACACAAGTTGATCTTCATGATCGTTTCTTAGCCGTGTGCGGTTCCCCCCTCCACCATATTCCACCTCGGTCATATCATAGCGGTGCTTAGGCGAAGCCCTGCGACGGTAGAACATCAAGATCATCACCACACCGTCGTGCTGACGGAACTCCTCCCCGAAGCTTTGCTGGATCGGAGCCCGGGGATCGTCATCGAGCTGTATGTGTGCTAAGAACTCGGAGGTGCCGGAGTAACGGTGCTTGGATCGGTCGGATCGGGAAGAAGACGTACGACTACTTCCTCTACGTTGTGTCAACGCTTCCGTTGCGATCTACAAGGGTACGTAGATCATACTCTCCCCTCGTTGCTATGCATCACCATGATCTTGCGTGTGCGTAGGAATTTTTTTTTAAATTACTACGTTCCCCAACAATTCCTACACCCACACACTTCATCTTCCTCCCAAAAAATCCCCATCTAGCTCAAGCACGAGTTCTAGCTCATTTTGCTATGATTTTTGATCTCCTTGCTCAAAGCTCCATTCACAAAACTGCTTTGGGAGTTTGTTCCTTGGTATGTGACTCCTCCAATGGTCCAATTAGTTTTTGTTGTAGTGCTTTATTCATTGCAAAATTTTTCTGCCTAGGTGACCCTATTCTTGAGCTTGCATGTCAAATTTATGAGGTTCCAAGTAATTCTAATGCATGATATAGGCTCTAGGCACTTATGGGAGTAGTTGCTATCAATCTTGTTTAGTTTGATTCACTTTTATTTTGAGTTACTAAAAATTTCAGAAATTTTTCGGAGGAAGAAATATGTCTAGGAAAATGTACCAAGGAGGTTCTTCAAGAAAGCAAGCACCCAGGCATGCAATGCGTGAGCAAGATGATGAACCACCAAGGGAAGCTGATGTGCGGCCTTGTGAATGCCCGTCAGAAGAATTTATGGTCAATGCAGGCATTAAGGATGAATTTGACGCATATGTGCGTAATGCCGATCTTGAGGACTTCATGCAAGATAAGTGTCCTCAGTACTACTATTTGACTGATTCATTCGTGAGAAGGTTTAAATTTTCATCTTCGTGTGATTCTCAAAGTGTCCTGTTTGATATTTATGATCAATCATATACCATGGACCTAGAAGATTTTACTACTGCTTGCAAACTCCCACAGTGGGGTAGTGTTAATGAGCCCCGAAAATCTAAATATAAAGACTTTCTTGCTAGTATTACTGTGGGAGAATCTAGAGATATAGCACAAGCTACCATAGGGAGCATTCATTTCCTACTATACATTATTTTGCTCTTTTGATTGGTAGATGCATTAACGATAAGGATGAAGCATGTCACATGTGTGTTCCTGATCTTTGTGTTCTCAAGAGTGCTGTATTAGGTAATAAAGATTACAACTTGGGGGCAATTGCTGCACGTAGGTTGCATAATAATGGTTTAGTTGGAGATTTGTTTGGAGGGATTTATGCGACCCGTGTTGCTAATTATCTTGGTATACCTCCACGTGAGGGTGATATGGAGTTGTGTCCCGCTTATTTAGATTATAATGCTATGGTCAGTCATCATTTTCTTGAGAGGAATGAACAATTCCTCCAGTGTCGACTAATATTTGATAGACATAGCGCTGTCCATGTTACTCTCCCTGCTCCTGCCCTTTTTGATTATCAGGCCAAAAGAAGACATGTTGTAACTAGGGAGGAGGCAACCGAATACGAGAGGAGAGCGGAGGCAGCTAGCCGCCATGCCGCAGCTCAGGAGGCAATGGCTGCTGCATCTCAGTACGACCCCAGTTACAACTTCGGATATCAGTTAGGCTATCCTTGGGCATAGACCAACTTAGGACAGAAGCCTAAGCTTGGGGGAGTACATATTTCTCACCGACATTACATTCATGTTCACACACTTATTCTAATTGTCGGTGCTCATACTTTTTCATTGTATTATCCATGCTAGTTTAATTTCCTTTTCTAGTTTTCTTGTTGTGTGTTCGATAAACCTTATGAAAAACCAAAAAATTAGTTAGTTTAATTTCTATGCTTGTAGTAGCAATTAAAAGACAACCCAAAAAGATTTCTCGTTCTTCTTTTGCTTGTTGGGAGCTTTCTCATGTAAATAGTTTTATTTCTTTTCTTTCCTTTGGGGGTCGAGAGGAGAAGTCCTTAATGAAAATGTTTAGTGGCTCTCATATGCATGATTGTTGATTTAACCAAGAGCCCATATTACCTTGTCTTCTCCCTTGAATTGAATGCTTGCATATTCCAGCTTAGTCCAATGCACGTGCACTATTATTATTATACACACCGTTTGGTCGTGCAAGTGAAAGGCAATAATGACGATATATGATGGATTGATTGAGATGAGAGAAGCTGGTATGAATTCGACCTCTCTTGTTTTTGTAAATATGATGAGTTCATCATTCCTGATCCGGCCTATCATGAATAAACATGTTTGCAATTACAATTAGAGATTATAGTTGCTTATGCCATGCTTAATTAGCTAGGACCTTATAATGGTTTACCTTGCGTGCCAACATGCTATTAAAATGGTTGTGATGTGGTATGATAGGGTGGTATCCTCCTTTGAATGATTCGAGTGAGTTGACTTGGCACATGTTCACGCATGTAGTTGAAACAAAATCAACATAGCCTTCACGATATTTATGTTCATGGTGGATTATATCCTACTCATGCTTGCACTCGGTGTTGATTAATTTTAATGCATGTTCATGGCTGTTGTCACTCTCTCAGTTGGTCGCTTCCCAGTCTTTTGCTAGCCTTCACCTGTACTAAGCGGGAATACTTCTTGTGCATCCAAACTCCATAAACCCCAAAGTTATTACATATGAGTCCACCATACCTTCCTATATGCGGTATTTACCTTTCGTTCCAAGCAAATTTGTATGTGCCAAACTCCAAACCTTCAAATGAAATTCTGTTCTGTATGCTCGAGCAGCTCATGTATCAACTAGGGCTGTCTGTATCTTCCATCCTAGGTGGGTTATTCTCAAGAGGACTGGACTCCGCTCCTCATTCATGAGAAAATGGCTGGTAACCGGGATGCCCAGTCCCATGATCAAAAAGATCAAAGCAAACCAAAATAATTAAACAAAACTCCCCCAGGATTGTTGCTAGTTGGAGGCACCCGTTGTTTCGGGAAAGCCATGGATTGATGCTTGTTGGTGGTGGGGGAGTATAAACTTTACCATTCTGTTTGGGAATCACCTATAATGTGTGTAGCATGGAAGATATCGAGATCTCATAGTTGTTACATTGACAGTGAAAGTATACCGCTCAAAATATTATTCATCTCTATTTCAAAATCAAGCTCTGGCACCTCTACAAATCCCTACTTCCCTCTGTGAAGGGCCTATCTATTTACCTTTATGTTGAGTCATCATCCTCCTATTAAAAAGCACTCGCTGGAGAGCACACTGTCATTTGCATGCATTACTATTAGTTTATATTGGGTATGACTTGACTGGATCTCTTTTACCATGAATTACAATGTTTAGTCAGTCCTTGATCTTTAAGGGTGCTCTGCATTTATGTTTTGCGGTCTCAGAAAGGGCTAGGGAGATACCATCTTGTTATATCATATTATGATTGTTTTGACAAAGTGTTGTCATCCGAGTTTTATTATTATTGCTCGCTAGTTGATTATGCCATTGATATGAGTAAACATGAGACCTAAGTGTTATCGTGAATATGGTTAGTTCATAATATTTGCTGAAAACTTGAATGTTGGCTTTACATATTTACAACAACAAGAGCAAACATAGTTTGTAAAAGTTTTTCTTTATCACTTTCAGTTTATCAACTGAATTCGTTGAGGACAAGCAAAGGTTTAAGCTTGGGGGAGTTGATACGTCTCCGTCGTATCTACTTTTCCAAACACTTTTGCCCTTGTTTTGGACTCTAACTTGCATGATTTGAATGAAACTAACCCGGACTGACGTTGTTTTCAGTAGAACTGCCATGGTGTTATTTTTGTGCAAAAACAAAAGTTCTTGGAATGACCTGAAAATCCACGGAGGAGCTTTTCAGAAAATATAAAGAATACTGGCGAACGAATCAAGGCCAGGGGGCCCACATCCTGTGCACGAGGGTGGGGGCGTGCCTCCTCCCCTGGGCGCACCACCTGCCTCTTGGGCCCCCTGGATGTCCACCGACCTCAACTCCAACTCTATATATTTGCTTTCGCGAAGAAAAAATCAGAGAGAAAGTTTCATCGTGTTTTACGATACGGAGCCACGGCCAAGCCCTAATCTCTCTCGGGAGGGCTGATCTGGAGTTTGTTCGGGGCTCCGAAGAGGGGTAATCGTTGTCGTCGTCATCATCAACCATCCTCCATCACCAATTTCATGATGCTCACCGCCGTGTGTGAGTAATTCCACCGTAGGCTTGCTGGACGGTGATGGGTTGGATGAGATTTACCATGTAATCCAGTTAGTTTTGTTAGGGTTTGATCCCTAGTATCCACTATGTTCTGAGATTGATGTTGCTATGACTTTGCTATGCTTAATGCTTGTCACTAGGGACCGAGTGCCATGATTTCAGATCTGAACCTATTATGTTTTCATGAATATATGTGTGTTCTTGATCCTATCTTGCAAGTCTATAGTCACCTATTATGTGTTATGATCTGACAACCCCGAAGTGACAATAATCGGGATACTTCTCGGTGATGACCGTAGTTTGAGGAGTTCATGTATTCACTATGTGTTAATGCTTTGGTCCGGTACTCTATTAAAAGGAGGCCTTAATATCCCTTAGTTTCCACTAGGACCCCGCTGCCACGGGAGGGTAGGACAAAAGATGTCATGCAAGTTCTTTTCCATAAGCACATATGACTATATTCGGAATACATGCCTACATTACATTGATGAACTGGAGCTAGTTCTGTGTCACCCTATGTTATAACTATTACATGAGGAATCGCATTTGACATAATTATCCATCACTGACCAATGCCTACGAGCTTTTCACATATTGTGCTTTGCTTTTTACTTTACCGTTGCTACTGTTAGAATCACTACAAAACTTCTACCGTTACTTCCGCTATTGTTATCATTACTATCATACTACTTTGCTACTAAATACTTTGCTGCAGATACTAAGTTATCCAGGTGTGGTTGAATTGACAACTCAACTGCTAATACTTGAGAATATTCTTTGGCTCCCCTTGTGTTGAATCAATAAATTTGGGTTGAATACTCTACCCTCGAAAACTGTTGCGATCCCCTATACTTGTGGGTTATCACCTAGCCTCGACGACGAGCTCCATTGGCCTTGGTCGAGGCCTCATCTCAAGAAGATACCACATCTGGCGCTTCTTGATCTCTGGGAGACTTCTAGGACAACGTATCAGTCCATCCCCAATGGCTACCGAGCCATGTTTCCTCCCCTCACCAGATAGCATCACGAGCTCAGGATCAAAAGGACTCTGGCTCAGGTTGAAGTCCACCCCTTTCATCTTCTTCCCAAAGTCTCTGTACCTCACAAGCTTGTTGTGGGAGCAGATGTTGGTGAAGCTCTCTAGATGATCGAGGTCATCCTCCAAGAATGCATTGGCCTTCTTGAACGGGGCACTATGGGCCATGGCATAGAGGTTGTACAACGGTGGCACGTCCTTCTTGTTGTGTTGCGCCTAATAGAGAGGAACATGGTAAATTAGTAATTAAAGGGCTAAAGCTAGCATGAAGAATGAAATTGCATGAATCGTTAAGGGCTCAAACCACATACCCAGTGATCCCGGTACTCAAACAGGTTGGAGCTCCCTTGATGGTGTGGCACACCTTTCATCTAGGCATGCTTGTCCCTAGCCTTGTTGTGGATGGCTAGCTATTGGGGAGAGCACCACTCATCCACCAACCTCTCCCAACAGTCCATCCTATCCACACACCATCTCGGGGGCACCTAAGTTAGACAAAGAGAAATTTCAGAGCTACGCCTACAAATCAAATCAAGGAAACTAAGTACAAGGCCTTAAGAATAGGTAATTACCTTCATATACTTCTCCTTACTCAGATACTTGCCGCGACACTTCTTCTTCTGCCTCCCGATGTTAGTCGAGGCATAGTAGTCTCGAATAGCCTACACCTAAGCCTCGTGCCATAAGTTCTGAAGTAGGCGCTTGCACTCGGCTTCGAGAACCATAGCCGCGTCCGGCTCATGTTCCTCAAGACACCTGTAGAAGGTCTGCAATCAAACAAGACAACACTGATCATTAGTACAATCACTAGGTACTGTGATTTTTAATTCTGTAAAGGAGAAATTATCCAAAACCGCCGTCTCACAATGTCGGCCACCGTATCGCACACCACACCGTCAACCATCTCCCCCGGCGGGGCTGGGGCAGCCTCGTACAGCTCCCAGGTCAGTGCTTGCTGTGGAACCTCACCCTCACCAAGCAACATGGCCCACCCTGGGAAGTGGTGCCGACAAAGAGTACCAAGGAGCTGGTTGGGCCTGCGGACACCATCTGCGTGTATCCAACCCCTACAGTATGACAAGGCCAACACATTAGATATTAATTTGAAGAAACATGAAGGCAAAATGTTAAAAAAGAGTAAATGCACTTACTTCTCCCCGTTAGGCTGAATCAACCACCTCTGGTCGCGGGTCGCCGGCACGGACGGGAGCTTAGTACCACCACGCGGCAGGGCGGCGGGGGCGTTGGGGCGATGGCGTGGCCCCTGGTTTTCGAGGCGGCAGGGCGCCGAGCCGGCGGGGATGGCGGGGCGTTGGGGGCGTCGGCACAGTGGAGAGTAAAAGAGAAAGAGAGATGGAGAGAGTGGGAGGTGTGGGGTGGGCCATACGTAGCCATTAGTTGTCGTTCTATTTGCCGTCTGCTAGCGGACGACAAAGAATCTTTGCCGTGTGCTAGCAGATGGCAAAGAAAGTGGCCGTTAGGTGGTACTCGTTAGTGGGCCACCCTTCCTCTTTGCCTTCAGCTAGCAAACGGCAAAACATCTATGCCGCCAGCTAGCGGACGACAAAGATGTGGCTGGCGGCGAACACTCTCTTTGCCGTCAGGTTTCTGTCAGCTGATGGCAAAGACCTTCTTTTCCATCAGCTAGCTGACGACAAAGATCCTAATTCCAGCAGTGACATTTCCTAATATAATCACTGATATGTATTATCCAAGTCTGATGGGCGGATCCTATCTTGACGGACTATGCCTCACAACATGCTTCAAAGCCTGAAGACTATCTTTATGAATATCCAGTTATGATGTAGCATTTGATAAGTCCATAAGTAGGTCAATTCAGACCCAGAGAACTTAAGTGACCTCAATAGCCCATGTGTCCATTTCCAACCTTAGTTGACATCGTGCATTGCTAACACGAGTACACACTATTAGATTGAATTCACGGTACGTGGCAATTAAATTGCACAAGACTAAGAATGAAACAAAAAAGCACACACCATTGGTTTGGGCACCGCTCAAATACTTGGTGTGAGGAGCAATGGTGGTTGCTTCAAGCAATGGAGGCCATGGGAGGTGGTTGGGCTAGTGGACCACAAGTATAGGAGGTCTACTGGGAGAACTTGAAATGGATCATCGTAGTCACATGGGTGAAGCGCATCATGAGTTGAGCGCTAGTCGCACCAGATGTGGTGACGGTGGTGGGTGGTGTGGTGATGGGGATGCGGTGGCCAGACCACATAATGGATTCCATAGAGGCATGGGGTACCAAGGGACATCGAGGGCGATAAAAATGGCGGGGGGGCGCTGGGGAGGGTGAAATTGCATCTTATACCCTGATTTGGGTTTGGTGATCAATGACCAGGTGAAAGTGCGCTATATCGACTAGAGGAGGGGGGTGAATAGGCAATTTTTACAAATTCGTCACTAAGGAAATACAACTTGAGGAATTTGCTAAGTGACGAGCTACTAGCAGCGGAATAAGTACTCAGGTGCATACATAGCAAAACAATAGCATAGTCATCATGATGAAATGAAACATACACACAACACAGGTAGCGTGAAAAAGGAATAAGCAGGCTAAAGACAAACAGACTGAAGAATTAGTATTGAGGAAATTGAGGAAGTCTTCAGTCAAAGTCTTCAAACAGTAACGATCAATTTCATCAACACATGAATGAGGAAATGAAAGGGTTGAGGAAATAGAACCAGTACCTTGGTGAAGACGATGATTTGGTACACCAGTTCCAATTGTTGTGACAGTTGTACATCTGGTTGGAGCGGCTAGGTATTTAAGCCTGAGGACAAACAATCCCGGACACACAGTCCTCACCGTGTTCTCCTTGAGCTAAGGTCACACATACCTCGCCCAATCACTCGTGGTAAGTCTTCAGGTGACTTCCAAACCTTCACAGACTTGGTCACTCGATGATCCACAATCCCTCTTGGATGCTCTAGACCATGATGCCTAACCGTCTGGAGGATGCACAGTCCTCTAAGGTAACAAGCGTCGGTTCCACATAGGAACAATCTCTTCAGTGGTGCTCAATCACTTTGGGTTTTAGGTGTTTGGGTTTGGGTTTTTCATCACTGATGATTTCGCTCAAAGTCCTCGGAGGATGGGATGCTCTCAATGACAAGTGTCAGTTTCTCTCGGAGCAGCCAACCAGCTAGTGGTTGTAGGGGGCAGCTATTTATGGCCTAGGAGCAGCCCGACATGATAAGACATAAATGCCCTTCAATGATATGACCGTTAGGTGGATAGGATATTTTGGACAGCTGGCGCATAACACAACAACGGTCAGAAATTTGAGTTCTCAAATTCCTCAGGGCTATCATGTTCCTCACTTGTAGGCAATCCGCACTGGCGAATTCCTAACTCCCCAGTCAAAAAAAATTCCTCGGAGAGCAGAAGATCTTCGTCTCTATCACTGAAGAAATTGACTGAACTGTATGAGATTTCCAATGACTTCACTCGAAAGGATTGGATAGGTGTAGGATTTGAGATGAGCATCACTTGGAAATGTTTCCTTAGCTTTACCTCCACCCCATTTAACAGTACGGTGTTTCCTATGACTCAAGAAAGAGAAAATGAAACTATGAAAACAAAAGTCTTCAAGCTTCATAATCCTCGCATCAATACCGAAGTCTTCAAAGTCACACAAATTTCCTCATTTTCAAAGTCTTCAAGAAAACCAAAGTCTTCAACTGAAGACATTCATTTTTAGGGGTCGACTTTCATCGTAAATATCAAACTCCTCATAGACTTATAGAACATGTTTACACTCACAAACACATTAGTCCCTTAACCTATAAGTCTTCAATACACCAAAATCACTAAGGGGCACTAGATGCACTTACAATCACCCCATTTTTGGTGATTGATGACAAATAGGTTAAGTTTTCAACGGGGATAAACATATGAAGTGTAAATACTGATATTGAGGAATTTGATAGCAAGATATAGAAGAACTCCCCCTGAAGATGTGCATATTTGAGGAAATTTGCTTTGAATAGCACATGCACATTGTGGACTAAAATGTGGAGATCTCCCCCTATACCTTGTAATTCATACACGCATTTAACATATGATATGAAGAATTTGAAATGCATGATGAAATATGGTGTCTAATGAAATTCAGCATGCGTGCATTAAGGTACTTGAGGAAATAATCATGCAGAAAGCAATTCAAAAGTATCAGAGCACCATAGGACTTAAGTTTGCAACTCATCAGAGCAAACACCTCAAAAGAGCAAGAGTTGTAACTTCACAAAAAACGCCCATATATACGACCCGCTTGAAGACTAATTCAAATTTCTCCCCCTTTGTCATCAAATGACCAAAAGGGACGAAAAATGAGGACTAACGCCCCTGAAGAATATCATCAAGATGTCGATGGAGGAGCGTCAGTGTTGTTGGGGTTGTCCGCTGAGGTAGGGCTGCCCCAGTGTCATTCAAATCTTCAGCTTCATACGTCTTGCGCGATGAAGAATATGAACTTGTAACCAGTTGAGGAACATTAACCTTCTTGAATTTCTTCAAAGGAGATTGAGACCGGTCAAAGTCCTGTTGAAATTCCATCTTCTTGAGATCTTCAGCACTGTAAAGATGAGACAGGATAGCCCAAGTGGGGTCGAATACTTCATGCAGATAGTGGTGATTCTTCTTCACAGTGTTTTGCGTGATAGTCATGTTTTGAAGAATTGAGCCAAATTGATGCTTGACCCACTTGTGATTATGATCGAGCTTCTAATGAAGACTTAGAAGAAGCTCACAGTCATGCATCACTCATGGAGCAGTGGCTTGAGGAATAGGCTTTGAAGCTTTTGCGGCAGAGTCTTGGGTTGTAGAGTCATCATTGGTGGAATAAGATGAAGCTTTGCGAAACTGACCATCCAATGGACGAGTGCCTTCATCAATAACAACAACTTTCCCTTTCTCATCAACTAAGGAAATAGTCATGTTAGGACTTCAATAGGAGGCAAATAGCTGAGATGATTCTGACAATCTGCCTTATAGTGAATTGAAGACCTTGATCTGATGAGTTTCATGATCCAGGGAGCATACGGCTTCAACTCAAAAGGTGAAAGAGCAACATTAGCCAAAGTCCTCATGAAGAAATCATGGTAGTTGATGGGAATGCTATGTATGATGTTGAACAACAGATTCTTCATGATGCCAACAACCTCTGCTTCCTCAGAGTTGTGGCCTTTGATTGGACTGAGGGTTTTGGTTAGAATGCGGTAGATTCTCCTTGGCACATATAGCAATTCCTTCACGAGGAATGTGGTTCTTGGATGTTGGCCTGGTTTCAAAGGCTTCATTAGCACTTGCATCATATGATTTGGAAGCTCAGGTTCTTCATATATAAGCCTTGCACCTTCAGAAGGAGGACTGATTGGAACAGCATGAAGCAATTCAGAGGTCGGGGCTTTGTAGTGCGTGTTCTTAGTCACCAATCAAGCACCCATGAATTCACAACAGCCACATTTCCAGTGAGGTGCAGTGTGGCACAGAATTGAAGAATTAGCTCTTCATTCCAGTCGCAGATGTCAGCATAGAAGTTCAAGAGCCCAGCGTCATGAAGAACATTCAGGACAGGTTGGAAGCATGGGAGAGACTCCATATCCACATGAGGAATTTGACGGTGCTCAAATACCTTATCCTTGTCAAACAAGAGTGAAGAATAGAAGTTCATTTGGCTGGCAGTCCAGAACCGCTTGCGTCGAAGTCTTGCTGAGTCATAAGGATTGACATCCATGAAGAAATGGTGCTCAGCAAAGAAATCATTAGCCTTGAATTTTGGCCTTTTAGGATGAGGATTTTGTTGCTTGGGATGAAGATTTACAGTTGAAGACTTCACAACCTCTTGCTACCTCTTGAGCTTGCGTTGGTTTTTCCCTTGAAGAGGAAAGGGTGATGCAGCAAATTAGAGTAAGTATTTCCCTCATCTTTTGAGAACCAAGGTATCAATCGAGTAGGAGACAACGCGCAAGCCACCGAATACCTGCACAAACAAACACCAACTTGCACCCAACGCGATAAAGGGGTTGTCAATCCATTCACGGTTATTTGCAACGTGAGATATGATATAGATGGATAAAAGGTAAAGTAATATTTTTGGTATTTTTGGTTTATGGAACGGAAATTAAAGATTGCAAAGAAAGTAAATAGGAAACTAAGATTGTAGATCGGAAACTTATATGATGGAAAATAGACCCGGGGGCCATAGGTTTCACTAGAGGCTTCTCTCAAGATAGAAAATAATTCGGTGGGTGAACAAATTACTGCCGAGCAATTGATAGAAAAGTGCAAAGTTATGACGATATCTAAGCCAATGATCAAGAATATAAGCATCACGTCTGTATCAAGTAGACCGAAACGATTCTGCATCTACTACTATTACACCACACATCGACCGCTATCTAGCATGCATCTAGAGTATTAAGTTCATAAGAACAAAGTAACGCATTAGGCAAGATGAGATGATGTAGAGGAATTAACTCAAATAATATGATGAAAACCCCATCTTTTTATCGTCGATGGCAATAGTACAATACGTGTCGGTTCCCCTTCTATCACTAGGATCGAGCACCGCAAGATTGAACCCAAAGCTAAGCACTTCTCCCATTGCAAGAAAAACCAATCTAGTTGGCCAAACCAAATAGATAGTTCGAAGAGACTTGCAAAGATATAAAATCATGCATATAAGAATTCAGAGGAGATTCAAATAATATTCATAGATAAGCTGATCATAAATCCACAATTCATCGAATCTCGACAAACACACTGCAGAATAGTATTACATCGAATAGATCTCCAAGAGCATTGAGGAGAACTTTGTATTGAGAATCAAAGATAGAGAAGAAGCCATCTAGCTACTAGCTATGGACCCGTAGGTCTGTGGTAAAATACTCATGCTTCATCGGAGAGGCAATGGTATTGATGTAGAAGCCCTCCGTGATCAAATCTTCCTCCGGCAGGATGCCGGAAAAGGCCCCTAGATGGGATCTCATGGGTACAAAAGGTTGCGGCGGTGGAAAAGTGGTTTCGTGGCTCCCCAGAAGTTTTTGGGATATTTGAGTATATATAGGAGGAAGATCTAGGTCAGGGGGTCACCAAGGGGCCCACAAGGTCGGGGGCATGCTCTACCCCGTGGGCGCGCCCTCCGCCCTTGTGGCCGCCTCATGGCTCTTCTGACTTGCACTCCAAGTCTCCTGGGTGTCTTCTGGTCCAAGAAAAATAATCGCGGAAGTTTCATTCCGTTTGGACCCCATTTGGTATTTCTTTTCTGTGAAACTCTAAAACAAGGAAAAAACAGAAACTGGCACTAGGATCTAGGTTAATAGGTTAGTCCCAAAAATCATATAAAATAGCATATTAATGCATATAAAACATCCAAAACAGATAGTATAATAGCATGGATGTCATGGGAAACCACGACCACCTATGGGACCAGGAGGCCCCTTGCTGGTTCAGCAGGGGGACGTCGCGTTGCACAAAGAGCAGACGAGTGTGGGACAGCATGGCAGAGATCACGCAGGCAATTTTACCCAGGTTCGGGCCGCCGTGAGGTGTAAAATCCTACTCCTGCTTTGGTGGATTGATGGTGGAAAGGTGGTGGCGGAGTGTAGTACACTTGCCCGGCAGGGGTTGCCTCAAGGCAGCAACGACTACGCGCGTATCGGGGTGTGAGTTATCCAACCTTCTAACCTCTTCTACGGTTGCCATGGGCCTCCTTTTATAGATTAAGGGGTCACCACAATGGAAAAGTAGTCATTATACACTGATAAGATAGGAAACTATGCTATCATACCTAACTCTGCGGGCTGACAGGGCGCATTAAATGCACCGCTCAATGCCACATCGTTGGTTGCCCGGCAAGGCTTGCCGGGCTATATTGCCAGCTCCACACCTGCTTGCTTGACACGTTGCAAGACAGGTGTCATCTGTGGGTTTTTCCTGTAGAAAGAGGCCGCCATGTGGCGAATGGCTGCCACTTAGTCACTTTGCGGCTTGACATCGCACTGATTGACGACGTGGGTCATGGCGGAGTGGTTGGTGAGGTGGTTTTGCCTTTGTGCATCCCGGCAGGCCCTGCCGGGATGCTTTGGTCGTATGCTTTTGAGTGTGGCCTCGCCCCTTGCGGGGCTCGCCTGCCCGGCAAAGGAGGCCCTTTTCTTGATGATATCTTGCTTCTCTGGCTTGGTCTTGGTCCCTATGATTTGCATGTTGGTCCTTTGATGCTCTTGGTTTCTTGTACTCCGACTTGGGTTGGTGCTCCAATCTTGATCCCGTGCCTGTGCACAGTCAGGGCAACAGAACCGGGGTTTGTTGCACCGACAGAAGCCCCGGGGCCTGCCCTGAATGCGCTGCTGAGCATCATTGGGGGTAGGGCCTAATAAGTGCACAGACGGGGTTGCTGAAGAGGCCAACCTCTTGAGGTCTTCTTTGCTTCTTCATTAGCCTTTAATCCGGGCCAGTTTCCGGTTTCTCCACGCGTCATGTGCAAAACTGCAGAAGAACTTCGATCGTGGCCTGCGGATTCTTCTCGCTTCACGATCACGGGGCGGAAACTGCCATCCCACTTGCCTCCAGTTTCGCACATACCTGCCATGTGTTCTGCATACACGGCGCGTGGTAGGTGGTGGATGCGAAAGGCACGAGGAGGAGTGCCATGGTCGAAAACCGAGCGTTGATCGTTCGAGTAGAGGGTCGGCCTTGATTCCCAGGGCCACAGAGGGTGCAGAGAGGCCGTATTGGAGGAGCGGGGCAGCCATTTTTTGTATGAGGAGCCAACCCCCTGCCTCGTCCCCCTATAAAAAGGGACAGAGGCAGTGCCTCTCAGCACACACTTCTTGTTCTTCTTGTTCCTCACAACCCTGTCCTTTCTGGTCATGGTGAGAGGGCGAGGGTGTGGCAGCCCCCCGACGGTGGCGACGAGGGCTTCTACTCGAAAGCGCATCCCTCCTCCTCCGGATCCTGTGGTGGCGGTGGTCGATGGGGTCGCCTTCCGCCATGCTCTCCATGGGGGCGTTCCCTTGCGCTCCCTTTCCCATTGGGCTACCTCTCCTGGAGCCCGAGGGCGATGGGCTGGGCTCCCTCCTAGGCTCTCCATTTTCCCTCCTCGCCTTTGACGACCGTGCCTAGGAGGAGAGGGACAAGAAAGGGCATCATGGGGCACTTATCTTTTTTCAATCTTAAACTGTAGGCACTCGCCAAACTTTAATTCAAATGATGTAATCTCTCGAGTCCATATTTGTGTTCTGTAATGCTTGTACTTGTATCAACATATCAATGAAAAATATGAACCTTGCCGGGAACCCGTGCATGTGTATGTCCATGCAGAGGTGAGATGCCTCTTTAATGTAAATAAACGAGTTTTTCCTAGCAGGATACCTTGCCAGCACCTTTTTGCTTGCCGGAGAATGAGTCTACCGGGAAAAACAAAGGGACCAGCCCCCTGCCAACTTCCTTTTACCAAATGCCACTGCGACCATCCTGACCAAAGCAACGTTCGAGTCAGGGATGGGAGCACCTAAGTTCCAAGAGAGTGGCGATCTTTCCTTATGCACAAGTTATAGCTTAAAGAACACTAATAGATAGGAGGTAGGACTTATCTATTTGGCTTGCCGGGGATCGCAGTGTCGGGGCAATCTTCTCAACTCCTTGTCAAAGCCAAGTTCACGACAGGAACCTGCAGCTTCATGCAGATGAGAATGAATACAGAATGCGATCCTATCTATATGCATATGCAAATGCTCATGAAATGCTTATGCAGTGATCTTGGAATGCTCATGCATGCATGCAATCTTGGTCGCCCCCCCATAGCGCTTCATTATTTTCTCTTGCACAGGGTCATCGTCCTGGCTTTGTACAAGGGGATACATGCAACTGAGACAAGGCCTGTACAAAAGGGTGGCTGTTGGGCAGGGCCCGACAGCTGCGCCTTACGGGTAGAACTTGCGGAGATGCTCAATATTCCATGAGTTTTGCAACTAAATGCCATCTCCGATCTCCAAATGGACTGCGCCAGGACTGGAGACTCGTACTACCTGGTAATGGCCTTCCCACTTCGGTGACAACTTGTGTGTACCCTTGGTGGACTGAACGCGCCTAAAGACAAGGTCACCTTCCTCAAAACACCGTGCATGAACCATGCGGCTATGATAGCGACGCAGGGCTTGCTGATAGCATGCAACACGCGTAGCATCCCGGAGACGGTTCTCCTCGAGTAGCATAGGGTTGTCACGCTAGTGCTGATCTTGTGCTACTTCATCGTAGGAAAGCACTCGAGGCGACCCGTAAATGAGTTCCGTGGGGATAACTGCTTCTACCCCATAGACCAAGGAGAAGGGAGTCAGCCCGGTAGCTCGGTTTGGTGTCGTTCTGAGGGACCAGAGAACTACCAACAACTCCTCGATCCACCGCCTGCCATACTTCTACAACGTATCAAAGGATCTTGTCTTGAGTCCACGCAGCGCTTCAACATTCGCCTTCTCAGCTTGTCCATTGCTTCGGGGGTGTGCCACAGAGGCAAATGAGATATTGCATCCGAGGGCATGAACATATTTCATGAAGGCGCGACACATGAACTGGGTGCCATTGTCGGTAATGATCCATGCCGGAACTCCAAAACGACACACCAGTTCTTTCAAGAACTTGATAGCTGACTAAGCAGTCACCTTTCTCACGGCAGTCACTTCAGGCCACTTTGTAAACTTGTCGATAGCAACGAACAAGAATTCAAAGCCCCTGATTGCTCGGGGGAAGGGGCCGAGGATATCGAGCCCCTAGATCGAAAATGGCCATGATAGAGGGACTGTTTGAAGAGCTTGGGCAGGCGGTGGGTTTTCTTGGAATGGAACTGACAGGCTTCACATTTCATGACTAGCTCGACCGCATCTTGGAGGCCTGTGGGCCAATAGAATCCTTGCCGGAATGCTTTCCCAACTAATGCCCTTAATCCAATGTAGGAGCCGCACATGCCTTTGTGAATCTTAGCAAGCAGTTCCTTTCCTTTTTCTCGATAGACACACTTCAATTTCACACCGTTGGGCCTCCTTCTGTACAGAGTGTCATCGACAAACTGATACATACTGGCCCTCCGGGCTACTTTCTCAGCCTCATCTTGGTCGCCGAGAAGCTCTCCTGTTTGAAGGAAGTGGACAATGTGCCTTGCCCAAGTTGGAGCCTGGGGCTCGACAACGAGGACTAGAGTCACCTCCTCAGCTGCGGGAGCACATGCCTCGTTCGCGGGGTCTATGGGCCCGGCTGGAGGGTGTGGTCCGGCAGGCTGCGAGGAGTTGTTTCCGGCAGGGTCTCTGCCGGGAGCGGAAGACTCTATTGGGAGAGGCTTACCGGTGTCCAACTTTCTCCTTTTCTGAGCCATTGCTACTGGGGATACCGAGGGTTGAGTGAGATGGAGAACAAAAGTCCCTGGTTCCACAAGAAGCTTCTGCGCAGCACACTTTGACAGATGATCAACTATGCTGTTTTTTGCACGGGGTACATGCTCTGTTTGCAATCCATAAAAGTGCTCCTCCAATCTCTTCACTTCCTCGACGTATGCCTCCACCAATGGACTTTGGTGTTGGAAATATGCCCTAGAGGCAATAATAAAAGGACTATTATTATATTTCCTTGTTCATGATAATTGTCTTTTATTCATGCTATAATTGTATTATCCGGAAATCGTAATACCCGTGTGAATACATAGACCACAATACGTCCCTAGTAAGCCTCTAGTTGACTAGCTCGTTGGTCAACAGATAGTCATGGTTTCCTGACTATGGACATTAGATGTCGTTGACAATGGGATCACATCATTAGGAGAATGATGTGATGGACAAGACCCATTCCTAAGCATAGCACAAGATCGTTTAGTTCGTTTTGCTAGAGCTTTTTTAATGTCAAGTATCTCTACCTTAGACCATGAGATCGTGTAACTCCCGGATACCGTAGGAGTGCTTTGGGTGTACCAAACGTCACAACATAACTGGGTGACTATAAAGGTGCACTACAGGTATCTCCAAAAGTGTCTGTTGGGTTGACACAGGTCGAGACTGGGATTTGTTACTCCGTATAACGGAGAGGTATCACTGGGCCCACTCAGTAGTGCATCATCATAATGAGCTCAAAGTGACCAAGTGTCTGGTCATGGGATCATGCATTACGGTACGAGTAAAGTGACTTGCCGGTAACGAGACTGAACGAGGTATTGGGATACCGACGATCGAGTCTCGGGCAAGTAACATACCGCCTGACAAAGGGAATAGTATACGGGGTTGCTTGAACCCTCGACATCGTGGTTCATCCGATGAGATCATCGAGGAGTATGTGGGAGCCAACATGGGTATCCAGATCCCGTTGTTGGTTATTGACCGGAGAGCTGTCTCGGTCATGTCTGCATGTCTCCCGAACCCGTAGGGTCTACACACTTAAGGTTCGGTGACGCTAGGGTTGTATGAATATGAGTATGTAGCAAACCGAATGTTGTTCGGAGTCCCGGATGAGATCCCAGACGTCACGAGGAGTTCCGGAATGGTCCGGAGGTAAAGAAAACTATATAGGAAGTGCTGTTTCGGCCATCGGGAAAGTTTCGAGGTCACCCGGTATTGTACTGGGACCACCGGAAGGGTCCCGGGGGTCCACCGGGTGGGGCCACCTATCCCGGAGGGCCCCGTGGGCTGAAGTGGGAGGGGAACCAGCCCCTAGTGGGCTGGTGCGCCCCCCCTTGGGGCCCCCTGTGCCTAGGGTTGGAAACCCTAGGTGGGGTGGGGGGGGTGGGGGCGCACCACTTGCCTTGGGGGGCACTCCACCCCCCTGGCCGCCGCCCCCTTGGGAGATTGCATCTCCCAGGGCCGGCGCCCCCCCTGGGGGCCTATATAAAGGAGGGCAGGGGGGAGGGCAGCCACACCCAAGTCTTGGCGCCTCCCTCCCCTGCTACACCTCGTCCTCCTCCCGCAGCAGCTTGGCGAAGCCTTGCCGGAGTTCTGCTGCATCCACCACCACGCCGTCGTGCTGCTGGATCATCATCAACCTCTCCTTCCCCCTTGCTAGATCAAGACGGAGGAGACGTCACGCTGACCATATGTGTGTTGAACGCGGAGGTGCCGTCCGTTCGGCGCTAGGATCTTCGGTGATAGGATCACGACGAGTACTACTACTTCAACCCCGTTCTTTTGAACGTTTCCGCTCAAGATCTACAAAGTGGTATGTAGATGCATCTCCCCTTTCACTCATTGCTTATATGAACTCATAGATGGATCTTGGTGAAATCGTAGGAAATTTTTTATTTTCTGCAACGTTCCCCAATAGTGGCATCATGAGCTAGGTCTATGCGTAGTTCTCTATTGCACGAGTAGAACACAATTTTGTTGTGGGCGTAGATCTTGTCAACTTGCTTGCCGCTACTAGTCTTTTCTTGCTTCAGCGGTATTGTGGGATGAAGCAGCCTGGACCGACCTTACACGTACGCTTACGTGAGACATGTTCCACCGACTGACATGCACTAGTTGCATAAGGTGGCTAGCGGGTGTCTGTCTCTCCTACTTTAGTTGGAGCGGATTAGATGAAAAGGGTCCTTGTGAAGGGTAAATATAAGTTGACAAAATCACGTTGTGGTTATTCATAGGTAAGAAAAGGTTCTTGCTAGAACCCAATTGCAGCCACGTAAAAGATGCAACAACAATTAGAGGACGTCTAACTTGTTTTTGCAGCAATTGTCATGTGATGTGATATGGCCAGAAGTTGTGATGAATGATGAATGATATATTGTGATGTATGAGATCATGTTCTTGTAATAGGAATCATGACTTTCATGTCGATGAGTATGACAACCGGCAGGAGCCATAGGAGTTGTCTTTATTTTTTGTATGACCTGCGTGTCATTGAAGAACGCCATGTAAATTACTTTACTTTATTGCTAAACGCGTTAGCCATAGAAGTAGAAGTAGTCGTTGGCATGACAACTTCATGAAGACACGATGATGGAGATCATGATGATGGAGATCATGGTGTCATGCCGGTGACGAAGATGATCATGGAGCCCCGAAGATGGAGATCGAAGGAGCTATATGATATTGGCCATATCATGTCACTACTTTATATAATTGCATGTGATGTTTATTATGTTTATGCATCTTGTTTACTTAGAACGACGATAGTAAATAAGATGATCCCTTATAACAATTTCAAGAAAGTGTTCCCCCTAACTGTCCGCCCTTGCTAAGGTTCGTCGTTTCGAAGCACCACGTGATGATTGGGTGTGATAGATCCTTACGTTCACATACAACGGGTGTAAGACAGTTTTACACATGCAGACACACTTAGGGTTAACTTGACGAGCCTAGCATGTATAGACATGGCCTCAGAACACAAGAGACCGAAAGGTCGAACATCAGTCGTATAGAACATACGATCAACATGGAGATGTTCACCGATGATGACTAGTCCGTCTCACGTGATGATCGGACACGGCCTAGTCGACTCGGATCGTGTAACACTTAGATGACTAGAGGGATGTTAATCTGAGTGGGAGTTCATTAAATAATTTGATTAGATGAACTTAATTATCATGAACTTAGTCTAAAACCTTTGCAAAATATGTCTTGTAGATCAAATGGCCAACGCTCATGTCAACATGAACTTCAACGCGTTCCTAGAGAAAACCAAGCTGAAAGATGATGGCAGCAACTATTCGGACTGGGTCCGGAACCTGAGGATCATCCTCATAGCAGCCAAGAAAGATTATGTCCTAGATGCACCGCTAGGTGAAGCACCCATCCCAGAGAACCAAGATGTTATGAACACTTGGCAATCACGTGCTGATGATTACTCCCTCGTTCAGTGCGGCATGCTTTACAGCTTAGAACCGGGGCTCCAAAAGCGTTTTGAGCGACACGGAGCATATGAGATGTTCGAGGAGCTGAAAATGGTTTTTCAAGCTCATGCCCGGGTCGAGAGATATGAAGTCTCCGACAAGTTCTATAGTTGTAAGATGGAGGAAAACAGTTCTGTTAGTGAGCACATACTCAAAATGTCTGGGTTGCACAACCGCTTGTCCCGGCTGGAGATCAACCTCTCGGACGAGGCGGTCATTGACAGAATCCTTCAGTCGCTCCCACCGAGCTACAAGAGCTTTGTGTTGAACAACAATATGCAAGGGATGGTGAAGACCATTCCTGAAGTATTCTCAATGCTGAAGTCAGCAGAGGTTGAAATCAAGAAAGAACATCAAGTGTTGATGGTCAATAAGACCACTAAGTTCAAGAAAGGCAAGGGTAAGAAGAACTTCAAGAAGGACGACAAAGATGTTGCCGCGCCCGGTAAGCCAGTTGCCGGGAAGAAGTCAAAGAATGGACCCAAGCCTGAGACTGAGTGATTTATTACAAGGGGAAGGGTCACTGGAAGCGGAACTGCCCCAAATACTTAGCGGACAAGAAGGCCGGCAACACTAAAGGTATATTTGATATACATGTAATTGATGTGTACCTTACCAGTACTCGTAGTAACTCCTGGGTATGTGATACCGGTGCTGTTGCTCACATTTGTAACTCACAGCAGGAGCTGCGGAATAAGCGGACACTGGCGAAGGACGAGGTGACGATGCGCGTCGGGAATGGTTCCAAGGTCGATGTGATCGCCGTCGGCACGCTACCTCTACATTTACCTACGGGATTAGTTTTAAACCTCAATAATTGTTATTTAGTGCCAAGTTTGAGCATGAACATTGTATCTGGATCTCGTTTGATACGAGATGGCTACTCATTTAAATCCGAGAATAATGGTTGTTCTATTTATATTAGAGATATGTTTTATGGTCATGCCCCGATGGTCAATGGTTTATTCTTAATGAATGTCGAACGTAATATTACACATATTCATAGTGTGAATACCAAAAGATGTAAAGTTGATAACGATAGTCCCACATACTTGTGGCACTGCCGCCTTGGTCACATTGGTGTCAAGCGCATGAATAAGCTCCATGCTGATGGACTTTTAGAGTCTCTAGATTATGAATCATTTGACACATGCGAACCATGCCTCATGGGAAAAATGACCATGACTCCGTTCTCTGGAACAATGGAGCGAGCAACCAACTTGTTGGAAATCATACATACCGATGTGTGTGGTCCAATGAGCGTTGAGGCTCGCGGAGGATATCGTTATGTTCTCACTCTCATTGATGACTTGAGTAGATATGGGTATGTCTACTTGATGAAACACAAGTCTGAGACCTTTGAAAAGTTCAAGGAATTTCAGAATGAAGTAGAGAATCAACGTGACCAAAAGATAAAATTCTTACGATCGGATCGTGGAGGAGAATATTTAAGTCACGAATTTGGTACACACTTAAGAAAATGTGGAATCGTTTCACAACTCACGCCGCCTGGAACACCTCAGCGTAACGGTGTGTCCGAGCGTCATAATCGCACTCTATTGGATATGGTGCGATCTATGATGTCTCTTACCGATTCACCGCTATCATTTTGGGGATACGCTCTAGAGACAGCTACATTCACTTTAAATAGGGCACCGTCTAAATCCGTTGAGACGACACCGTATGAATTATGGTTTGGGAAGAAACCTAAGCTGTCGTTTCTAAAAGTTTGGGGATGCGATGCTTATGTCAAGAAACTTCAACCTGAAAAGCTTGAACCCAAGTCAGAAAAATGCGTCTTCATAGGATACCCTAAGGAAACCATTGGGTATACCTTCTACTTAAGATCTGAGGGCAAGATCTTTGTTGCCAAGAACGGATCCTTTCTGGAAAAAGAGTTTCTCTCGAAAGGAGTAAGTGGGAGGAAAGTAGAACTCAATGAAGTACTACCTCTGGAACCAAAAAGTAGTGCAGCTCAGGAAAACATTCCTGTGGTGCCTACACCGACTGGAGAGGAAATTAATGATGATGATCAAGGTACTTCTGATCAAGTTGCTACTGAACTTCGTTGGTCCACAAGGACACGTTCCACACCAGAGTGGTATGGCGACCCTGTCCTGGAAATCATGTTGTTAGACAACTGTGAACCTTCGAACTATGAAGAAGCGATGGCGGGCCCAGATTCCAACAAATGGCTAGAAGCCATGCAATCCGAGATAGAATCCATGTATGAAAACAAAGTATGGACTTTGACTGACTTGCCCGATGATCGGCGAGTGATAGAAAACAAATGGATCTTTAAGAAGAAGACGGACGCGGATGGTAATGTCACCATCTATAAAGCTTGACTTGTCGCTAAGGGTTATCAGCAAGTTCAAGGGATTGACTACGATGAGACTTTCTCTCCCGTAGCAAAGCTTAAGTCCGTCCGAATCATGTTAGCAATTGCCGCATACTATGATTATGAGATATGGCAGATGGACGTCAAAACGGCATTCCTTAACGGGCATCTTAAGGAAGAACTGTATATGATGCAGCCGGAGGGTTTTGTCGATCCTAAGAATGCTAACAAAGTATGCAAGCTCCAGCGATCCATTTATGGGCTGGTGCAAGCATCTCGGAGTTGGAACATTCGTTTTGATGAGATGATCAAAGCGTTTGGGTTTATGCAGACTTATGGAGAAGCCTGCGTTTACAAGAAAGTGAGTGGGAGCTCTGTAGCATTTCTCATATTATATGTAGATGACATACTTTTGATGGGAAATGATATAGAATTCTTGGACAGCATTAAGGCCTACTTGAATAAGTGTTTTTCAATGAAGGACCTTGGAGAAGCTGCTTACATATTAGGCATCAAGATAGGGATAGATCGAGACGCCTCATAGGTCTTTCACAAAGCACATACCTTGATAAGATTTTGAAGAAGTTCAAAATGGATCAGTCCAAGAAAGGGTTCTTGCCTGTACTGCAAGGTGTGAGATTGAGCTCGGCTCAATGCCCGACCACGGCAAAAGATAAAGAAGAGATGAGCGTCATCCCCTATGCCTCAGCCATAGGATCTATTATGTATGCCATGCTGTGTACCAGACCTGATGTAAACCTTGCCGTAAGTTTGGTAGGAAGGTACCAAAGTAATCCCGGCAAGGAACACTGGACAGCGGTCAAGAATATCCTGAAGTACCTGAAAAGGACAAAGGACATGTTTCTCATTTATGGAGGTGACGAAGAGCTCGTCGTAAAGGGTTACGTCGACGCTAGCTTCGACACAGATCTGGATGACTCTAAGTCACAAACCGGATACGTGTATATGTTGAATGGTGGAGCGGTAAGCTGGTGCAGCTGCAAGCAGAGCGTCGTGGCGGGATCTACATGTGAAGCGGAGTACATGGCAGCCTCAGAGGCAGCGCATGAAGCAATTTGGGTGAAGGAGTTCATCACCGACCTAGGAGTCATACCCAATGCGTCGGGGCCGATCAAACTCTTCTGTGACAACACTGGAGCTATTGCCCTTGCCAAGGAGCCCAGGTTTCACAAGAAGACTAGGCACATCAAGCGTCACTTCAACTCCATCCGTGAAAATGTTCAAGATGGAGACATAGATATTTGCAAAGTACATACGGATCTGAATGTCGCAGATCCGTTGACTAAACCTCTCTCGCGAGCAAAACATGATCAACACCAGAACTCTATGGGTGTTCGATTCATCGCAATGTAACTAGATTATTGACTCTAGTGCAAGTGGGATACTATTGGAAATATGCCCTAGAGGCAATAATAAAAGGATTATTATTATATTTCCTTGTTCATGATAATTGTCTTTTATTCATGCTATAATTGTATTATCCGGAAATCGTAATACACGTGTGAATACATAGACCACAATACGTCCTCTAGTTGACTAGCTCGTTGGTCAACAGATAGTCATGGTTTCCTGACTATGGACATTAGATGTCGTTGACAATGGGATCACATCATTAGGAGAATGATGTGATGGACAAGACCCATTCCTAAGCATAGCACAAGATCGTTTAGTTTGTTTTGCTAGAGCTTTTTCAATGTCAAGTATGTCTTCCTTAGACCATGAGATTGTGTAACTCCCGGATACCGTAGGAGTGCTTTGGGTGTACCAAACGTCACAGCGTAACTGGGTGACTATAAAGGTGCACTATAGGTATCTCCAAAAGTGTGTGTTGGGTTGACACAGGTCAAGACTGGGATTTGTTACTCCGTATAACGGAGAGGTATCACTGGGCCCACTCGGTAGTACATCATCATAATGAGCTCAAAGTGACCAAGTGTCTGGTCACAAGATCATGCATTACGGTACGAGTAAAGTGACTTGCCGATAACGAGACTGAACGAGGTATTGGGATACCGACGATCGAGTCTCGGGCAAGTAACATACCGCCTGACAAAGCGAATAGTATACGGGGTTGCTTGAACCCTCGACATCGTGGTTCATCCAATGAGATCATCGACGAGTATGTGGGAGCCAACATGGGTATCCAGATCTCGCTGTTGGTTATTGACCGGAGAGCTGTCTCGGTCATGTCTGCATGTCTCCCGAACCCGTAGGGTCTACACACTTAAGGTTCGGTGACTCTAGGGTTGTATGAATATGAGTATGCAGCAAACTGAATGTTGTTCGGAGTCCCGGATGAGATCTCGGACGTCACGAGGAGTTACGGAATGGTCCGGAGGTATAGAAAACTATATAGGAAGTGCTGTTTCGGCCATCGGGAAAGTTTCGGGGTCACCCGGTATTGTACTGGGACCACCGGAAGGGTCCGGGGGGTCCACCGGGTGGGGCCACCTATCCCGGAGGGCCCCGTGGGCTGAAGTGGGAAGGGAACCAGCCCCTAGTGGGCTGGTGCGCCCCCCCTTGGCCCCCCTGCGCCTAGGGTTGGACACCCTAGGTGGGGGGGGGGGCGCACCACTTGCCTTGGGGGGCACTCCACCCCCCTGGCCACCGCCCCCTTGGGAGATTGCATCTCCCAGGGCCGGCGCCCCCCTGGGGGCCTATATAAAGGAGGGCAGGGGGAGGACAGCCGCACCCAAGTGTTGGCGCCTCCCTCCCGTGCTACACCTCGTCCTCCTCCCGCAGCAGCTTGGCGAAGCCCTGCCGGAGTTCTGCTGCATCCACCACCATGCCGTCGTGCTGCTGGATCATCATCAACCTCTCCTTCCCCCTTGCTGGATCAAGACGGAGGAGACATCACGCTGACCGTACGTGTGTTGAACACGGAGGTGCCGTCCGTTCGGCGCTAGGATCTCCGGTGATAGGATCACGACGAGTACGACTACTTCAACTCCGTTCTTTTGAACGCTTCCGCTCGCGATCTACAAAGTGGTATGTAGATGCATCTCCCCTTTCACTCGTTGCTTAGATGAACTCATAGATGGATCTTGGTGAAACCGTAGGAAAATTTTTATTTTCTGAAACGTTCCCCAACATTTGGCAATCCTTGTTGACTTGTCTCACCACAAGCTGTGAACCCCCTTGAATGATCAGTTTCTTAATTCCCAATTCAGCTGCAATCTTGAGCCCGGCAAGGAGCCCTTCATACTCAGCTATATTGTTTGTTGCTTTTTCCCGGGCAAAATGCATTTGGACGACATACTTCAAGTGCTCCCCAGAGGGGGCAACAACAAGCATGCCAACCCCTGCACCTTGTAGGGAAAGAGCACCATCAAAATACGTAATCCATTCTTGGGGGTTATTCCTTTCCAGGAATAACAGTCTCGGTCACTTCCTCATCAAGGGTTGGCATCCATTCTGCAATAAACTCTGCCAATGCCTTGCTCTGAATAGTTGATGTGTTCTCAAACCTCAAACCAAAACTGGATAACTCCAAAGCCCACACCACTATTCTTCCAGTAGCCTTAGGGTTTCGGAGTATCCTTTGCAACAGGAAATGAGTGAAAACCGTGATCTCATGGGCTTGGAAGTAGTGGCGTAGTTTCCTTAAGGCCATAATGAGACCAAAGATCAACTTTTGCACACCAGAGTACCTTGATCTAGCCCCCTGTAATAGGGAGCTGACGAAGTACACTGAGCGTTGCACCACTTTCTTCCTTGCCGCATCCTTGGGGTTGCCCTCGTTGTCGTGCTCATTGTTGTCTTGATCCTTCTCTGGCTTTGTCGGTCTCTGCTCACTCTCTGGATCATCCACTTCTCGTTGTGTTACCAAAGCTACACTGACCAATTGGTTGGTTGCCGCTAAGTACAGCAACAACGGCTCCTGGTGTTTTGGAGCAACCAAGGTAGGCATACAGGACAAGTAGGCCTTCAACTCTTGCAATGCTGCATCTGCTTCTGGGGTCCAGTTCATAGGTCTTGCCTTCTTCAAAATTTTGAAGAACGGCAGTGTGCGCTCGGCAGATTTGGAGATGAATCTGCTTAGCACGACAATGGATCCCATCATACGCCGCACATCCTTAACTGTCCTTGGTGCTTGGATCTTCTCGATAGCTTTGATCTTGTCGGGGTTGGCTTTGATCCCGCGATGGGATATGAAGAACTCAAGCAGCTTGCCGTAGGGAACACAAAATACACACTTCTCCGAGTTGAGCTTCAAATTGATTGCGCAGATTAGCAAACGTTTCCTCCAAATCCCGAATAAGGGTGGCTCTATCCTTGGTCTTGACCACAATGTCATCCATATAAGCTTCTATGTTTCTATGCAGCTGTGGCTTAAAACCAATCTGGACTGCCCTCGCAAAAGTGGACCCGACCTCTTTAATCTGAATGGCATGCGGACAAAGCAGTATGTACCACATGGAGTAATGAATGACGTCTTCTCTTCATCATCCTTGGATATGAAGATTTGGTGATACCCAGAATATGCATCCAGAAAGGAGAGAAAATGACAACCTGAAGTGGAATCCACAATTTGATCAATACGCGGCAAGGGAAACGGATCCTGCGAGCAAGTTTTGTTGAGATGTGTGAAATTTATGCAAAGCCTCCACTTCCCGTTAGCCTTCCGGATTACCACTAGATTTGCCAACCATGTGGGATGCAGCACTCCTCTGACCAAACCAGCTGCCTCAGGTTTCTTGACCTCTTCTGTAATGAACTGCTGCCTCTCCAAGGCCTACTTCCAGACTTTCTTCTTGATAGGTCGGGCGTGTGGGCAGACATCAAGGTGGTGCTCGATTACCTCCCTGGGAACACCGGGGATATCTGATGGTTGCCAGGCAAACACATTGATATTCGCCCGCAGGAAGGCAACCAGCACACTTTCCTATTTGTCATTGAGGGTGGTGCTGATAGTGAAAGTACCATCAATGCCAGCCAGCCCTGCCGGGACCTTCTTTACTTGGGGTGCAGTGACCTTGGATTTCTTGCTGTTGGAACACTCTGGCACGTTGTCAACGGGTGCCGTGCACTCGATGGAGGCGCGCTTCCCGGACTCCTTGCTGGAGGCCCTATAATCCCTCTTCTTTCCTTTGCTATCCTTGGCGGGAGTTGCTGCGGCCGCTACCTCTGCCTCGACCGCATCCCGATACATCTTGTCCACACGAATAATTGCATCCTTCTCATTTGATGGGATGGTGATGACTCCCAGTGGCCTAGGCATCTTCAATGTGTTGTAGGCATAGTGGGATGCCGCCATGAACTTAGCTAGGGCTGGGCATCCAAGAACCCCATTGTACGATAGGGGGAGATCAACCACATCAAACACAATCCTCTCAGTCCGGTAGTTCAGTTCTCCCTCAAACGTTACCGGCAACATAATCTTCCCCTTAAGATGACTCCTTCCGCGATTAACTCCTTGAAACGTGCCGGTAACCTCCAGCTCTTCCTCTACTATCTGAAGCTTGTTGATAACTGCCGGGGAGATCAGATTCAACCTGGCCCCGCCGTCCACCAACATCTTTGTGACCTTGAGGTTGCCAATTGTTTGGGAGACCAACAACGGCAAACACCCTACCGTAGTGGTGCGGCTAGGATGATCCTCCTCGTCAATGATGATGGGCGTACAATACCACTTGAGCGGCTTTCGGGCCTCTGGTGCTGGTTCCACGGCATTGACTTCTCGCGCCCATCACTTGAGTTGGCAGTGAGAGGTGTGCAGAGATGCACCCCCATCAACGCACAGGGTGTCGGTGGCCTTCTGAAAGTCTTGCTCACTGGTTCCTCTCCATCCTCTCTATCACTCTCATCATCACAGGTTTCCTTCTCTCGACCTCTGGCGGGCTTTCCTTGGTTCTGAAAGGGCCTCCCAGGGCGATTTACTTCACCACCTCGGCCCTTACCTCCAGCAACATTCTGACCTTTTTCGTTGTCACACTTCTCATACTATGCTTTCTGTCTCTTGACAAGCTGCTCAACTTGATGACACTCTTGAAGGTCATGGCCCTTGGTCCGATGGATCTTGCAATATGGCCCATCACCTTTTCCGGCTTTCTCGGCAGCAGCAACTTCCCGGCAGTCAGCGCACATGGCAACTTCCTTGTCGAGGGCCTCAGCTTTAGGCTTCTTGCCGGTACTAGGCATACCCAATCCTTCAACAGTCAACAGTGCCTTATCCCTCCACTTCTTACTGTGCTTGTTGCTCTTCTTATGACTAGTTGACTCATCTTCATCCTTTGAATCAACATTGGTGCAAGCTTCCTCTCCGGGCAACTTTCTTCCCTCCTCCATCCGAGCACAAAAGTAGAAAAGGATTAAAAAAGAGGGAATTCCTAATCCAATCAAAAAACCCATTTTGGTCTTAGTGTGGATAGAGTATCGTCCTATGTTATACTATATAACTCTCATCCATGAATTTATTTGATAGATCTGATATACATAATATTGAATTGATTCAGTATTATCAGAATGCAAGCCCTACCCTTGAATTTACAAGATACCCCTTTTTCCTCTCACCAACGTGTAGAGCTCCTTCATAGTCTTGGGCAACCACATGTTCATCTTGGAATGAGTCCGGTGGTTACACACATTGGACCGGAAGGCAGCTATCACAGCTGCTGGATGGATAGTTGGGATATTTCTATGAACTTTGCTGAATCTCTGTAAATACTTACGGAGGGTTTCTCCTTCCTTCTGCTGGAGAAGCTGCAAGTCGCTGGGCCTGCCGGGCTCTTGATGGCCGCCAGTGAAGGCGCCAATGAACTCATGGCATAGGTCTGCCCACGACGAAATGGAGTTCTCTGGTTGGTGCATCAGCCAAGACCTCACATTGGACTTGAGGGCCAAAGGGAAGTAGTTGGCGAATACCTTCTCATCTCTTCCCCCGGCAGTGTGAACAGCGATGGTGTAGATGCTCAGGAACTCTGCTGGGTTCAACCTTCTATTGTACTTCTCAGGTATCTCTGGCTTGAATGTACGCAAAGATGGCCAACGAACTTTCCGCAGCTCACGAGTAAAGGCAGTGCAACCAACCTCAAAAGGTAAGCCCCCGCCAATACCAAGCGCGGGCTCATCAACGTCGGGGCCGTCGCACCCGTCGGTCCGGCGGGGGTCACCGCGGCGTTGCCCGATGACAGCGACCGTGTCTCCTTCCCTCCTATCCTCCGGGGCTCGTCGTTGCCCTGGATGTGCTCGAGGGCCAGAAGAGGCCATCGAGACATCGTCTAGGTCTTGATTCTATCGCACTCGCATTGGCTGTCATGGCGGGGACTGCACCTTGGGGATTGCCCCTTCCGTACGGTCAGCAGCATGAGCTGTTGCTGTTGCCTAGGGAGGCCCGAGCGGGCCAGCTCATTGTGAGCCCCCAGCTTTGGCAAAACTGAGCAGACTTTGGATGGTGGAACTCCATTTGTCCATCTGCTCGGCTGCTGGCAGAAACCTCAGTAGCAGTTGCGCCCGCGCCATGGCCTTCGAAGCTGTACTAGGCATGGTTGATGAAGAAGTCGATCGCACCGTCGCTCGGCTCCTGATGGTGCCAGTAGCGGCAGTACTATGCCCTCGCTGCTGCGGGGCGACTACTTGGACGTTGTGCCGCGAAGGCGCTCGAGGGCCAGCGGCTCCGTCGGGCGCGTCGTCTTGGTCGACCCGTCCCTGGGAAGGCGCACATGCTATGGTCGCACCCGTGGTGGGAGCGATTGGAGGGTGGCGATTCACCTAGGTCTGCATGCCATTGCCGCGGCTGTGCCCGTCGGTGGGAGAGGGGGGGGGACTGATGGAGTAACCCCTTCACCCGTCCCTTGGGGAGCATGGGCGTTGGGGTGTTGCTGATGCTGCTCTCCTTAGATGCATCCTGCTCCTGCGTCAGCCGTGGGGGAGGTGGTGATGGTGTCTCCTACTCCGACCACATCCCTAGCAGCGTCCGCGTCCTCCCGTGTCTCCGCACCCACCGCAGCGTTGGAGGCCGCGGGCGGCGGAGCCTTCGGGGTGGATGGGTGAGCCGAAGGACCAGGCTTCTTGGGCGCCATGGTCGATGGCGTCGTCGAAGATGAAGATGGTCATGAAGATGACACGCTGCACACGCCTTCAGGTTTGCACAAGCATGCCCCCTACCTGGCGTGCCAAAGATATCGCGGGAAACCACGGCCACCTACGGGACTAGGAGGCCCCTTGCTGGTTAGATAGGGGAACGTCGCGTTGCACAAAGAGCAGACAAGCGTGGGGCAGCAGAACAGAGATCACGCAGGCAATTTTACCCAGGTTTGGGCTGCCGTGAGGCATAAAACCATACTCCTGCTTTGATGGATTGATGGTGGAAAAGTGGTGGCAGAGCATGATACGTCTCCAATGTATCTAATTTTCCAAACATTTTTGCCCTTGTTTTGGACTCTAACTTGCATGATTTGAATGGAACTAACCTGGACAGACGTTGTTTTCAGCAGAATTACCGTGGTGTTATTTTTGTGCAGAAATAAAAGTTCTCGAAATGACCTGAAACTCCACGAAGTCACGTTTTGGAATTAATAAAAAATATTGGCGAAAGAATCAACAGAAGGGGACCCACACCCTGTCCACGAGGGTGCAGGGCGCGCCCACCCCCCTGGGGCGCGCCCCCTGCCTCGTGGGTCCCCTGGACCTCCACCGACCTCAACTCCAACTATATATATTCACGTTCGGGGAGAAAAAAATCAGAGAGAAGGATTCATCGCGTTTGATGACACGGAGCCGCCGCCAAGCCCTAATCTTCTTCGGGAGGGCTGATCTGGAGTCCGTTCGGGGCTCCGGAGAGGGGAATCCGTCACCAACGTCATCATCAACCATCCTCCATCACCAATTTCATGATGTTCACCACCATGCCTGAGTAATCCCATCGTAGGCTTGCTGGACGGTGATGGGTTGGATGAGATTTACCATGTAATCGAGTTAGTTTTTTTAGGGTTTGATCCCTAGTATCCATTATGTTCTAAGATTGATGTTGCTATGACTTTGCCATGCTTAATGCTTGTCACTAGGGCCCGAGTGCCATGATTTTAGATCTGAGCCTATTATGTTTTCATGAATATATGTGAGTTCTTGATCCTATCTTGCAAGTCAATAGTCACCTACTACGTGTTATGATCCGGCAAACCCCGGAGTGACAATAGTCGGGCACTTCCCGGTGATGACCGTAGTTTGAGGAGTTCATGTATTCACTAAGTGCTAATGCTTTGGTCTGGTACTCTATTAAAAGGAGGCCTTAATATCCCTTAGTTTCCAATAGGACCCCGGTGCCATGTGAGGGTAGGACAACAGATGTCATGCAAGTTCTTTTCCATAAGCATGTATGACTATATTCGGAATACATGCCTACATTATATTGATGAACTGGAGCTAGTTCTACGTCACCCTATGTTATAACTGTTGCATGATGAATTGCATCCGACATAATTATCCATAATTGATCCATTGCCGACGAGCTTTTCACATATTGATCTTTGCTAAGATACTTCTCCGTTGCCACTTTTACAATTGTTACAAAACTGCTACTGTTAATTTTGCCATCGTTACCGTTACTTCTATACTACTTTGCTACTAAACACTTTGCTGTAGATATTAAGTCTTTCAGGTGTGGTTGAATTGACAACTCAGCTGCTAATACTTGTGAATATTCTGTGGCTCCCCTTGTGTCGAATCAATAAATTTGGGTTGAATACTCTACCCTCGAAAACTATTGTGATCCCCTATACTTGTGGGTTATCAAGACCTTTTTCTGGCTCTGTTGCCGGGGAGCATAGCTCTATTCTTTGACTCAGTTGGGATTTATATCTGTTGATCACTATGAGGAACTTGAAAGATGGAAGAACCAAGATTTTTCCCTCAACTACAAGGGTAGGTAAGGAACTGCCATCTAGCTCTGAACTTGATTCACCTTTTGTTTTGAGTAAACCCGTGAAACCTACACCTGGTATTGATTCTCATATGTCGCATGTTATTAATGATGCCACTTCTTCTATGCATGATGCTTATTATGATACTACTTCTCTGCTTGATAATAATGTGCCATTAGGTGAATTTCTGGATGAACAACTTGCTAGTGTTAGAGAGAATAAAATTATTGAAACTGATGATATTAATGAAAGTGATGATGAAGATTCTCCCCCTAGATGTGAATTTCCTATTGTACCTGAGGGTTATGTTATGGATGAAGAAACTGCTAGAGACCTTTTTGCTTACAAAGATAGATATGCTCTTAAGAAACTGTTAGCTAAGCTGAAAGAAAAGTCTTTGAATGCTAGAATGAAATATGATCCTGCTTTTGCTACTTCATCCATCTGTGTTACTGATAAGGATTACGATTTCTCTGTCGATCCTGAGTTAATTACTTTGGTTGAATCTGATCCTTTCTATGGCCATGAATCTAAAACTGTTGTGCCACATCTTACTAAATTGAACGATATAGCCACCCTATTTACTCATGAGGAAAAAAATTCGCTATTACTATATCCTTAAATAGTTTCCTTTCTCATTAAAGGGTGATGCTAAAATATGGTTTAACTCTCTTGCTCCTGGTTGTGTGTGTAGTTGTAACATCCCAATTTTCAATTTGGATGTTATACATAGAACATCATATGCATATCATATTTATTCTTGTATTTGGTTGTGATCCTAGAAATCTTAAGCAACTCAAGGACCCAAGGAGAGAGTTGGAGATTTCACAAAATTCATATTTGAATTTATTTCAAATTTTGAAGAAAGGTTCAATTTGATTTTAATATTTTTCTCTCCAATTATTTCCGATAATAAAAATATATGAGAGAAGATAATATGACTTCTTCAACCTGAGAGAAATATTGGAGAAAGAATTTTCAAATCAAATTATGATTTTATTGGTATTTTATTAGAATTGGAAAATATAGCATTTTTGAAAATTGCATCTTAGTCCAGAAAAATGTTCATCTTGTCCTAAATATTAGGTTTCGACATGAAAATTGTTTTTGGAATTTTTAGATTTTTTAAATATTTTATTAGGACTTTTCTTTCGGGCGAAATTTATTTAAAAAAATTCTTTCCCGCCGAACCTTGCCGCTAGAGTCCCGAAGGACTCTGCGATGCCGCCACCGCCTCGGGGTGCCCCGCCCCCTTTAAATAGGGACGGCCCCGGCCTCCTTTGCCCCATCCTGCACCGCCGCCGCATTGCTGCCTCCCGACGCAGCGCCGCCCCGCGCCGTCGCCGCCATCCGCCGCCGCCGTTGCCGCCATCCGCCGCCGCTTCGCCCGCATCCCGTCGCCGCCACCGCTTGCCGCCGCCGCCGACCAGTTCATTCCGGTTAACCGGTAAACCGTCGACCCGCCCCGGTTTTTTTCGGTTTAGCCCGGTTCGTTTTATTAGATCAGTTTTTCATTAGGGTTTTATTACTTAACGAACGTTCGTTCGTTCATTCATTTTAATGAACGGGTTTCACCATATAAGTTTTGTTAGCGAATGTTCGCGCCGTAAGATTTTTCTTTTTAGTTTATTTTCGGCCAGGGACCTATCCGCGGATAGTTTTCTCGCGATTTAGCCCTGATCTTTTAACTAGCATAACTTTTTACTCATTTATCCAAATTAGATGAAATCAGCGCCTAAATCTTCGTATCGTTCTGTTCTTTCCAATTAACTAACTTGAACATGATTTTGGTACTTTAAAATTTGAGTTCAGTCTAGATTAGTAAATGATCATGTTTTGTTCGTATTTTGAGTTTCGTTGCTCCGTTTGAGTTGAATCTTTTCACAAACCGTAGCTAATCACATGTACCTATTGTTAAGATCTAATCCACATGATAATATTGCAGTTAGGTTGACTTTTGTCAGTTTTAGCCTTTTGCTTCTTTCGTGTTTGATTTGGATCTTTTCTCGGTTTTCTCGTTGCTTAATTTGAGTGATTGCTTATGTATGCTACTGTTTGTCTACGCTAGATTACCCGTAATGCGAAGCTTGTTACTATGAATCTCTAGAGTTTGTAGATTGTTAGCAAGGCTAGTTAAACTTTGATCATACTCTTTTGTACCCAGTTTTTACTATGCATTAGTTCTGCCCCTCAAATATTTGCATGAGTAGGATTGGGAACATATGGTTTTGGTTGTAGTGCTTGAGGTAGTAACCTAATACCTTTTGATCACCTTGGGAATATACGTTATGTTTATTATTGCTTAGCCATGCTCATAGACGGGGATTGGATCGTGATTCACACATGGAAGTTTGAGAGTTATTTTAATCATGGATAACATTAAGGTGGCAACTTTAATATACATCTGGTTGGATTGGTTGAGGCACCTAGGGAACCCAGTGTTGTCTATTTTTTTGGAAATCCCAGAGTACCCATGTATTTTTTCCTATGGAATGCCACCCAGGCTCAAAGGGATCATAAGATTATTCATGCTAGAAACTTTCGTGTGCAGCCACAAGACATTATGGGCTCTGGCATAGTTGAGTAAGTTGCGTGAGCTCTTAAAGAGGTGGACTAGCAGATATAGGGGAAAGTAGGTGTACCGGTCCGCCCGGAGTAGAGAGTTAATGCTTTAGAAAGACTATGTCTTGATCATCCGATCATGGACGCGGTCGAGTCTTGTGGGGAAAAGTGCGCAAACCTTTGCAGAGTGTATAAACTAATCATGGTTAGCCGTGTCCCCGGTTATGGACATCTTGAGTATCTAGTACTTGAATCTATTGATGTGATCTCATCACGTTACTTTAATTAATTTGATTTGGGTTAATGATGATACTTTTAATTGGGATTTGAGTTGGGGTTACCTTCTCAAATAATGGGCAACTTGGGAGTAGTTAAATAAATTTATTCCTTTGTTGTAGGGGAAAACTAGCTTTATGCAAAATCATAAACTTATAGCCTCCACCAGCCAAATATTGCATGTAGATATAGTTCTTACATTTCATTACTTTACAGTGTAACTCTGCCAGGATATTCCATGTGCTGACCTACATGGCTGCAACTTCCCATGTTGCATACTACTCAGATGACGAATAAGGTGTGATAGGTCGTTGTTTTGCACTCAGCTATGCCGTTGGAGTTGATGGACTCATTTACCTTCGAAGCTTCTGCAATTATTTAGTTTAGATGGCCTTCAGCCATGATATTTTTGTGTAATCATACTCTTTATGAGGACTCGATGTAATAAATGTGTGATTGAAACTCTGTTATAATTCCTCGAGTACTGTGCGTGTCAGCATTACCGATCTAGGGATGACATTGATGCACAGAGACTTGACCGTTTGAGGTCTGGTCGCTACAGTAGTCCCCATGATATGATTTATTACTTCTCTGCAAAATATTTCCCCGCTCATAAGAAACAAGCTACTTTAAGGGAAATATTTAATTTTGTGCAAATTGAAGAAGAGAGTCTCCCACAAGCTTGGGGGAGGCTTCTTCGATTACTTAATGCTTTGCCTGATCATCCTCTCAAGAAAAATGAAATACTTGATATCTTTTATAATGGACTAACCGATGCTTCTAGAGACCACCTGGATAGTTGTGATGGTTGTGTTTTTAGGGAAATAACTGTTGAGCAAGCTGAATTGCTATTGAATAATATATTGAGCAATGATAATGATTGGATACTTCATGAACCAACTCCAAATCCAACTCCAAGAAAAGGGGTATTCTATTTCTCAGTCCTGAAGATATGGAAGAGGCAAAGAAATCTATGAAAGAAAAATGCATTAAAGATGAAGATGTTAAGAATTTACCACCTATTGAAGAAATACATGGTATTGATAACCCGACATAGGTAGTAAAGGTAAATTCTCTCAATAGATTTGATAAGGGTGAAATCCCATCTACTAAGTTTGCTACTCAACGCTTGGATGAGTTTGATGATTTTATTGTTAAATAAGAGAACTTCAATGCTTATGTTGGTAGAAAATTGAAACATAATGCTTATATTATTGAACACTTGAGTGATTATATGTCTAGATTTAAAGGTGACCTTAAGCTTATTAGTAAATATGCATCCATGGTTACCACTCAAGTAGAACAAGTACTTAAAGCACAAGATGTTTTGCTCAATGAATTAAATAATAAGAACAATGATAATGTTGTTAGAGTTATGAGTAGAGGTGGTAAGATGATCCAGGAACCTTTCTATCCTGAGGGCCATCCTAAGAGAGTTGAGCAAGATTCTTAGAAAAATAATACAGATGTACCTAGTCCTTCTAAGAAAAAGAAAAAGAAAAATGATAGGACTTTGCATGCTTCTAGTGAACCTATTATTGGCACACTTGAGAATCCCAATGATATTTCTATTTCTGATGCTGAAACACAATCTGGTAATGAACATGAACCTAGTGATAATGTTAATGATGATGTTCATGTTGATGCTCAACCTAGTAAAAACAATAATGTAGAGATTGAACCTGTTGTTGATCTTGATAACCCACAATCAAAGAATCAACATTATGATAAGAGAGACTTCGTTGCTAGGAAACACAGTAAAGAAAGAGAACCATGGGTTCAGAAACCCATGCCTTTTCCTCCTAAGCCATCCATGAAAAAGGATGATGAGGATTTTGAGCGCTTTGCTAAAATGATTAGACCTATCTTTTGCGTATGCGTTTCACTGATATACTTAAAATGAATCCTTATGCTAAGTATATGAAAGATATTATTAAAAATAAAAGAAACATACCGGAAGCTGAAATTTCCACCATGCTTGCCAATTGTACCTTTAAGGGTGGGGTACCAAAGAAACTAGGAGATCCAGGAGTACCAACTATATATACCATGCTCCATTAAAAGAAACTATGTTAAAACTGCTTTATGTGATCTTGGAGCCGGTGTTAGTGTTATGCCTCTCTCTTTGTATCATAGACTTGATTTGAATAAGTTGAGACCTACTGAAATCTCTTTGCAAATGGCCGATAAATCAACTGCTACACCTGTCGGTATTTGTGAGGATGTGCCTGTTGTGGTTGTGAAAATTACTATTTTAACGGACTTTGTAATTCTTGATATTCCCGAGGACGACAGTATGTCGATCATCCTTGGTAGACCCTTTTTGAATATTGCAGGGGCTGTTATTGATTGCAACAAAGGCAATGTCACTTTCCATGTTAATGATAATGAGCATACGGTACACTTCCCGAAGAAACAACCTCAAGTTCATAGTATCGATTCTATTGGAAAAATCTCAATGATTACTATTGGAGGTTTTGCATTCCCTCTCCCTATTGTTGGGGACATGCATATCCCCGTTGAGGTAACATAGTGTTATTCGAAAGTTCTCCGGTTTCATGCTATTCGGAAGAAGTTTGTTAACGAGACTTGATCAACCTTGTTAGTGGATCCCTTTTGATGAGCATGAGATGGATGAAGTTAGAAAGCACAACCTTCTGTACCCTCTCTTTACTTTCTATTATTTAGTTTAAATAAAGAAAAAAAATAGTATTTTCTGTCTGTTTTCTGAATTATCTGTGCAATAAAAAATACCCCAAAAATAAAAGTTCTCCAAATGCCCTGAAAATGGAGTATGAATTTTTGTAGAATATTTGAGAATTTCTGGCACTTAGAACACACCAGGGGGACACACCATTTGGTCACGAGGGTACAGGGCGTGCCCACCCCCTGGGATGCGCCCCCTGCCTCATGGGCCCCATGTGGCCTCCCTCCACTTATTCCAGCACCCACACACCTTGTCTTCCTCCGGAAAAAATCACCCCGTAGCTCAAACCCGTGTTCTTGCTAGTTTTGCTATCGTTTTTTATCTCATTGCTCAAAGCCCCATTCAAAAAACTGCTTTGGGGGATTGATCTTCGGTATGTGACTCCTCCAATGGTCCAATTAGTTTTTGTTCTAGTGCTTTATTTATTGCAAATTTTTGCTGCTGAGGTGACCCTGTTCTTGAGCTTGCATGTGAAGTTTATATGGTCCAAAGTAGTTTTAATGCATGATATAGCCTCTAGGCACTTGTGGGAGTAGTTTCTGTCAAACTTGTTGAGTTTGGTTCACTTTTATTTTGAGTCACTAAAAATTTCTGAAATTTTTAGGAGGAAGAAAATGATGAAGAGATTGTTGAGAGGCTCCTCGAGCCGAAGCTTGAAGGATAAGCAGAATGAAGAGAACAAAAAATCCTAAGTACAATCTTCCTCGCACGACGGAGGTTCGGCCGTGCGAATGGCCTTGTGATGCATTCTTGAGAGCCACCGGAATTCATCATGACTTTTATTATTTGGCTGAGAATGCATGGCTCACTGACTTCCTCCACAACCAGTGTGAACAATATCTCCTACTCACTAATTTTTTCATGCAAAACTTTTATTTCCATACTAGAAAATCACCACATTCAGTGGAGTTTTATTTATATGACGAGTTTAAGGAGACGTCACTATATGATTTTTGTGTGGTTTGCAAGTTGCCCTTTGAGGGCAGCGTCAAGGAACCACATCCTAGTGATGTTGATGAATTTATTGATAGAATTGCTGTAGGGGAAATGAGGAAAGTTTTAGATGCAAGGACTACTAGTGTACATTTTCCTGTTCTACGTTACTTTGCAATATTTGCTAGTAGATGTTTAATTGGTTGCGGGAACAGCGGGGGCCTCAATGCTCCTAACCTTGCCATTTTGCATGCTTTACTTCGTGATAGAACTTTCAGTATAGGCACTATGGCTGCTAAATGGTTGAGTCTAAACCGTACAAAGGGCCCCATTTTTGGAGGTATCTTTGCTTCGCGTCTTGCTAAATATTTTGAGATACCTATTAGACACTATGAGAAATAAGAAAAGGTGCTGCCCACTATTTTCTTAGGCTATAAAAGTATGGTAGCACATGATTTCATTTCCAAAGATAAGGAGAAAAGACTCATTTATAACCTGGTCTTTAGTGAAAATACTTGTCAGATTATTACTGTGCCTGCACCTTCTTTGTTTAACATTCATTCAAGCACATATCTCATCGTGCCCGATGACATCTACGCATACTGGGAGCGGATGCGATCCCCAGAGCCTGAGCTAGAGCCATCTCCTGATCCATATCAGGAGTCCCTTTATCAGTGGGATCCTCAAGAGCTCGCTAACCAGTGGAACCCCGAGGATCCTCCTCAGTACACCGGAGAGGACCACTTTGATCCATGGGCTTAGACCAACTTAGGCCGAAAACCTAAGCTTGGGGGAGTACGTATTTCTCACCGACATTACATTCATGTTCACACACTCATTCTAGTTGTCAGTGTTCATAATTTTTCATTGTACTATCCATGCTAGTTTAGTTTCTTTTCTTGCTTTCTTCTTGTGTGTTTGAAAAAGCTTGAGAAAAACCAAAAAATATATTAGTTGTAGCTTTTAGCTAGTTTACTTTCCCTGCTGCTAGTAGTAGTAATATCAAAAGAAAACCCAAAAAGATTTCCCGTTCTTCTTTTGCTTGTTGGGAGCTTTCCCGTGTAAATAGTTTTTATCGTTCTTTGAATTTCTTTTTCTTTTCTTTGGTGGTCGAGAGGAGAAGACCACGATGAAAATGATGAGTGGCTCTCTTATGCATTATTGTTGATCTAACCAAGAGCCCATATTACCTTGTCTTCTCCTTTGAATTAAATGTTTATAGATTCCAACTTAGTCCAATGCACGTGCACTATTATTATTATCCACACTGTTCGGTCGTGGAATTGAAAGGCAACAATGACGATATATGATGAAATGATTGAGATGAGAGAAGCTGGTATGAACTCGACCTATCTTGTTTTTGTAAATATGATTAGTTCATCGTTCCGTATTCAGCCTATTATGAATGAAACATGTTTGCAATGACAATTAGAGATTATAGTTGCTCATGCCATGCTTAATTAGCTAGGAGTTTATAATGGTTTACCTTGCGTGCCAACATGCTATTAAAATGGTTGTGATGTGGTATTATAGGGTGGTATCCTCCTTTGAATGATTGAGTGGCTTGACTTGGCACATGTTCACGCATGTAGTTGAAATAAAATCAACATTGCCTCCACGATATTTATGTTCATGGTGATTTATATCCTACTCATGCTTGCACTCATTGTTGGTTAATCTTAATGCATGTTCATGACTGTTGTCACTCTCTTGTTGGTCGCTTCTCAGTCTCTTTCTAGCATTCACTTGTACTAAGCGGTAATACTGCTTGTGCATCCACTTCATAACCCCCAAAGTTATTCCACATGAGTCCACCATACCTTCCTATATGCGGTATTTACCTGTCGTTCCAAGTAAATTTGTATGTGCCAAACTCTAAACCTTCAAATAAAATTCTGTTTCGTATGCTCGAATAGCTCATGTATCAACTAGGGCTGGCTATATCTTCCATGCTAGGTGGGTTATTCTCACAATGAGTGGACTCCGCTCATCATTCACGAGAAAATGGCCGATAACTGGGATGCCCAGCCCCATGCTCAAATCAAATCAAAATAATTGCAAACAAAACTCCCTTAGGATTGTTGTTAGTTGGATGGTACCCATTGTTCTAGGCCAAACATGGAATGTGCTTGTTGGTGGTGGTGGAGTATAAACTTTACCATTCTGTTTGGGAACCGCCTATAATGTATGTAGCATGGAAGATATCGAGATCTCTTCGTTGTTATGTTGACAATGAAAGTATGCCACTCAAAATATTATTTATATCTGTTTCAAAACTCAAGCTCTGGCACCTCTACAAATCCCGGCTTCCCTCTGTGAAAGGCCTATCTATTTACTTTTATGTTGAGTCATCATCCTCTTATTAAAAAGCACCAGTTGGAGAGCACCGCTATCATTTGTGTGCATTGCTATTAATTTACATTGAGTATGATTGTGACTGGATATCTTTTGCCATGAATTACAATGTCTAGTTAGTCCTTGATCTTCAGGGGTGCTCTGCATTTATGTTTTGCAATCTCAAAAAGGGCTAGTGAGATACCATCTTGTTATATCATATCATGATTGTTTTAAGAAAGTGTTGTCATCTGAGATTTATTATTATTGCTTGCTAGTTGATTATGCCATTGATATGAGTAAACATGAGACCTACATGTTATTGTGAAAATGGTTAGTTCATAATCTTTGCTGAAAACTTGAATGCTGGATTTACATTTTTGCAACAACAAGATCAAATAGAGTTTGTAAAAGTGTTTCTTTATCACTTTCAGTTTGTCAACTGAATTGCTTCAGGACAAGCAAAGGTTTAAGCTAGGGGGAGTTGATAGTCTCCAACATATCTACTTTTCCAAACACTTTTGCCCTTGTTTTGGACTCTAACTTGCATGATTTGAATGGAATTAACCCGGACTGACGCTGTTTTCAGTAGAATTGCCATGGTGTTATTTTTGTGCAGAAATAAAAGTTCTCGGAATGACCCGAAACTCCACCAAGTCACGTTTTGGAATTAATCAAAAATATTGGCAAAAGAATCAATAGAGGGGGACCCACACCCTGTCCACGAGGGTGCAGGGCGTGCCCACCCCCCTGGGGCGCGCCCCTTGCCTCGTGGGTCCCCTGGACCTCCACCGACCTCAACTCCAACTCTATATATTCACGGTCAGGGAGGAAAAAATCAGAGAGAAGGATTCATCGCGTTTGACGATACGGAGCCGCCGCCAAGACCTAATCTTCTTCGGGAGGGCTGATCTAGAGTTCGTTCGACGCTCTGGAGAGGGGAATCCATCGCCATCATCATCATCAAGCATCCTCCATCACCAATTTCATGATGCTCACTGCCGTGCGTGAGTAATCCCATTGTAGGCTTGCTGGACGGTGATGGGTTGGATGAGATATACCATGTAATTGAGTTTGTTTTGTTAGGGTTTGATCCCTAATATCCATTATGTTCTAAGATTGATGTTGCTATGACTTTGCCATGCTTAATGCTTGTCACTAGGGCTCGAGTGCCATGATTTCAGATCTGAACCTATTATGTTTTAATGAATACATGTGATTTCTTGATCCTATCTTGCAAGTCAATAGTCACCTACTATGCGTTATGATCCGGCAAACCCCATAGTGACAATAGTCGGGACACTTCCCAGTGATGACCGTAGTTTGAGGAGTTCATGTATTCACTAAGTGCTAATGCTTTGGTCTGGTACTCTATTAAAAGGAGGCCTTAATATCCCTTAGTTTCCAATAGGACCCCGCTTCCACGGGAGGGTAGGACAAAAGATGTCATGCAAGTTCTTTTCCATAAGCACGTATGACTGGTTGAATTGACAACTCAACTGCTAATACTTGAGAATATTCTTTGGCTCCCCTTTTGTCGAATCAATAAATTTGGGTTGAATACTCTACCCCCGAAAACTGTTGCGATCCCCTATACTTGTGGGTTATCAGAGTGTAGTACAGTTGCCCGGCAGGGGTTGCCTACAGGCAGCAGCGACTACGCATGTATGGGGGTGTGAGTTATCCAACCTTCTAACCTATTCTACGGTTGCCATGTGCCTCCTTTTATAGATTAAGGGGTCACCACAATGGAAAAGTAGTCCTTATGCACTGATAATATAGCAAACAGTGCTATCATACCTAACTCTGCAGGCTAACAGGGTGCATTAAATGCACCACTCAACGTCATCGTTGGATGCCTGGCAAGGCTTGCCGGGCTATCTTGCCAGCTCCACACCTGCTCGCTTGACACGTCACAGGACGGGTGTCATCTGTGAGTTTTTCCTATAGAAAGAGGCCGCCATGTGGCGAATGGCTACCACTTAGTCACTTTGTGGCTTGACACCGCACTGATTGACGATGTGGGTTGTGGCGGAGTGGTTGGTGAGGTGGTTTTGCCTCTGTGCGTCCCGGCAGGGCATCTGCTTCTAAGTGTGGCCTCGCCCCTTGTCGGGCTTGCCTGCCCGGCAAAGGAGGCCCTTTACTTGATGATATCTTGCTTCTCTGGCTTGGTCTTGGTCCCTCTGATCTGCATGTTGGTCCTTTGATGCTCTTGATTTCTTGTACTCTGACTTGGGTTGGTGCTCCAATCTTGATCCCGTGCCTATAAACAGTCGTTGATGCTTTCCTTTTCTTCACAACTGCCTTCTCTGCAACTTTGGTTTTCTTCACTTCGGATGCAGAAGGAAGGTTGATATTCTTCATCTGTGATGACTTTGCAAGAGGAGCAGATGAAGTTGGTTCAGTGTCTTCAGGAACGACTGATGCAGCCGCCCTGACATGTTCAGTTTCTTCAAGCACATCAGAAGATTCTTCAGCTGGCCTGGGTTGATCTTCAGGCGCAACACTGGAGGTTGCCCTGGCAGTTTCTTCAGGAGCTGGGATTTCTTTAGCAGCCCTGGTACTTTTAGTGTCATAAGCAGTCTGATTTTCATCAGTTGCACTTGCATTTTCTTCAGTTTGCTGAGCAGATGCTACAGCCTAAGGAATTTCATGTTGCGATGGAGTTGTAACCTTAGGTTTGAGGTTATTTTCAAGCTTGAGAAACCCGACTTTGGCACCCAACCAATCTTCATAATAAGTTTCCAATTCATCACTGATTTCTTTGATCTCCTTTTGCATGTTTACAAGTTCTTCAGGAGTCATATTCACAACATTTTTCTTTAGAAAACGCTCCTTCTTGTACTGAGCTTTCTTGACCTGCCTGGCCTTCTGAAACTTCCATTTCTCTTCGCCTATGAAGGCATTTAGCATGTGACTTTGACCAGGAGTGAGGTTCAAGTAAGGAAGTGGGGTGTTGGGATCCTTATGCCAGAAGTCAATGAAGTCTAGGATCTTCCTTGGATCCAGCATGAGAGGCACACCACTGCCTTTGGCTCTCGCGACCCTTTCTTGTCTATCTCTGATGATTTCAACAAGTTCTTCGTCATCATCACACGTAAGTTGAAAAGCAACTTGCTTCTTATGAGGACTTGTCCTCGAGCCACGTCCAGCAGTGGCCTTTTTCTAGAACAGAGTTGGACCTGTTGAGGACTGTGGTGGAGCTGAGGAACTTGCAGATGCTCCTAAAGCAATAGAAAATCCTGCAGTCCACTGGCACGTAGAAAGATGCACAAGTGTTGAGGACTTTTCAGCAACAGTTGAGGATTTCATGGAAACAGAGGGAATTGGAGCTTCCCTTGAGGAGGTTGCTTGAGGAATTTGCCGTGAGTGCTTTGTACTTGGCCGTGAGGGCATTGCTGTTGAGGAACTCGGCTTCAAAACTGATTTCTTTAGCCAAGCCTTCTTAGGCTTGCTAGCAGAGGCCTTAGTAGCAGAATCTTCATTGAATTTCTTCACTTCTTCTTCTGCTACTTTAGCCAACTTGGCTTGGCGCTTGGCCCATTCTTTGGGAAATTCCTCACCACGCATGATGCTTGATGGATCAGCTACTTGGTCTGGAGCCAATGGAGGTCTTGGATATGGAGGGTTAACTGTGAATTTCTTCATGTACTTGGGAGTAACATAATGATATTCCCTCCATTCCTTAGCCCATCTCCTTTCAATCCTCTGTATGCGCACTTTGCGCTAATTCTTGTTTTCTATGCCATGAGTTTCTTCATCAGGTGTGCAATAATCATCATAGATGTCCTCAGGGATCTCAAATGTTGTGTTCGTCTCAGGTCTCTTTCCTCCCTTCTGAGGTATTTTGCCATCAGCCATTTTCTTCACTTGAGGATTTTGAACAATTGATGTTTCTGAGAAAGTATGCAACTTATCTTCGAGGAACGCTGCAAATGAGTTAAGTTGATGAGAACCTAGTGATTCAGCAGTAGACATTTTGTACCTGTGAACAGAGTATAGGTGCGAAGAATTTGGAGAGGTCATATGCGTTCGTAGAAATTTTTCAAAAGAATCAAGTTTGAGGAATTTGACCGTGGGTGTATTGAGGAATTTCACTAAGCATTCCTGACTTAGGTTCCAGAGTTGTATAGATTTGACAATCCACACAATTGAGGAATCTTGAAGATAATATAGCTTAGAGAAACAAATCAAGGTACTGATGCAACTAGGTGTTTAAGGATTGGGAAGTTAAGAATAAACACCTTTTGAAGATTTTGAGGAAATCATGAGAATCAAAGTAGCGCAGTAAAATCAGATTTTAATTACCCTGGACGAAAAACATGATGAACTAGGAGTTCAGATGGAGAAGTTTGTCCGTTCAGATCTCCCACGCCCTAACTCGGTGGTGGGATACAGCTACGGCGGTGACGGTGTGAAGATTTCCACGGCCGATGAGTACGACGACGATAAGGTCGAGGCAGTGAAGCTCTTCTTCACCGGCGACGATGGAGTGTTGCGGCGGCGCTAGGTCTGAGAGGTCGAGCGGAGTAAATGAAGTCTGAGGAAAGGAGGGGGTATTTATAGACACGGTGAAAAACTGCCAGTCCGAAGAATTTGGACGAACGTGCCCCTGACCCTTGCCATCCTAGCGACACATGTCACCCACGTACAGAGAGGTGGAGATCATGGTAGATCGTGGGTGAGTAGTTTATCTATCATGGGATGCGGAACGGTTTGAGCGGCAAAGGCCAAAAATTTAGATATGAAAATTTTAATGTTTCGTTCGCAAATTCTTCAGCTGGCAAGGACATAGTGAAGATTTTGAACGGGTCTCAAATAGAACGCACATGAAGAATTTGTGAACAGACTGGGTTGAGTTGAGCATAGAGGGGGAACGGGTCCGATCACATTCACTTAGATGAAAATCAACTTGAAGAGTTAGCAATAAGTGAATGTTGTTGAGGACATGAAAAACTCATATATATATAGACACACACACACACATAGACATATATATTGAAGAACATTAGTCAAAAAGTTGAAGAATATGCAAAGTTGAAGAATTTGACCAATTGAGGAATTTGAAAATTTGAAGAATTTACAAAATGAAGAAAAAAACCAATTTTGAAGATTTTCAACTTTTTTTGGTGGCACGACCCACCGTATAAGAATGCTGATTTCAGACGCCGCGTACAATTGTCGTAGGGCTCTGAGAATCGAATTCTTCGTTAATTTCTTCACACTTAGAGGGTTAGTCTTCATTGATTGAAGAAAAATGATACTTCGTGTGTTGGACATCTAAGTCATCAATTTTGCATAAGTGTTAGGATATATGTGTGTCCTTTCAAAGTACATTCGAAGATTCTAAGATATTTAGCTCACACCACAACTTGTTAAATCTCTTCTCATCTAAGGGCTTTATGAAGATATCCGCTAGCTGTTCTTCAGTCTTCACGTGTTCGATGGAGATGTCGCCCTTCAACACATGATCTCGAAGAAAAATGATGACGAATCTGGATGTGCTTAGTCTTCGAGTGCTGAACTAGGTTATGAGCAATCTTGATGGCACTCTCGTTGTCACAGTAGAGTGGCACATTCTTCATGTTGATGCCGTAATCATTGAGGGTTTGCTTCATCCATAGCAACTGAGCAGAGCAAGAACCAGCAACAATGTACTCAGCTTCAGCAGTAGAGAGTGAAGCAGTTCTGCTTCTTTGAGGACCAACACACTAAGGATCATCCGAGGAAATGGCATGTGCCAGATGTTGACTTGCGATCCACTCGATCACCAGCATAGTCAGAGTCAGAATATCCAATGAGATCAAAAGCTGAGCCCTTGGGATACCATAATCCAAGTGTTGGAATGTGAGCTAGATATCGAAGAATATGTTTCATAGCCTTATGGTGTGATTCCTTCAGTGTAGCTTGAAAACGGGCACACATGTAAACACTAAGCATAATATCTGGCCTAGATGCACATAGATACAATAAAGATCCAATCATGGAGCGGTATACCTTTTGATCAAAGTCTTTACCATTTTCATCAGTGCATAGATGGCCATTTGTGGGCATGGGGATTTTGATGCCTTTGCAATCTTGCATGCTGAATTTCCTCAGCACATCCTCGAGGTATTTCTCTTGAGATATAAAGACACCGTTGCGTTGTTGACGAATTTGAAGACCTAGAAGAATTTCAATTCTCCCATCATAGATGTTTTATATTCCTCACTCATAATATAGGCAAATTTGTCACTGTAACATTGGTTAGTACAACCAAATATAATATCATCAAAATATATTTGGCACACGAATAATCCATCATCATAGGTTTTGTTGATAAGAGTTGGGTCAAGTGAACCGGGTTTGAAGCCTTTCTTCATGAGGAATTCCTTCAAAGTATCATACCATGCCCGAGGGGCCTGCTTGAGGCCATAGAGGGCCTTATTGAGTCTGAAGACTTTGTCAGGATGCTTAGGATCTTCAAAACCTGGTGGTTGAGCAACATATACTTCTTCCTCAAGCTTACCATTAAGGAATGCACTTTTCACATCCATTTGATATAAGATGATATTATGATGGTTAGCATAAGCAAGCAATATATCAATAGCCTCAAGTCTAGCAACAGGTGCAAATGTTTCATCGAAATCAATTTCTTCAACTTGTGTGTAGCCTTGAGCTACAACATGAGCCTTATTCCTCACCACAAGGCCATTTTCATCTTGCTTGTTGTAGTAGATCCATTTGGTACTGATGATATTGTGCTTGTGTGGGTCTGGTCGCTTGACCAGCTCCCAGACATTGTTAAGCTCGAATTGATGTCATTCCTCTTGCATCGCTTGAATCCAACCAAGCTCCAAAAATGCCTCATCAACTTTGGTGGGCTCTGTGATAGAGATAAAAGCAAAGTGCCCACAAAAGTTAGACAAATGTGAAGCTCTTGAGTGTGTGAGAGGACCTGGTGCATTGATGTCGTCATTGATTTTCTCAATCTGCACTTGATTTGCAACGCGAGGATGAGCAGGTTGACGATGTTGAGTGGGCTCAGTATTTTCTTCATAGCCATTTTCCTCATATGCACCAGCATGGTTTTCTTCACGTTCTGGAATGACTTCTTCAGCAGATTCTTCAGTGGGTATGACATCCTCAGTAGCCTTGAACTCGATGGATTCCTTAGGTGGCATTTCATCTAGTTCAGGAGGTAGATGCTCTCTTTGCGAGCCATTAGTTTCATCGAACCGCACATCTATAGTTTCAACAACCTTGTCATGAAAGGTGTTGAAGACTCTCTAGGCGTGTGAGTCCATTCTGTAACCAAGCATAAAACCATCATGTGCTTTTGATAACCACAAGTGTAGGGGATCGCAACAGCTTTTGAGGGTAGATTATTCAACCCAAATTTATTGATTCGACACAAGGGGAGCCAAAGAATATTCGTAAGTATTAGTAATTGAGTTGTCAATTCAACCACACCTGGATAAATTAGTATATGTAGCAAAGTATTTAGTAGCAATTAGTATGATAGTAATGGTAACAGCGGCAAAAGTCAAGATAGCAGTTTTGTAGTAGTTGTAATAGTAGCAACGGAAAAGTAAATAAGCGAAGCACAATATGTGAAAAGCTCATAGGCATTGGATCAGTGATGGATAATTATGTCGGATGTGATTCCTCATGTAATAGCTATAACATAGGGTGACACAGAACTAGCTCCAGTTCATCAATGTAATGTAGGCATGTATTTCGAATATAGTCATACATGCTTATGGAAAAGAACTTGTATGACATCTTTTGTCCTACCCTCCCGTGGCAGCGGGGTCCTAGTGGAAACTAAGGGATATTAAGGCCTCCTTTTAATAGAGTACCGGACCAAAGCATTAACACATAGTGAATACATGAACTACTCAAACTACGGTCATCACCGAGAAGTATCCCGATTATTGTCACTTCGGGGTTGTCGGATCATAACACATAATAGGTGACTATAGACTTGCAAGATAGGATCAAGAACTCACATATATTCATGAAAACATAATAGGTACAGATCTGAAATCATGGCACTCGGGCCCTAGTGACAAGCATTAAGCATAGCAAAGTCATAGCAACATCAATCTCAGAACATAGTGGATACTAGGGATCAAACCCTAACAAAACTAACTTGATTACATGGTAAATCTCATCCAACCCATCACCGTCCAGCAAGCCTACGATGGAATTGCTCACACAAGGCGGTAAGCATCATGAAATTGGTGATGGAGGATGGTTGATGCTGACGACGGTGACGAATACCCCTCTCCGGAGCCCCGAACGGACTCCAGATCAGCCCTCCCGAGAGAGATTAGGGCTTGGCGGCGGCTCCGTATCATAAAATGCAATGAAACTTTTTTTTTGATTTTTTTCTCCATGAAACAGAATATATGGAGTTGGTGTTGAGGTCGGTGGAGCATCAGGGGGCCCACGAGACAGGGAGGCGTGCCCAAGGGGGAGGGCGCGCCCCCACCCTCATGGACAGGGTGTGGGCCCCCTGGCCTTGATTCTTTCACCAGTATTTTTTTTCCAAAAGTTATCTCCGTGGATTTTCGGGTCATTCCGAGAACTTTTGTTTTCTGCACAATAAACAATAGCATGGCAGTTCTGCTGAAAATAGCATCAGTCCAGGTTAGTTTCATTCAAATCATGCAAATTAGAGTCCAAAACAAGGGCAAAAGTGTTTGGAAAAGTAGATACGTTGGAGACGTAGCAACTCCCCCAAGTTTAAACCTTTGCTTGTCCTCAAGCAATTCAGTTGATAAACTAAAAGTGATAAAAAAACTTTTACAAACTCTATTTTCTCTTGTTGTTGTAAATATGTAAAGCCAGCATTCAAGTTTTCAGCAGAGATTATGAACTAAGCATATTCACAATAACACTTAGGTCTCAAGTGTCACGCCCAATATGCGACCCTATACAAAAGGAACTCGAAGGTCCCACCAAGGATAGACCCGCATATTGAAACGCTTTTGCAAGGTGGATATCATTACATCAACATTACATAATAGATGGGGATACATACAAGAGGCATACAAAGCCACGCGAATACAACATCACAATACATAAGAGCATCATCCGACTATGGATGAAACACAAACAAAAACTCAAACGACATCCACCCTACTAGCCCAGGCTACCGACCTGGAACCTATCCCCTGATCGAAGAAGCAGAAGAAGAACTCAAAAACAAGCAAACATTGCTCTCGCGTCATGATCATCGCATAACCTGTACCTGCAACTGTTGTTGTAGTAATCTGTGAGCCACGAGGACTCAGCAATCCCATTACCATGGGTATCAAGACTAGCAAAGCTTAAAGGGAAAGGAAGGGGTAAAGTGGTGAGGTTGCAGCAGCGACTAAGCAAGTATGGTGGCTAACATACGCAAATAAGAGTGAGAAGAGAAGCAAAGGAACGGTCGTCAACTAGTAATGATCACGAGGTGATCCTGAACTCCTACTTACGTCAAACATAACCCAAAGACCGCGTTCACTTCCCGGACTCCGCCGAAAAGATACCATCACGGCTACACACACGGTTGATGCATTTTAATTCGGATCTGGTGTCAAGTTATCTACAACCAGACATTAACAAATTCCAATCTGCCCATAACCGCGGGCACGGCTTTCAAAAGTTTAAACCCTGCAGGGGTGTCCCAACTTAGCCCATAATAAACTCTCGCGGTCAACGAAGGATATACCTTCTCCCAGGAAGACCCGATCAGACTCGGAATCCCGGTTTACAAGACATTTCGACAATGGTAAAACAAGACCAGCAAAGCCGCCCGATGTGCTGACAAATCCCGATAGGAGCTGCACATATCTCGTTCTCAGGGCACACCAGATGAGCCAAACGTCGGGTTGGCATAGACCCTGGTTGCCCAGGGGGCGCCGGACATCGCTCAGGTTGGACCAACACTCGAAGGAGCACTGGCCCGGGGAGGGGGGGGGGTAAAATAAAGATGACCCTCGGGCTCCGGAAACCCAAGGGAAAAAGGGCTAGGTGAGGCAAATGGTAAAACCAAGGTTGGGCCTTGTTGGAGGAGTTTTATTCAAAGCGAACTGTCAAGGGGGTCCCATAAATCACCCAACCGCATAAGGAACGCAAAATCCGGGAACATAACACTGGTATGACGGAAACTAGGGCGGCAAGAGTGGAACAAAACGCCAGGCATAAGGCCGAGCCTTCCACCCTTTACCAAATATATAGATGCATTAATAATATAAGAGATATTGTGATATCCCAACAAAATCCTGTCCACCATGGAGTAATCTTCAACTTCACACGCAACTAACAACGCTATAAGAGGGGCTGAGCAAAAGCGGTAACATAGCCAAGCAACGGTTTGCTAGGAAGGGTGAAAAGGTTAGAAGCTGACATGACAATTTGGGAGGCTTGAAGAGCAAATGATAGGAAGCGCAGCAAAGCGATAGAACGAAGCAACTAGCATAGCAATGATAGTAGTGAGATCCAAGGTGACGATCATCTTGCCTGAAATCCCACTAGGAAGAAGAACGAGTCCATGAAGAAGACGAACGGGAGTAGTCGAACAAATCCTCACAATCGCAACATTACCGGAACTAAGAAGCAACACCGGAAAGAAACAAACAACATGGTAAATGCACAATCATAAACATGGCATGATGCATAATCAAGTATGATGCATGTCTGGTTTAATGAGGCATGGCATGGCAAAGTGCAACAGCCAATGCTACAAGTTAAGTGGAGCTCAATATGCAACGAGTTGCATATTGACAAAACACCACATTGACATATTTAGTTTAATATCGTTTAAGCTACCAAGCAATGTTAAATGTTGTTAAACATGGCAAGAGGTGAAGCATAAGAAAACTACCTATCTAGGCAAGTTTAAATGAGGCCGGAACAACAAACAACAATTCCGAAAAATCCCCATATGCAATTTATAAATTTGGTACTGTTCTACCCTAAAACATATTTTATAGTTGTTAAACAGGAAAATAAATTAGACCATGTTAAACTAGGCATTTTTCCACCCCATTTACATATAAAGTTTATTTAAAACCGAGCTACGGTTATTTAGTTATGAAATAAATCATTTTAATATGGCATTGGGGCAAAATTAAATAAACAACAAGTTTAAACATATTTTACATGGATGAAAGTGGGATATTATTAATCTACACAAAATTCTAAGCATTTTACATGTATATATCATTTTAATCCGATGCACAGTTGTTGAGTTATTAAATGCATGAACATGAGGGTGTAATCTGTAAAACAGGTTTTCTCTGGATAATTAGCAAATTCGCAGACAAGTAAAAAAACATCTACAGGCCGAAACTGGTTGGGCCAACAGGAGCAGGGGCGCTGGAGGAGCTCACCCTTGGGCCAGGGCCCAGGCTGATGGAGAGGCCGAGCGAGGCCGTGGGGCAAGAAGTGGCCCACGCGGGAGGAGGCAGAGCGCGGTCAACGGGAGGTGTCGAGGCAGAGGCATCGCCCTCCTCTGCCTGAACTGATGTTGCTCGATGCAGCGAAGGAGACCGTCCGCTGGAGGGGGGGCTTGGCACGGCGGGACTTGAAGGGGAGCGGCGGCGGGCTGTAGAGAAGGCCCGACGAGGTGGGGACGGGGCGGATCCGGCTAGCCGGTGCCGGATCCGGGCAACGACGGCGCGGACGGAGCTCAGGGGCGCCCATGGCGTTTTCCAGTGCAGAGAGAGTCAAGAGGGAGATCGTGAGACGGAGAGGGAGCAATGAAGGGAGCAAGATGGAGAGAGAGGCAGGGAGAAGAAAGTGAAGGAGAGGGCGATGCGGTCCTGGTGGTCGCCGGCGCGGTTGCCCGGATGAGGCAGGAGGCTCGGCCTCGGGTGCCTGGTTGCGGGCGTCGGTGAGGAGCACGGCGTTGAGGAGCTCCTCTCCCGTTGGGCTCGTGCGCGTGGGACGAAGCAGAGGAGGCGTACGGGAAGGGCTCCAGAAGAAGCTCCTCTTCCCTGGATCGGGAGGAGACATGGGCTTTGGGAGGGCGAGGAGGATCTCCTCTCCTTGGATCGAGCAGGTGAAGAGCTGCAACGCCGGTTGGGCAGGCGCATAGATCGAGGGAGGTAGGTGGTGCTGCGGGTTGTCTCGGTTGGAGTGGATCGGGAAGGTGGAGGCTGGTTGGGTGGCTGAGGAAACCGAGGAGGATTTGGAATGAGCGGCGGCGGTGAGTGAGGGGATTGATGGGACAGCCGTCCGAGATTTTTAGGTTAGATCGGTTTATATGGTAGTGGGATTAGGTTAGGGGCTATCTCGTCCCTCCGATCGTAATTGGGCTGTCGAGAATAAAATGCTTCGGGAGTCTAAATAAGAAAACGGAGATGTTTTATAGATATTTGGGGATGATCCGAACCCAACGGTGATGACTGTCCGGGTCGGGTTCGGGGGAGTTTTGGACACGCGCGAGAGGGGTCAAGAGAGGGGGGCATTTAGACGAGAGGGGAAAACAAAGACAATGGGGGGGTCTTGTTGGTCTCGGAGAAAGAGAGAAGAGAGGGGTCCAATTGGTCTGAGAGAAGGACAAGCGGTCTGACAACAGGGAAACGAAGACAAAGAGAGAAGCGGTAACTACGAACGGCTACGAGGTTTTATGAAAACATGCGGATGCAATGCGGATGATGCTATGAGATGAAATGCAAGACATGAACAAAATGCAAAACAAAGGACAAAAACCCAACCACGAAAGAAATATCATATCGCATCTCCGGAAAAAGGCAAGAGTTGGAGTTACGAATATGGAAAGTTGTATCTGGGGCGTTACAACACTCCACCACTACGAGAGGATCTCGTCCCGAGATCTAGAATGGCACCGGAGAGAAACGGAAGAGGAAGAGAAGAGGTAAAACTAAGTTGCTTCTTCGACAAACGAGTGAAACCACGAACCTTGAGAGGTTGAACAAATTGAAAAAAAAAACAAAGGAGATGAACGAGATTGCAAACAATCCGTTAGAAAAGAGGAACAAGGAACATTACGAGAACTTGAAGGTTGAAAAGACATGAATCAAGAGTTTAATGGACAAGATAGAATTCTAAACCACTCCAGTTAAAATAAGATGAGAGAGGAAGAATTCGGGCAGCACTCCGGTTGAACATGGAAGGAATAGAACATGAACTTGAGAAGATTGGAAGATACTTGATGAAATCAACAACACACTGCCTCCGGAACTATTGAAAGAATGGCACAATGGGTAAGAAGGATTTCAGACAGCGCTCAGGTTGAAAATAGAGGCAAAACTTGACAAGATGAAAGAACTTGAATTAGAACACAACACTCCGGTTAAATGGATAAGCAAGAGAATAACATGATCTTGACAAAACGAGATGATGGGTCAACGAGAGCAACATCACAATGCCTCGGAAGAAATGAAAGAATGGAATGGAATGAACGGAGGGAAACAAGATCTTGAAAGAGCACGCTTACAAGAAATGCTAGAACGGAGTTGTTGGAAAACCAACAACGAAACAAATAAGCTTGTAGTGGGCTTATGGAAAACATCCCAAGACTAAGAGGTGAAATTCTGCCACTAACGAAAAACAATTGCTTGTTTGAGATCAAAGAAGAGATGAAAACTTCTGTCGCCGAGAGGATAGGAGAAAACTCGGATCATTGATAGCACCATAATTAGCAATATTCCTTAGGGAAGGCTTTAGGTGAAATATGACACAAGATAACTCCAACAATGAGGTTGATGGTTGAAAAGATCTCTTGAACGAATAGAAAATGATGGATTTAAAATACCTCATTCTTGACAACATATGAATCATGAAACATGAAGGAAATTGTCAAGAGTGACATAACACCACCTCAGAAGCTAAGGTAGAAAGAATTGCACTTCGAATGCAAGATGAAGAATGCTTGAACTCCTCAAAACAAAACATGTGTTGGGCACCATGTTTATTTTAGAGTATAGCTTGGCGGGTCATAACTTCGAGAGAAATCTTGACGAACAATTGAAGAATGAAAAGAATCCTTGACGAACCACCATGTTGAGCCTTCGTGAGAACTCCGGTAGTAGAAGGATGATAAAAAAGAGAGACAAGTTGAAAACACAAGGTGAAGCCTTGCGATGATTTAGATGGAGCTTTGCGATGAGATAAAGCGGAAAACTTGGAACTCCGGAAAAACAATAGACGGAACACTAGAACCGAGAATTACTTCATCATGAACAATCTCTGGAAGAAAAGAATTAAACACTTGGATGAAACAAGAATAAGAATTATGTAATGCGTATCCTTCACCAATTTAAATTGATGACAAGCAACGGATTTGGCATACTACTTATTCTCATAGAAAGGATTAAGAGAGATATAGCGCAAACTTGAGAAGGTATTGATGGAACCACCGGTGGGATTTGGAAACAATGAATGAATTGATATGATAACGAAGAAGTGAAATCTTGAACAAACCACCGTAAGAATTGAGAATGAAAGTAGCAAAGGCACAATTCACCGGAAAGATTGAAGATACTTGAGAGGATTTAGATACAAGTGAACAAAGAGATCATGAGCTTATTAGAGAATACTTGAATGATGCACCGGTAGAATATGGAGAAGGAGAGCTAAAAGTTGAGAACGAATAAGCCCGAAATGATGGCCTTCATAGGAATAAAATGGAAAGAACTCACGAAATGATCCAGATAGTAAGAAAAGAATTCTCACAGTCGAAAACAATTATGAGAGGATGGCATAAAGCTTGAACTACGCCTCTTTGGAAGAACGGGTAATGATTTAGTAGGAAGTCTTCTTCGGTCTTCAAAATTTGAGAATGACGACGAGAAACACCACCATGAATTGTTGAGACACTTTGGAAGGATTAAAAGAAAAAAAGGTTGAGCCAAAGATGAAAAGAATTTGAAAACGACCTTAGAGAAGGCATGTGACTGATGAAAATTCATTCTTACGTCAAACTTGGAAATGAATTTGGGAATGGCTCCAGGAAAATAAACGAGTCAGGTAAGATCCTGGGAAAAGACCTGTGGGTTAAGGCCCACTCAAAAGAAAACACCGTTGAACAATTTTAAAGAGAGGTTGCACCGATAGAACTAAATGACTTGAATGGGATAATAATCTCCAAATAGCTTGAACGGATTAAGAATGGAAAACACGAATCTTATGAGATATCTTGAGCACTTCAGGAAAAATAAATAGCGAGAAGTGAAGGATTAAGAGGTGCATGGACATGGGATCGCATTTGAAACGAGGAAAGGGATATGATTAACACCGAAAGCTTGAGTTAAATCCACTTGAAAAGAATACGAGAATGAAGAATGATGAACTTGAAGCTCGTGAGCATCTTCACGAGGGATCACCGGATCAGAACATTGATTGAAAAGGGTGAAGAGACTTCAAATGAATAAATGGATACTTGATTAAGAAATCTGACTTCTTGAAGAAAAAGGGTGGGAGGGCGGGAAAACAACGGCAACTTGGGACAGATGAAATAAACACCGTTAAGAAAACTTAGATTTGATCTTGCGGATGGGAAACATGATGGGATCCACTTGAAGAGAAGCACACCGGTTGGAAAAGAGTTGACATGACAACCTCAGTGATCAAGAAGGATTAGTACTCCCATAGAAATAAGAGAACACCATTTCGAAAAGGTATGGAATCAACACTTGACATTGAAGCAACTCGAATACCACAAATAAAACAAAACAAAGGATTTGGCTTGCAGAATAAGCCGTAACAAATACATATGATAGAGATTTACCAAATCCCATATCATGCATCTGTCGGAAAGATATTCTAGGAGCTACTTGAATTCCCACCTATAAAACTCCCGAAACTTTCTGGTTATGCAATCTGGTGTTGGGGATACAGGGGAAGCAATATATATCTCACCCAAACTAACAATCCCTACATCCAGCTGTATCCATCCGTCAACACATAACCAAGAAACCTCCGGAAATCATGTACCTCAACCCTCGAAAAGCATCCATTATACGAGCTATGGCAATACTCCCGAACTCCCCAGTACTGGGTGGCGTCGAGGCTATCTCACCAACAACTGCATAAAAGAGATTTTCAATGTCGGCAAAAGTCAGGTATTCCAGAACTACAACGATAAACTTGTGACGACAACACCTCGGAGCTCAACTCCCCGGGACACTGCCACAACCCCTAAATGTCAGGAGGCACCAAGAACAATGTTCTCGTCACAAGACTATCGGAACGATTCCAAGATACCTGCGTGATCCTAAAAAAATTTAGTGAAATTTGAGGAGATGAAAGACAAAACATCTACGTCAGGAGTCCTCACCAGAGCGATGAAGGGGGCTGAGGAGTAAAAAGAATCCTACTCTCCTATATATATAATCCTAAGACTCAAAATAGTTTTTCTTCTAGACTCAACAACGGCCAACAATCAAGGGGGCTCCTATGGTCGGTCGAGGCTCTGATACCAACTTGTCACGCCCAATATGCGACCTTATCCAAAAGGAACTCGAAGGTCCCACCAAGGATAGACCCGCATATTGAAACACTTTTGCAAGGTGGATATCATTACATCAACATTACATAATAGATGGGGATACATACAAGAGGCATACAAAGCCACACGAATACAACATCACAATACATAAGAGCATCACCCGACTACGGATGAAACACAAACAGAAACTCAAACGACATCCACCCTGCTAGCCCAGGCCGCCGACCTGGAACCTATCCCCTGATCGAAGAAGCAGAAGAAGAACTCCAAAACAAGCAAACATCGCTCTCGCGTCATGATCATCGCATAACCTGTACCTGCAACTATTGTTGTAGTAATCTGTGAGCCACGAGGACTCAGCAATCCCATTACCATGGGTATCAAGACTAGCAAAGCTTAAAGGGAAAGGAAGGGGTAAAGTGGTGAGGTTGCAGCAGCGACTAAGCAAGTATGGTGGCTAACATACGCAAATAAGAGCGAGAAGAGAAGCAAAGGAACAGTCGTCAACTAGTAATGATCACGAGGTGATCCTGAACTCCTACTTACATCAAACATAACCCAAAGACCGTGTTCACTTCCCGGACTCCGCCGAAAAGAGACCATCACGGCTACACACACGGTTGATGCGTTTTAATTCGGATCTGGTGTCAAGTTATCTACAACTGGACATTAACAAATTCCCATCTGCTCATAACCGCGGGCATAGCTTTCGAAAGTTTAAACCCTACAGGGGTGTCCCAACTTAGCCCATGATAAGCTCTCGCGATCAACGAAGGTTATACCTTCTGCCAGGAAGACCCGATCAGACTCGCAATCCCGGTTTATAAGACATTTCTACAATGGTAAAACAAGACCAGCAAAGCCGCCCGATGTGCCGACAAATCCCGATAGCAGCTGCACATATCTCATTCTCAGGGCACACCAGGTGAGCCAGACGTCGGGTTGGCATAGAACCTGGTTGCCCAAGGGGCGCCGGACATCGCTCAGGTTGGACCAACACTCGAAGAAGCACTGGCCCGGGGGGGGGGGTAAAATAAAGATGACCCTCAGGCTCCGGAAACCCAAGGGAAAAAGGGCTAGGTGAGGTAAATGGCAAAACCAAGGTTGGTCCTTGCTGGAGGAGTTTTATTCAAAGTGAACTGTCAAGGGGGTCCCATAAACTAGGGCGGCAAGAGTGGAACAAAACGCTAGGCATAAGGCCGAGCCTTCCACCCTTTACCAAATATATAGATGCATTAATAATATAAGAGATATTGTGATATCCCAACAAAATCCTGTCCACCATGGAGTAATCTTCAACTTCACCTGCAACTAACAACGCTATAAGAGGGGCTGAGCAAAAGCGGTAACATAGCCAAGCAACGGTTTGCTAGGAAGGGTGAAAAGGTTATAGGCTGACATGATAATTTGGGAGGCTTGAAGAGCAAATGATAGGAAGTGCAGCAAAGCGATAGAACGAAGCAACTAGCATAGCAATGATAGTAGTGAGATCCAAGGTGACGGTCATCTTGCCTGAAATCCCACTAGGAAGAAGAGCGAGTCCATGAAGAAGACGAAGGGAGTAGTCGAACGAATCCTCACAATCGCAACATTACCGGAACTAAGAAGCAACACCAGAAAGAAACAAACAACATGGCAAATGCACAAGCATAAACATGGCATGATGCATAATCAAGTATGATGCATGTCTGGTTTAATGAGGCATGGCATGGCAAAGTGCAACAACCAATGCTACAAGTTAAGTGGAGCTCAATATGCAACGAGTTGCATATTGACAAAACACCACATTGACATATTTAGTTTAATCTCGTTTAAGCTACCAAGCAATGTTAAATGTTGTTAAACATGGCAAGAGGTGAAGCATAAGAAAACTACCTATCTAGGCAAGTTTAAATGAGGCCGGAACAACAAACAACAATTCCGGAAAATACCCATATGCAATTTATGAATTTGGTACTGTTCTGCCATAAAACATATTTTATAGTTGCTAAACAGGAAAATAAAGTGGACCATGTTAAACTAGGCATTTTTCCACCCCATTTACATTTAAAGTTTATTTAAAACCGAGCTACGGTTATTTAGTTATGAAATAAATCATTTTAATATGGCATTGGTGCAAAATTAAATAAACAGCAAGTTTAAACATATTTAACATGGATGAAAGTGGGATATTATTAATCTACAAAAAAATCTAAGCATTTTACATGTATATATCATTTTAATCTGATGCACAATTGTTGAGTTATTAAATGCATGAACATGAGGGTGTAATTTGTAAAACAGGTTTTCTCTGGATAATTAGCAAATTCAGAGACAAGTAAAAAAACATCTACGGGCCGAAACTGGTTGGGCCAACAGGAGCAGGGGCGTTGGAGGAGCTCACCCTTGGGCCAGGGCCCAGGCTGATGGAGGGGCCGAGTGAGGCCGTGGGGCAAGAGGTGGCCCACGCGGGAGGAGGCAGGGCGTGGTCAACGGGAGGCGTCGAGGCAGAGGCATCACCCTCCTCTTCCTGAACTGATGCTGCTCGATGCAGTGAAGGAGACCAGCGGCTGGAGGGGAGGCTTGGCGTGGCGGGACTTGAAGGGGAGCGGCGGCGGGCTGCAGAGAAGGCCCGGCGAGGTGGGGACGGGGCGGATCCGGCTGGCCGGCGCCGGATCCGGGCAACGACGACGCGGACGGAGCTCAGGGGCGCCCATGGCGTTTTCCTGTGCAGAGAGAGTCGAGAGGGAGATCGTGAGACGGAGAGGGAGTAACGAAGGGAGCAAGATGGAGAGAGAGGCAGGGAGAAGAAAGTGAAGGAGAGGGCGACGCGGTCCTGGTGGTCGCCGGCGCGGTTGCGCGGACGAGGCAGGAGGCTCGGCCTCGGGTGCCTGGTTGCGGGCGTGGGCGTCGGCGAGGAGCACGGAGTTGAGGAGCTCCTCTCCCGTTGGGCTTGTGCGCGCGGGATGATGCAGAGGAGGCGTACGGGAAGGGCTCCAGAAGAAGCTCCTCTTCCCTGGATCGGGAGGAGACAGGGGCTTCGGGAGGGCGAGGAGGATCTCCTCTCCTTGGATCGAGCAGGTGAAGAGCTGCAACGCCGGTTGGGCAGGCGCACAGATCGAGGGAGGTAGGTGGTGCTATGGGTTGGCTCGGTTGGAGTGGATCGGGAAGGTGGAGGCTGGTTGGGTGGCTGAGGAAACCGAGGAGGATTTGGAATGAGCGGCGGCGGTGAGTGAGGGGATTGATGGGACAGCCGTCCGAGATTTTTAGGTTAGATCGGTTTATATGGTAGTGGGATTAGGTTAGGGGCTATCTCGTCCCTCCGATCGTAATTGGGCTGTCGAGAATAAAATGCTTCGGGAGTCTAAATAAGAAAACGGAGATGTTTTATAGATATTTGGGGATGATCTGAACCCAACTGTGATGACTGTCCGGGTCGGGTTCGGGGGAGTTTCGGACACGCACGAGAGGGGTCAAGAGAGGGTGGGCATTTAGACGAGAGGGGAAAACAAAGACAATGGGGGGGGGGTCTTGTTGGTCTCGGAGAAAGAGAGAAGAGAGGGGTCCAATTGGTCTGAGAGAAGGACAAGCGGTCTGACAACAGGGAAACGAAGACAAAGAGAGAAGCGGTAACTACGAACGGCTACGAGGTTTTATGAAAACATGCGGATGCAATGCATATGACGCTATGAGATGAAATGCAAGACATGAACAAAATGCAAAACAAAGGACAAAAACCCAACCATGAAAGAAATATCATATCGCATCTCCGGAAAAAGGCAAGAGTTGGAGTTACGAATATGGAAATTTGTATCCGGGGCGCTACACATGTTTACTCATATCAATGGCATAATCAGCTAGTGAGCAATAATAATAAAACTCGGATGACAACACTATATGATATAACAAAATGGTATCTCGCTAGCCCTTTCTGAGACCGCAAAACATAAATGCAGAGCACATTTAAAGATCAAGGACTAGCTAAACATTGTAATTCATGGTAAAAGAGATCCAGTCAAGTCATACCCAATATAAACTAGTAGTAATACATGTAAATGATAGCATGCTCTCCAGCGGGTGCTTTTTAATAAGTGGGTGATGACTCAACATAAAAGTAAATAGATAGGCCCTTCGCAAAGGGAAGTAGGGATTTGTAGAGGTGCCAGAGCTCGATTTTAAAATAGAGATGAATAACATTTTGAGCGGCATACTTTCACTGTCAACGCAACAACTATGATATGGCGATATCTTCCATGCTACATACATTATAGGCGGTTCCCAAACAAAATGGTAAAAGTTTATACTCCACCACCACCAACAAGCATCAATCCATGGCTTGCTCGAAACAACGAGTGCCTCCAACTAACAACAACCCTGGGGGAGTTTTGTTTAATTATTTTGATTTGCTTTGATCTTTTTGATCATGGGACTGTGCATCCCGGTTACCAGCCATTTTCTCGTGAATGAGGAGCGGAGTCCACTCCTCTTGAGAATAACCCAGCTAGCATGGAAGATACAGACAGCCCTAGTTGAAACATGAGCTGCTCGGGCATACACAACAGAATTTCATTTGAAGGTTTGGAGTTTGGCACATACAAATTTACTTGGAACGGCAGGTAGATACCGCATATAGGAAGGTATGGTGGACTCATATGGAATAACTTTGGGGTTTATGGAGTTTGGATGCGCAAGCAGTATTCCCGCTTAGTACAGGTGAAGGCTAGCAAAATACTGGGAAGCGACCAACTGAGAGAGCGACAACAGTCATGAGCATGCATTAAAATTAATTTACACCAAGTACAAGCATGAGTAGGATATAATCCACCATGAACATAAATATTGTGAAGGCTATGTTGATTTGTTTCAACTACATGCGTGAACATGTGCCAAGTCGAGTCACTCAATTCATTCAAAGGAGGATACCATCCCATCATACCACATCATAATCATTTTAATAGCATGTTGGCACACAAGGTAAACCATTATAACTCATAGCTAATTAAGCATGGCATAAGCAACTATAATCTCTAAATGTCATTGCAAATATGTTTACTTCATAATAGGCTGAATCAGGAACGATGAACTCATCATATTTACAAAAACAAAAGAGGTCGAGTTCATACCAGCTTCTCTCATCTCAATCAGTCCATCATATATTGTCATTATTGCCTTTCACTTGCACGGCCGAATGGTGTATATAATAATAACAGTGCATGTGCATTGGACTAAGCTAGAATTCCCCCAAGCTTAGGCTTTTGGCCTAAGTTGGTCTAGTGCAAAGGATAGCCTGGCTGATATCCGAAGTTATAACTGGGGTCGTACTGAGATGCAGCAGCCAATGCATCCTGAGCTTTGGCATGTTGAAAAGCTGCCTCCGCTCTCCCCTTGTGTTCGGCTGCCTCCTCCCTGGAAACAACATATATTCGTTTTGCCTGGTAATCAAAAAGGGAAGGAGCAGGGAGAGTAACATGGACAGCACGACGTCTGTCAAAGATTAGTCGATACTGGAGGTGTTGTTCATTCCTCAAAAGAAAATGATGTTTGACCATCGCGTCATAATCTAAATAAGCAGGAAGCAACTCCATATCCTCCTCTCGTGGGGCTATACCAAGATAATTAGCAACACGGGTCGCATAAATCCCTCCAAATAAATCTCCAGATATACCATTCTTATGCAACCTACGTGCAACTATTGCCCCCAAGTTGTAATCTTTATTACCTAACACAACACTCTTGAGGACACAAAGATCAGGGACACACATGTGACATGCTTCATCTTTACCGTTAATGCATCTACCAATGAAGAGAGCAAAATAATGTATAGCAGGAAAATGAATGCTCCCTATGGTAGCTTGTGTTATATCCCTAGATTCTCCCACAGTAATACTAGCAAGAAAATCTTTATATTTAGATATGTGGGGTTCATGAACATTGCCCCACTGCGGGAGTTTGCAAGCAGTTGTAAAATCTTCTAAGTCCATGGTATAAGATTGATCACAAATATCAAACAGGACACTCTGAGAATTACGCGAAGATGTATATTTAAACCTTCTTACGAATGAATCAGTCAATTGTAGTACTGAGGATACTTATCTTGTAAGAAGTCCTCAAGATCGGCATTACGCACATATGCGTCAAATTCATCCTTAATGTCTGCATTGACCATAAACTCTTCTGATGGCCACTCACAAGCTCACACTTCGGCATCCCTTGGTGGTTCCTCGCCTTGCTCACGCATAGCATGCCTAGGTCCTCTCTTTGTTGAGGAACCACCTTGGTACATTCTCCTAGACATATTTCTTTCTCTGAAAAATTTCTGAATTTTTTAGTAACTTCAAAATAAAAGTGAATAAACTAAACAAGATTGGTAGCAACTACTCCTACCAGTGCCTAGAGCCTATGCATTATAATTACTTGGGACCTCATAAATTTGACATGCAAGCTCAAGAACAGGGTCACCTATGCAGCAAAAATTTGCAATGAATAAAGCACTAGAACAAAAACTAATTGGACCAATGGAGGAGTCACATACCAAGCAACAATCTCCCAAAGCAGTTTTGTGAATGGAGCTTTGAGCAAGGAGATCAAAAATCGCAGCAAAATGAGCTAGAACTCGTGCTTGAGCTGGATGGGGATTTTTTGGGAAGAAGATGGAGTGTGTGGGTGCAGGAATAAGTGGAGGGGGCCACCATGGGCCCACGAGACAGGGGGCGTGCCCAGGGGGTGTGGGCGCGCCCTCCACCCTCGTGACCAGGTGCTTGCCCCCCATGTAGTGTTTTTAGTGCCTAAAATCCTCAAATATTCCATAAAAATCATACTAAATTTGCAGGGCATTTGGAGCACTTTTATTTTCGAGATATTTTTTATTGCATGGATAATTCAGAAAGCAGACAGATGATACTATTTTTGCTTTATTTATTTTAAAAATTACATAAAGTAAAAAGAGGGTACAGAAGGTTGTGCCTTCTAGTTTCATCCATCTCATGATCATCAAAAGGAATCCACTAACAAGGTTGATCAAGTCTTGTTAACAAACTCATTCCGAATAACATGGAACCGGAGAAATTTCGAATAACACTAGGTTACCTCAACGGGGATATGAACATCCCAACAATAAGAATATCATATTTTCTTTCTTGAAAGTAGGAAGAGGAAATTCAAAACCTCCAATAATGATAGTTGGACTTTTTCCAATAGAATTGATGCTATGAACTTGAGGTTGTTTCCTCGGAAAGTGTACCATATGCTCATTACCATTAACATGAAAAGTGACATTGCATTTGTTGCAATCAATAACAGCCCCTGCAGTATTCAAAAAGGGTCTACCAAGGATAATCGACATACTATCGTCCTCGGGAATATCAAGAATAACAAAGTCCGTTAAGATAGTGACATTTGCAACCACAACAGGCACATCCTCACAAATACCGACAGGTATAACAGTTGATTTATCAGCCATTTGCAAAGATATTTCAGTAGGTGTCAACTTATGCAATTCAATTCTACGATATAAAGTGAGAGGCATAACACTAACACTGGCTCCAAGATCACATAAAGCAGTTTTAACATAGTTTCTTTTAATGGAGCATGGTATAGTCGGTACCCCTGGATCTCCAAGTTTCTTTGGTATTCCACCCTTAAAAGTGCAATTAGCAAGCATGGTGGAAATTTCAGCTTCCGGTATCTTTCTTTTATTTGTAATGATATCCTTCATGTATTTAGCATAAGGATTTAATTTAAGCATATCAGTTAAGCGCATACGTAAGAAGATAGGTCTAATCATTTCAGCAAAGCGCTCAAAATCCTCATCATCCTTTGTCTTGGATGGTTTAGGAGGAAAGGGCATGGGTTTCTGAACCCATGGTTCTCTTTCTCTACCGTGCTTCCTAGCAACAAAATCTCTTTTATCGTAACTTTGATACTTTGATTATGGGTTATCAAGATCAACAACAGGTTCAATCTCTACCTCATTGTTTTTGCTAGAGTGAGCATCAACATGAACATTATCATTAACATTACCACTAGGTTCATGTTCATCACCTGATTGTGTTTCAGCATCAGAAATAGAAATATCATTGGGGTTCTCAGGTGTGTCCACAACAGGTTCACTTGAAGCATGCAAAGTCCTATCGTTTTTCTTTTTCTTCTTTTTGGAAGAACTAGGTGCCTCTAAATTATTTCTCTGAGAATCTTGCTCGATTCTCTTAGGGTGGCCTTCAGGATACAAAGGTTCTTGAGTCATTCTACCAGTTCTAGTAGCCACTCTAACAGCAAAGTCATGTTTATTATTTAATTCATCAAGCAAATCACTTTGAGCTTTAAGTACTTGCTCAGCTTGAGTGGTAACCATAGAAGCATATTTGCTAATGAGTTTAAGTTCGCCTTTAACTCTAGCCATATAATCACTCAAGCGTCCTATTTTGAAAGTATTATTCTTTAATTCTCTACCAACATAAGCATTAAAATTTTCTTCTCTAACCATAAAGTCATCAAATTCATCTAAGCATGGGCTATGCAATTTAGTAGAGGAAATTTCAACTTTATCGTATCTATAGAGAGAATTTACCTTTACTACCTGTGTCTGGTTATAAAGATAATGTGTTTCTTCAACAGGTGGTATATTAAGACCATGTATTTCTTCAATAGGTGGTAAATTCTTAACATCTTCAGCTTTAATACCTTTTTCTTTCATTGATTTCTTTGCCTCTTGCATATTTCAGGACTGAGAAATAGAACACCCCTCTTCTTCGGAGTTGGTTTAGGAATAGGCTCAGGAGTTGGCTCAATTGGCTCAGGAATTGCCTCAGGAAGACTCCAATTATTTTCATCAGTCAACATATTATTCAATAGTAATTCAGCTTGGTCGACTGTTCTTTCCCTGAAAACACAACCAGCACAACTATCCAAGTAGTCCTTGGAAACATCGGTTAGTCCATTATAAAAGATATCAAGTATTTCATTTTTCTTCAGAGGATGATCAGGCAAAGCATTAAGTAATCGGAGAAGCCTCCCCCAAGCTTGTGGGAGACTCTCTTCTTTGATTTGCACAAAATTATATATTTCCTGCAAGGCAGCTTGTTTCTTATGAGCATGGAAATATTTAGCAGAGTAGTAATAAATGATATCCTGGGGACTACGCTCACAACCAGGATCAAGAAAATTAAACCAAGTTTTAGCATCACCCTTTAATGAGAGCGGAAATATCTCAAGGATATAACAATAGCGAGACTTCTCATCATTAGTAAACAGGGTGGCTATATCATTTAACTTGGTAAGATATGCCACAACAGTTTCAGATTCATAGCCATAAAAAGGATCAGATTCAACCAAAGTAGTTATTTCAAGATAAACAGAGAATTCATAATCCTTATCAGTAACACATATAGGTGAAGTAGCAAAAGCGGGGTCAGGTTTCATTCTAGCATTAAGGGATTGCTGCTTCCATTTAGCTAATAACTTCTTAAGATCATATCTATCTTTGCAAGCAAAAATAGCTCTAGCAGCTTCTTCATCCATAACATAACCCTCAGGAACAACATGCAATTCATAATTAGGGGGAGAACTTTCATCATCACTATCATCAATAATATCATCATTAATAATTTCATTATGTCTAACCCTAGCAGGTTGTTCATCAAGAAATTCACCTAATGGAAAAGTAGTATCACGCACATAAGTAGTTTTATCATAAGTATCATGCATAACAGAAGTGGCATCATCAATAACATGCGACATATCAGAATTCATAGCAGTAGCAGGTGTAGGTGTCGCAAGCTTACTCGAAACAGAAGGAGAATCTAGTGCAGAGCTAGATGGCAGTTCCTTAGCTCCCCTCGTAGTTGAGGGAAAAATCTTTGTTCTTTCATCTTTCAAGTTCCTCATAGTGATCAACAGATATAAATCCCAAGTGACTCAAAGAATAGAGGTATGCTCCCCGGCAACGGCGCCAGAAATTAGTCTTGATAACCCACAAGTGTAGGGGATCACAACAGCTTTTGAGGGTAGAGTATTCAACCCAAATTTATTGACTCGACACAAGGGGAGCCAAAGAATATTCTTAAGTATTAGCAGTTGAGTTATCAATTCAACCACACCTGGATAACTTAGTATCTGCAGCAAAGTATTTAGTAGCAAGTAGTATGATAGTAATGGTAACAACAGCAAAAGTAAAGATAGCAGTTTTGTAGTAGTTGTAATAGTAGCAATGGAAAAGTAAATAAGCGAAGCACAATATGTGAAAAGCTCGTAGGCATTGGATCAGTGATGGATAATTATGTCGGATGCGATTCCTCATGTAATAGCTATAACATAGGGTGACACACAACTAGCTCCAGTTCATCAATGTAATGTAGGCATGTATTCCGATTATAGTCATACGTGCTTATGGAAAAGAACTTGTATGACATCTTTTGTCCTACCCTCCCGTGGCACCGGGATCCTAGTGGAAACTAAGCGATATTAAGGCCTCCTTTTAATAGAGTACCGGACCAAAGCATTAACACATAGTGAATACATGAACTCCTAAAACTACGGTCATCACCGAGAAGTATCCTGATTATTGTCACTTCGGGGTTGTCGGATCATAACACATAATAGGTGACTATAGACTTGCAAGATAGGATCAAGAACTCACATATATTCATGAAAACATAATAGGTTCAGATCTGAAATCATGGCACTTGGGCCCTAGTGACAAGCATTAAGCATAGCAAAGTCATAGCAACATCAATCTCAGAACATAGTGGATACTAGGGATCAAACCCTAACAAAACTAACTTGATTACATGGTAAATCTCATCCAACCCATCACCGTCCAGCAAGCCTACGATGGAATTACTCACGCACGGCGGTGAGCATCATGAAATTGGTGATGGAGGATGGTTGATGATGACAATGGTGACGAATCCCCCTCTCCGGAGCCCCGAATGGACTCCAGATTAGCCCTCCCGAGAGAGATTAGGGCTTGGCGGTGGCTCCGTATCGTAAAACGCGATGAAACTTTTTTTTTCTAATTATTTTTCTCTGCGAAACGGAATATATGGAGTTGGAGTTGAGGTCGGTGGAGCATCAGGGGGCCCACGAGACAGGGGGTGTGCCCAGGGGGGAGGGTGCGCCCCCACCCTCGTGGACGGGGTGTGGGCCCCCTGGCCTTGATTCTTTCGCCAGTATTTTTTATATTTTCCAAAAGTTATCTCCGTGGATTTTCATGTCATTCTGAGAACTTTTGTTTTCTGCATAATAAACAACACCATGGCAGTTCTGCTGAAAACAACGTCAGTCCGGGTTAGTTTCATTCAAATCATGCAAATTAGAGTCGAAAACAAGGGCAGAAGTGTTTGAAAAGGTAGATACATTGGAGATGTATCAGCTTTTGGTGCAAATTTAGAACTGTGATGAGGATTTCTAATCCAACATTTAGTACCGAAGACTTTGAAATAACTCACATTGGGTTTCTTGTCAGTGAGGAGTTCATATGAGGTCTTCTTGAAGAATTTGCGAAGATATACCCTATTGATGATGTGGCAAGCAGTATCAATAGCCTTAGGCCAGAAGTGACGAGGCATCTTGTATTCATCAAGCATAGTGCAAGCCATCTCAACAAGAGTCTTGTTCTTGCGCTCCATGATACCATTCTGCTGAGGAGTGTATGGCGCAAATAACTCATGAGTAATACCAAGTTCATAAAGATAGTCGCCAAGACCAATATTCTTGAACTTGGTCCCATTGTCACTCCGGATGTGCTTGATCTTCACACCTAAATTCGTCGAGGATCTTGAGGAAAATTGTTTGAAGACTTCTTGTACTTCAGTTTTGTAAGTGATGATATGCACCCAGGTGTAACGACAATAGTCATCAAGAATAACAAAGCCATATAGAGATGCTGCATTTGTTAGTGTGGCATAATGAGTAGGGCCAAAGAGATCCATGAGAAGCAATTCAAAAGGATGAGTGGTAGTCATGATAGTCTTTGAGGGGTGCTTGGACTTGGTCATCTTTCCAGCTTCACAAGCCCCACAAAGATGGTCTTCGAGGAATTTGACACCCTTGATGCTAATGCCGTGCTTCTTCTTTGCGAGAGTCTGTAAGTTCCTCATGCCAACATGACCTAGTCGTCGATACCATAACCAGCCTTCTCAGGCTTTTGCAAGTAGACATGTGGCAGGTTGTAGTCGTGCAGAGAAATCAACAATATACAAGTCTCCTCTCCTAAAGCCTTCGAAGACATTGGAATTTTCAGATTCCATGAGCACAATGCAACGATATTTGCCAAAGATGACAACCATATCAAGATCACAAAGCATTGAGACACACATGAGGTTGAATCCTAAGGACTCGACAAGCATGACTTTGTTCATGTGTCGATCCTTTGAGATTGCAACCCTACCTAGACCCAATACCTTGCTTTTCCCTTGTCAGCGTAGGTGATATGCTTCAGATGTGATGGAGATAAAGAAGTGTACATCAATAAGTTCTAGTCACCGGTCATGTGATTTGTACATCCACTATCAAGGACCCACTCAGTAGCTTTGGGTTGATCATCCTGCAGATGAATTAGTGCATCTTACGAACTCATATACTTCATGAGTGAACAATATGACATCAAATTCATCAGATTGAATTTCATCAAGTAGTGCAATAGATATAACAGTATAAGGACGTGAGAAATGAGTATTCATTTCTTCATGATTATCTTGCATCCTTTCAAGCATATTCAGGTCTCCAGCAAATTCTTCAGACGTTCAAGTTCGTCTTGAGACCTGACCCTGCATAAGAGATTAGTTCTTTTTCTTCACCACCCACATTTGGAGGGGTGGCAAAGAGTTCATCATTCTGCGAGCTCCATAAGAGAATGGTGGCATTGAAGCCAGTGCACTTCGTTTCATAGAAGAGGGGTTATAGTATGCATATGAGTAAGCAGAGAAATTCTTCGAGGACTTATGAACATAATGATTTCAAGAATAATGCACATGTTCATAGCTCTTAGATTTTCCTTGCGAAACAGAAGCATTAGCATGATAATGATCATATGAGGATTTTGACCCATATGAGTAATTTGATCCAAATGAGGACTTGGATCCATTTGAAGACTTTGGTCCATATGAAGAATTTGATATCGAGTTCCTATTTTTCACATGTGTTGTCATGAGGACATTCACCTGAAGACTTTCAAGGAACCTTTTTGGAACCCATAGTTTCTTCATAGGGGGACCATTCCTGCAGTTAGTACCAACATATCTAGAAAATACTTCACCATTTTGATTTTTGGACACTTTATAGTTGGAGTCAAATGACTCATCAGATGAATATGAAGATTCACATGTAAAGCCAGAAAAAGTGGATGGATTTACAGGAGGTCCTTTCGCAGCAACCCATGAGGTTTTGGGATACTGCTCAGGTTTCCAGTAGGTCCCAGTAGCATTGAGTTTCTATCAAAGGAAATACCCTCTTTCCTAGGGTTTGTGTTGAGGATCTGCTTTTTAAGCAGATCACAAAGAGCCTGATGCCCTTTGAGGCTTTCGTACATGCCTGTCACATACAATTCCTTCAACCCTGCATTATCGTCAGTGATACTTGTGGTATCCTCAGATGAGGAATTTGTGACCATAGAGACAGTTGAAGAATTTGCAGCAATAGAAGCATTTGAACTTTCAGGTGAAGAATTAGCAGATTCACGTTCAATGCATTTCAAACATGGTGGAATGAATTCATCCTAAGCGGAACTGATCTGTTGAGCAAGCAATGAATCATTTTCTTTCTGAAGATCTTCATAAGTCACCGTTAGCTTCTCAAGATTTTGCTTTCTTTGATTAATTCATAAGAAAGCTGCTCATGATCGGCTAAGAGAGTGTTGTAAGTGCATCTAGTGCCCCTTAGTGATTTTGGTGTATTGAAGACTTATAGGTTAAGGGACTAATGCGTTTGTGAGTGTACACAGGTCTATAAGTCTATGAGGAGTTTGATATTTACAGAGAAAGTCAACCCCTAAAAATGAAGTTCTTCAACTGAAGACTTTGATATTCTGAAGACTTTCTGAAGACTTTGAAAGTGAAGAAATTGGTGTGACCTTGAAGACTTGGTATTCATTTGTGGAACATGAAGCGTGAAGACTTTTGTTTTCGTAGTTTCATTTTCTCCTTCTTGAGTCATAGGAAACACCATACTGTTAAAGGGGGTCGAGGAAATACTAAGGAAAAATTTCCATGTGATGCTCAACTCAAAATCCTACATCTACCAATCCCTTCGAGTGAAGCCTTTGGAAATCTCATATAGTTCAGTCACTTTCTTCAGTGACAGAGACGAAGTTCTTCTGGTCGCTGATAAATTTGTTCTGACTGAGGAGTTAGGAATTCGTCAGTGCGAATTACCTACACAGTGAGGAACATGATAGCCCTGAGGAATTTGAAAGTCAAATTTTCGACCGTTGTTGTGCTACGCGCCAGCTGTCCCAAAATATCTTATCCACCTAACGGTCATATCATTGAGGGGCATTTATGTCTTATCATGTCGGGCTGCTCCCTAGGCTATAAATAGCCGCCCCCTACAACCACTAGCTGGTTGGCTACTCCGAGAGAACTTGACACTTGTCATTTGAGAGCAACCCATCCTCCGAGGACTTTGAGCGAAAATCATCGAGTGAGGAAAACCCAAAACCAAACCCCTAAAAACCCAAAGTGATTGAGCATCACTAAAGAAATTGATCCTGCGTGGATCCGACGCTTGTTACCTTTGAAGACTGTGCTTCTTCCAGACGGTTAGGCGTCAAGGTCTAGAGCATCCAAGAGGAATTGTGGATCACCGAGTGACCAAGTCTGTGAAGGTTTGGAAGTCGCCTGAAGACTTACCATGAGTGATTGGACGAGGTCTGCGTGACCTTAGTTCAAGGAGAATACGGTGAGGACTGGGTGTCCTGAGCTGCATGCTCAGCGACTGGGTGTCCGGGACTGCGTGTCCTCGAGTTTAAATACTCAGCCGCTCCAACCAGACGTACAACTGAGACAGCAGTTGGAACTGGTCTACCAAATCATTGTCTTCACCAACCTAACTAGTTCTATTTCCTCAACCCTTTCATTTCCTCATTACTATGTTGAGTGTTTGTTCATATCTGTGTTTGAAGACTTTGACTGAAGACTTTCTCAATTTCCTCAGTTCAATTTCTTCAGTCTGTTTGTCTTCATCTTGTGTTATCCTGTGATTACGCTTTCTGTACTCTGTGCTAGTCTTCATTTCATCATGATGACCATGCGTGTATTCTGTTATGCTTACTTCTGGGTACTTATTCCGCTGCTAATAGTTCTTCGCTAAGGAATTTCCTCAACAGCAAATTCCTCAGTGAAGAATTCATAAAAATCGCCTATTCACCCCCCCTCTAGTCGACATAACGCACTTTCAATTGGTATCAGAGCAAGGTACTCCCTTGTTCTGTGTGATTTTGTTTTAACCGCCTGGAGTTTTAGTTATGTCGACCGCAGGTATGAAGAAAGTGACATGCCCTATCTTTGATGGTCATGATTATCCCAAGTGGAAGGCCATGATGAGGAAGCGCCTCATGGCAAGGGACAGCAAGCTGTGGACCGTCACTGAGATTGGTCTTACTGATCTATGCAAGTCGGCGAACGCAGATGATATTCGCAAATACACTCGACTTGACTTCATGGCGAAGGATATCATCTGTTCCTGCCTATCCAGAGATCAATTCAGGCACAATATGCATCTTTGCAATGCAAAGCTTATCTGGGACCGAATCTCCGATGTCTATGAAGGTCATCGAACCCGTCATGATCCTTGGTTTGAGGACTTCAAGGAATCTCTCAAAACGATGACTTTCGAACCAGAATCATCATCGTCTGCATCATGTCTCATGGCAAAGGGTGACGAGGTAACCGAATGTTCCTTATCTGAATTTAGTGACTGTGAATCTGATGATGATATTGAACCTAGCTATACCAAACTTGTTTGCATTGCCACCAAACAACAACATGCCTTGGAAAAGGTTCAAAACATGCTAGACAAAAGTGATGATATGTTGGGTGAAGAAATGGATCGCACTAAAGCCCTGACTGAAAATCTTCAGAGACTTCAGTCAAGGTTTGATAACCTTCAAAGTCATCATAACACTCTCTTATCTGATCATGAGAAACTTTCTTATGAATTTGTTCAAAGAAAGCAAGATCTTGAGAAGCTAAGAGTAAGTTATGAAGATCTTCAGAAGGAGCGCGATTCATTACTTGCTCAACAAATCAGCACTTCTCGGGAAGAATTTGTTCCTCCATGCTTAAAGTGCATTGAACGTGAATCTGCTAATTCTTCACCTGAATGTTCAAATGCTTCAACTGTTACAAATTCTTCACCTGCCTCTGCTATCACTAATTCCTCATCTGAGGACATTGCTAGTATCACTGATGATGCAGGGCTGAAGGAACTGTACACGACAGGCATGTACAAAAGCCTCAAAGGGCATCAGATTCTTTGTGATGTGCTCAAAAAGCAGATCCTCAACAGAAACCCTAGGAAAGAGGGTATTGCCTTTGAGAGGAAACTTAATGCTGATGGAACATATTGGAAGCCTGAGCAGTACCCCAAAACCTCATGGGTTGCTGCAAAGGGACCTCCAGTTGATCCATCCAAGTTATCTGTCTTTACATATGAATCTCCTCATTCTTCTGATGAGTCATTTGACTCCAACTATAAACTGTTCAAAGATCAGAATGGTGAAGTATTTGCTAGATATGTTGGGACTAACTGCAAGAACGGTTCCCCTATGAAGAAAATCTGGGTTCCCAAAAGTTATGTTGAAAGTCTTCAGGTGAATGTCCTCATGACACCACCTGTGAAGAATAGGAACCCCAGAACAAACTCTTCATATGGACCTAATTCTTCATATGGATCAAATTCCTCAAATGGATCAAAGTCCTCATATGATTATCATCGTGCTAACAACTCTGTTTTGCAGGGTAGAGCTAAGGGCTATGAATATGCACATTATTCTTCAAATCATTATGTTCATAAGTCCTCGAAGAATTTCTCTGCTTATTCATATGCTTACCCTAACCCCTCTTATGTGAAACGAAATGGTTTGGCCTCTATGCCACCATTCTCGTATGGTGCTCGCAGAGTGATGAACTCTTTGCCACCCCTTCAGATGTGGGTGGTGAAGAAAAAAAACTAATCTCTTATGCAGGGTCAGGTCTCCAGACGTGCCTTAACGCCTGAAGAATTTGCTGGGGACCTGACAAAATTGCCTGAAAGGACGCAGGCTAACCATGATGAAATGAACTTTCATTTCACACGTCCTCATACTGCTATATCTGTTTACCGCTTGATGAAATTCATCTGATGAACTTGATATCATATTCTTCACTGATGAAGCATATGAGATTGTAAGTTACACTAATTCATCTGCAGGATGATCAACCCAAAACCACTGAATGGGTCCTCGATAGTGGATGTACAAATCACATGACTGGTGACAAGAATCTTTTGATGGATGCTCCCTTATCACCGTCACATCTGAAGCATATCATCTTTGCTGACAAAGGCAAAAGTCAGGTATTGGGTCTTGGTAAGGTTGCGATCTCTAAGGATAAACACATGGACAAAGTCATGCTTGTTGAGTCCTTAGGATACAACCTCATGTCAGTCTCAATGCTTTGTGATCTTGATATGGTTGTTGTCTTTGGCAAGTATCGCTGTGTTGTGATTATGGAAGCTGACCATTCCAAAGTCTCCAAAGGCTTTAGGAGAGGAGATTTGTATATTGTTGATTTCTCTACAGGACCACAACCAGCCGTGTGTATACTTGCAAAAGCTTCAGAAGGCTGGCTATGGCATCGACGACTTGGTCACGCAGGCATGAGGAATTTGCACACGCTTGCAAAGAAGAAGCATGTCATTGGCATTGAGAATGTCAAATTCCTCAAGGATCACTTATGCGAAGCCTGTGAAGCTGGAAAAATGACCAAGGCCAAGCATCCAGCGAAGACTATCATGACCACTACTCGTCCATTCGAATTGCTTCACATGGATCTCTTCGGACCTAATCATTACTCAACAGTCTCTAATGTTGCATCTCTATATGGTTTTGTCATTGTTGATGATTACTCTCGATATACATGGGTACACATTGTTACTTACAAACATGAAATGCAGGAAGTCTTCAAACGATTTTCCTCGAGGGCTTCAACCAACTTTGGTGTGAAGATCAAGCACATCAGAAGTGACAATGGAACTGAGTTCAAGAATTCCGGTCTTGATGACTATCTTGATGAACTTGGTATTACTTATGAGTTATCTGCTCCTTATACTCCTCAGCAAAATGGCGTCGTGGAGCGAAAGAACAAAACTCTTGTTGAGATGGCTCGCACTATTCTTGATGAGTACAAAACGCCTCATCGTTTTTGGACTGATGCAATTGATACTGCATGCCACATCATCAACAGAGTATATCTTCACAAATTCTTCAAGAAGACGGCCTATGAACTCCTCACTGACAAGAAACCCAATGTGAGTTATTTCAAAGTCTTCGGTGCTAAATGTTGGATTAGAGATCCTCACCACAATTCTAAATTTGCACCAAAAGCACATGAAGGTTTTATGCTTGGTTACGGAAAGGACTCGCACACCTACAGAGTCTTCAACATCACTCTTCACAAGATTGTTGAAACTGTAGATGTGCGGTTCGATGAAACTAATGGCTCGCAAAGAGAGCACCTACCTTCTGTGTTAAATGAACCAGCACCTGAGGATTCTATCAAGTTCAAGGAAACTGAGGATGTCATTCCTACTGAAGAATTTGCTGAAGAATTCATTCCAGTACGCGAAGAATGTCGAGCTGACGCACCTGAGGATAATGCTGAAGACAATGGTGCTGAGGAAAATGATCAAATACCTCGACGACAACCAGCTCATCCTCGCGTTGCAAAAGAAGTACAAGTTGACAAGATCATCAATGACATTGAAGCGCTAGGTCCTCTCACACGCTCAAAAGCTTCACATTTATCTAACTTTTGTGGGCACTATGCTTTTGTCTCTATCACAGAGCTCACTAAGGTAGATGAAGCATTTTTGGAGCCGGAGTGGATTCAGGCTATGCAAGAAGAATTACATCAGTTCGAGCTCAACAATGTCTGGGAACTGGTCAAATGTCTAGATCCTCGCAAGCATAATATCATTGGCACAAAGTGGATCTACCGCAACAAGCAAGATGAAAATGGCCTTGTGGTAAGGAATAAGGCACGACTGGTAGCTCAAGGCTACACACAGGTTGAAGGAATTGATTTCGATGAATCTTTTGCACCTGTTGCTAGACTTGAGGCTATTCGCATATTACTTGCTTATGCTAATCATCATGATATCATCTTATATCAAATGGATGTGAAAAGTGCATTCCTCAATGGTAAGCTTGAGGAAGAAGTATATGTTGCTCAACCCCCAGGTTTTGAAGATCCAAAGAATCCTGACAAAGTCTTCAGACTTAATAAGGCCCTCTATGGCCTCAAGCAAGCCCCTCGGGCGTGGTATGATACATTGAAGGAATTCTTCGTGAAGAATGGCTTCACACCCGGTTCACTCGACCCTACTCTCTTTACTAAATCTTATGATGGTGAACTGTTTGTGTGCCAAATATATGTTGATGATATTATCTTTGGCTGTACTGACCAATGTTATAGTGATAAATTTGCCTATATGATGAGTGAAGAATATCAAATGTCTATGATGGGAGAGTTGAAATTCTTCTTAGGTCTTAAAATTCGTCAACAACGCAATGGCATATTCATATCTCAGGAGAAATACCTCAAAGATGTACTGAGGAAATTCGGCATGCAAGATTGCAAAGGCGTCAAAATTCCTATGCCCACAAAAGGCCATCTATGCACTGATGAAAATGGTATTGACTTCGATCACAAGGTATACCGCTCCATGATTGGTTCTTTATTGTACTTATGTGCATCTAGGCCAGATATAATGCTTAGTGTTTGCATGTGTGCCCGATTTCAAGCTGCACCGAAGGAATCACACCATAAGGCTGTGAAGCATATTCTTCGATATCTAGCTCACACACCAACACTAGGATTATGGTATCCCAAGGGCTCTGCTTTTGATCTCATTGGATATTCTGACTCTGACTATGCTGGTGATCGTGTGGACCACAAGTCAACTTCTGGCACTTATCATTTCCTCGGACGATCTTTGGTCTGTTGGTCCTCGAAGAAACAGAATTGCGTATCACTGTCTACTGCAGAAGCTGAATACATTGTTGTTGGCTCTTGCTGTGCTCAACTGCTTTGGATGAAGCAAACACTCAAGGACTATGGCGTCAACATGAAGAATGTGCCTCTCCTCTGTGACAATGAGAGTGCCATCAAGATTGCTCACAACCCAGTTCAGCACTCTAAGACAAAGCACATTCAGATTCGTCATCATTTTCTTCGTGATCATGTGTTGAAGGGCGACATCTCCATCGAGCACGTGAAGACTGAAGAACAGCTAGCTGATATCTTCACTAAGCCCTTGGATGAGAAGAGATTTAGCAAGTTGCAGTGTGAGCTAAATATCTTAGAATCTTCGAATGTTCTTTGAAAAAGACACACATCCTAACACTTATGCAAAATTGATGACCTAGATGTGCAACACATGAAGAAACGTTTTTCTTCAATCAATGAAGAATAACACTCTAAGTGTGAAGAAATTAATGAAGAATTTGATTCTCAAAGCCCTACGACAATTGTACGCGATGTCTGAAATCATCATTCTTATACGGTGGGTCACGCCACCACAAAAAGTTGAAAATCTTCAATTTGTGTTTTTCCTCAGTTTTGAAATTCTTCAGTTTCTCAAATTCTTCAACTTTACAAAATCTTCACTGTTTCCCTCGTTTTTCTTCATTGGCTATATATATATGAGTTTATGTCCTCTACAACATTCACTTATAGCTATTTCTTCAAGTTGTTTTTTTTGCTAAGTGAATGTGATCGGACCCTTCCCCCTCTACGCTATACTCAACCCAATCTATTCACAAATTCTTCATGTGCGTTCTATTTGAAACTCGTTCAAAATCTTCACTGTGTCTTGGTCAGCTGAAGAAATTGCGAACGAAACTTTAAAACAAATCTTATCCAAATTTTCGGTTTTGCCGCTCAAACTGTTCCGCATCCCACGATGCATTATTCTATTCACCCATGATCGTACACGATCTCCACTACACAGTACGTGGGTGACACATGTCGCGTGAAGGAGAAAGGGCAGGGGCACGTTCGTCCCAAATCTTCGGGCGAACAGTTTTTCACCGTGTCTATAAATACCCCTCTCCCCTTCCTCACTTCATTTACTCCACTCGATCGCTTCTCTCCCACTCGAGCTCCTCAAACCCTAGCGCCGCCGCTACTCCATCGTCGCCAGTGAGGAAGAGCTTCGTTGCCTCGACCTCGTCGCCGTCGTACTCACGTCGACCGCGGAAATCTACACTCCGCCGCCGCCGTAGCTGTCTTCCTCCGCCGAGTTAGGGCAAGGAAGATCTAACCTGACGAACTTCCCATCTGTTCTTCTCAGTTCGTTGTGTTCTTCACTTCGGGTAATTAAAAGTTACTTTTATTACTCGCTTTGATTCTCAAGCTTTCCTGAAAATCTTCAAAGGTGTTTATTCTTCAAATCTTCACACATATGAACACCACACACATCATATGATCTTGAACTATTTCTCTAAGCTATCATTTTCTTCAAGATTCCCTAATTGTGTGGATCTTCGATCTGTACAACTTTGGAACCTAAGACAAGAACGCTTAGTGAAATTCCTCAAGGTTCATCTGGTCAAATTCCTCAAAACTTGTTCTTTTTGAAAAACCTTCTCAGAACGCATATGACCTCTCCGAATTCCTCGCACCTGTACTCTGTTCACAGGTACTCATGTCTGCTGCTGAATCACTAGGTTCTCATCAACTTAACTCATTTGCAGCGTTCCTCAAAGAAAAACTGCATACTTCTTCAGAGAACTCAATTGTTCAAATTCCTCAACTGAAGAATATGGCAGACGGTAAGAAGCCGCAGAAGGGAGGAAAGAAACCTGAGGTTATAACTGCGTTTGAAATCCCTAAGGAAATTTATGCTAACTATTGCACACCTGATGAAGCAAAATTTGGCAAAGAAAACAAAAATCAGCGCAAGGTGCGCATTCAGAAGATTGAACGGAGATGGGCAAGGGAATGGAGGGAATACAGATATGTGACTCCAAAGTACATGAAGAAATTCGCCCTCAATCCTCCATGCCCAAGAGCTCCATTGGCACCTGGCCAAGTAGCTGATCCCACAAGCATCAAACGTGGTGAGGACTTTCCTGAAGAATGGGCTAAGCGCCAAGCTAAATTGGCAAGACAAGCCAAGGAGGCAGTGAAGAAATTCAATGAGGATTCTGCCACTGCTACTGCTACTGAGGCCTCGGTCAAACCGAGGAAATCCATGCCAAAGAAGCCTGCTCGTAAGCCAAGTGCTTCACCAACAGCGCCCTCACGGCCAAGTTCCTCAGCAGTGCCCTCACGGCAAATTCCTCACACTGCTACAGCTCCACCAAAGTCCTCAACAGCTCCTTCAAAGTCCTCAGCTCCTGTGCATCTGGCTACATGTCAAAGGACTGCTGGTTTCTCGATTGCCTCTGGTGTTTCAGCAAGTTCCTCAGCTGCACCAAAGTCATCATCTGGCCCGACTCTGCTGAAGACCAAAGCAACAGCTGGACGAGGTCCTCGGCCAAGTCCAAAGAAGAAATAGGTCGCATTCCATGTGCCTTCTGATGATGAAGCTTCTGATGATGAACTTGCAGAAATCATCAGAGACAGACAGGTGAAGGCCGCTAGAGCCAAAGGCACATCTGTGCCACTACTGTTGGATCCGAGGAAAATCCTCGATTATATTGATCTCTGGCACAAGGATACAAACACCCCGATGCCTGATTTTCATCTGACCCCTGGACAAAGTCATATATTGACCCATTTCATCACTGAAGAGAAATGGAAGTTTGAAAAGGCAAGAGAGATCAAGAAAGCTCAATACAAAAAGGAGAAGCTCCTGAAGAAAAACGTTGTCAGAATGACACCTGAGGAACTTCTCCAGGCTCAGTCTGAAATTCAAGCCCTCAGCAAGGATTTTGATGCCTACTATGCTGATTGGCAAGGAGCCAAAGTCAGATTCGTCAACCTGACAAAGAAATTCACCAATGTTGCTGCCCCAACGCAACATGAAATTCCTCAGGCTGGAGTCTCAGCTCAGCTGACTGAAGAACATGCCAGCACCGCTGATGAAGTTCAGGCTGCTGATGAAAATGCTAGTTCCAGGGCTGATGATCCCATTCCAGCCGCTGAAGAAATTGCCAGGGCATCCACTAGTGGTGCGCCTGAAGAAACTGAAGAAGTCAGGGCAACTGCATCAGTTGCGCCTGAAGAAAATCAACCAGATTCCTCAGCTCCATCTGCACCTACACCAACACCAATTCTTCCTTTTGCATTTGATGTGAAGAAAACCAAGGCTGCAGAGCGAGTTGCAGTGAAGAAAAGGAAGTCATCAGCTGTGTCAAATTCTTCGGCTGCGAAGAAAATGAAGCCAATGACCAGCTCACTCAAAATCCAATTGATGTTGTTCCGATTTCCTCCATGCCGTCAAAGGACCTTGTTCCTTTTGGAGAAGACTATGAGATCCCAATCGGATCTGATGAAGAACATCATTCTGCTGCTTCGTCAGAGCAGATTGATGAAGAAATTGAAGTGGACGCAATCCCTTCAACGCCAGTCATTTCCTCACCTATGCCTCAGTTCACAGCTGAAGAGGCTGGTGTTGAGGAAATTGAAGATGAAGATGTGGATATAGGGTGCACCACACCTGTGATGAACGATGATTTTTGGGAGAGTCAGCATCCAAATTCTCCAGTCTTCACCCCACTACAACAGATTCCTCAGTCCCCTGCACCAATAGTTCAAATGGGCTCTGAAGAAACTCAACCCACTCTCTCTGTGCATGAAGAAATTCCAGCCACTAGAGCTGATGAACCTGCTGCTACCGATCCTCAGACTGCACCTGTTGAGGAACAAGAAATTCCTCAGCCTGAAGAACCTGAGCTCGCGATTCCTGAGGTGGTGATGCAACTCACTGACACCCCTCTGCCAAAGCAAAAGAATCCGTTCTCAAGAAAACAGAAGTTCAAGGCTGAAGATTTCTTTGCCGAGCACATATTCTTCACTGACTATATTCCATATGATTCTGCTCGCATAAGGAAGAGGCGTTTCTGGACTACCAGCCAAGCCAATTTCTATTCCTCAGTGCTCTTCAACAAAGACAAAGTCTTCGATCATGCACATATTCCTCATGTGGACATGGAGTCGCTGCCCGGCTTTGAGCCAGTCCTCAGTGTTCTTCACGACGCAGGACTTCTGAATTTATGCATTGATATCTGTGACTGGAATGAAGAACTCATTCTTCAATTCTATGCAACTCTGCACATCACCGGAGACGCTGAAGACGTGAACTCATGGGTACTAGACTGGATGACTGAAAATACTCACTACAAGGCACCAGCAACTGAACTGCTTCATGCTCTACCACTCAGTCCTCCACTTGATGATGCTCGTTGTATCTACAACGAACCAGAACTTTCAAATCACTATATGCAAGTACTGATGAAGCCTTTGAAGCCAAGGCAGGCCCCACGAACCAAATTCCTTGTCAAGGAATTACTGTATGTGCCTCGGACTGTCTATCAAATTCTGACGAAGATAATGAGTCCCATCAAAGGCCACGACTCAAATGATGAAGAAGTCGTTGGCATCATGAAGAATATGCTTTTCAACATCATTCATGGCGTTCCCGTCAACTTCCATGATTTCTTCATGAGGACTCTGGCCAATATTGCTATGTCACCATTAGAGCTGAAGCCCTATGCTCCTTGGATTATGAGATTCATCAGGGAAAGATCCTCACTGAATTACAAAGCCGACACTCTGAACCACGGTAGCTACTTGCCTCCCATTGAAGTCCTCAAACGGACAGTTTCATTAGCTGATGATAAAGGCAAGGCCGCTGCTGTGATCGATGAAGGCATTCGTCCATTGGATGGTCAATTTTGCAAGGCTGCATCTTACTCTACCAATGACGATTCCGCCACACATGACTCTGCCGCAAATACCTCAGCCAAGCAAACTCCTCAAGCCACAGCACCCAGGGTGATGACTGATCGTGAGTTACTCCTCAGTCTTCATCAGAAGGTTGATCGCAATCATAAATGGGTCAAGCGTCAGTTTGGTTCAATTCTTCACAACATGACCTCAACACACAATGCAGTGAAGAAAAACCAATACTACCTCCATGAAACATTCAACCGTACCTGGGCTGTTCTCTCTCATGTCTACAACGTTGCAGATCTGAAGAATATGGGTCTCAAGGAAGAATTTGACTGGTCTGCACCTCCACCGAAGAAATTCAAGAAGGTAAAAGTTCCTTCCTTGGTGGCCAGCTCTTATTCTTCATCGCGTGACACTGATGAGTATGAAGATTTGGACGACACTGCGGCAGGCCCTGCTACAACAAACAACCATGACAACGCTGGCGCTCCTCCATCGACTTGAAATTCTTCAGGGGCGTTAGTCCTCAGTTTCAATCCTTTTGGTCATTTGATGACAAAGGGGGAGAAATCTGAGTTAGTCTTCAAACGGGTCTATATTAAGGGCATTTTTTTAAGTTACAACTCTCGTTCTTCTGAAAATTTTATTTGGATCGAGTTGTAATCTTAAACCCGATGGTGCGCTGATACTTTTGTTGCATTATGCTCTGCATGCTTATTCCTCGTTAATGACATTGCACGCATGCTGAATCTAATCAGGCACCATATTTCATCATGCATTTCAAATTCTTCATATTATATATCAAATGCGTGTATGAATTACAAGATATAGGGGGAGATCTCCATGATTCAACTCTTCAAATGTGCATTGCCTCAAAAGCAAATTCCTCACTATGCACATCTTCAGGGGGAGTTCTACTATATCTTGTAATCAAATTCCTCAATATCAGTGTATACGATTCACATGTTTATCCCCGTTGAAAACTTAACCTATGTTGTCATCAATCACCAAAAAGGGGGAGATTGTAAGTGCATGTAGTGCCCCTTAGTGATTTTGGCGTATTGAAGACTTATAGGTTAAGGGACTAATGCGTTTGTGAGTGTACACAGGTCTATAAGTCTATGAGGAGTTTGATATTTACAGAGAAAGTCGACCCCTAAAAATGAAGTTCTTCAACTGAAGACTTTGATATTCTGAAGACTTTCTGAAGACTTTGAAAGTGAAGAAATTGGTGTGACCTTGAAGACTTGGTATTCATTTGTGGAACATGAAGCGTGAAGACTTTTGTTTTCGTAGTTTCATTTTCTCCTTCTTGAGTCATAGGAAACACCGTACTGTTAAAGGGGGTCGAGGAAATACTAAGGAAAAATTTCCATGTGATGCTCAACTCAAAATCCTACACCTACCAATCCCTTCGAGTGAAGCCTTTGGAAATCTCATACAGTTCAGTCACTTTCTTCAGTGACAGAGACGAAGTTCTTCTGGTCGCTGATGAATTTGTTCTGACTGTGGAGTTAGGAATTCGTCAGTGCGAATTACCTACACAGTGAGGAACATGATAGCCCTGAGGAATTTGAAAGTCAAATTTCCGACCGTTGCTGTGCTACGCGCCAGCTGTCCCAAAATATCTTATCCACCTAACGGTCATATCATTGAGGGGCATTTATGTCTTATCATGTCAGGCTGCTCCCTAGGCTATAAATAGCCGCCCCCTACAACCACTAGCTGGTTGGCTGCTCCGAGAGAACTTGACACTTGTCATTTGAGAGCAACCCATCCTCCGAGGACTTTGAGCAAAAATCATCGAGTGAGGAAAACCCAAAACCAAACCCCTACAAACCCAAAGTGATTGAGCATCACTGAAGAAATTGATCCTCCATGGATCCGATGCTTGTTACCTTTGAAGACTGTGCTTCTTCCAGACGGTTAGGCGTCAAGGTCTAGAGCATCCAAGAGGAATTATGGATCGCCGAGTGACCAAGTCTGTGAAGGTTTGGGAGTCGCCTGAAGACTTACCACGAGTGATTGGTCGAGGTCTGCGTGACCTTAGTTCAAGGAGAATACGGTGAGGACTGGGTGTCCTGAGCTGCGTGCTCAGCGACTGGGTGTCCGGGACTGCGTGTCCTCGAGTTTAAATACTCAGCCGCTCCAACCAGACGTACAACTGAGACAGCAGTTGGAACTGGTCTACCAAATCATTGTCTTCACCAACCTAACTGGTTCTATTTCGTCAACCCTTTCATTTCCTCATTACTGTGTTGAGTGTTTGTTCATATCTGTGTTTGAAGACTTTGACTGAAGACTTTCTCAATTTCCTCAGTTCAATTTCTTCAGTCTGTTTGTCTTCATCTTGTGTTATCCTGTGATTACGCTTTCTGTACTCTGTGCTAGTCTTCATTTCATCATGATGACCATGCGTGTATTCTGTTATGCTTACTTCTGAGTACTTATTCCGCTGCTAATAGTTCTTCGCTAAGGAATTTCCTCAACAGCAAATTCCTCAGTGAAGAATTCATAAAAATCGCCTATTCACCCCCCTCTAGTCGACATAACGCACTTTCAAGTGTTATGATGACTTTGAAGGTTATCAAACTTAGACTGTAGTCGCTGAAGATTATCAGTCAGAGTTTGAGTTTGATCCATTTCCTCAGCCAACAGGTCATCGCTTTTGTCTAGCAGATTTTGAACCTTTTCCAAAGCCTTTTGTTGTTTGACGGCAATCTTAGCAAGTTTGGAGTAGCTAGGTTTGAGATTTTCATCAGATTCATCCTCACTTGATTCAGAGGAGGGATATTTGAGTACCTTGGCACGTTTTGCCATGAAGCAATAGGTGGGAGTGTAGTCATCGTTGCCGTCATCAGCAGTGTTGGTGAAGTCATTTTCCTCAGTGTTGAAGATGGACTTGCTGATGAAAGCAGTAGCGAGGGCTAGGCTCGCCACACTACAGTCTGACTCCTCAGATTCCTCCTCTTCCTCAGATTTCGCTTCAGAATCCATTTCCTTGCCAATGAATGTCTGAGCCTTTTTGGAACTCCTCTTCTTATGAGATGAGGACTTTGAAGATTTTAACGATGAGGACTTTCAATATTTCTTCTTCTTCTTCGAGTCGTCTGAACTATAATCCTTGTACTTCTTCTTTGATTCCTTCGCCCACTGAGGACAATCAGTAATGTAGTGGCCATGTTTCTTGCTTTTGTGGCAAGTCATCTTCTTGTAATCACGGGATGATGAATCTGATCTCATGTCATCACCTCTTGAAGATTTTCCAAAGCGACCACATCTTGAGAACTTCTAGAATTTCCTCATGAGCATTGCTAGCTCGTGGCTTAGTTCTTCAAGATCACCAAGGCTGTTATCAGAATCTTCTCCTTCAGATTCGGAAATTGCCTTGGCCTTCAGAGCATGTGATCTTCCATAGCTTGGCCCGTAGAGGTCTCTCTTCTCAGCTAGTTGGGACTCATGAGTATTTAGCCTCTCGAGAATATCAACAGGATCTAGTGACTTGTAGTCTCCATGTTCTTGAATCATCAGTGCAAGTGTATCGAATGAGGAATCAAGTGATGTCGGCAATTTCTTGACCACCTCATGGTCGGTGTTGTCAGTGGCACCAAGTGCTTGAAGCTCATTCGAGATGTCAGTGAGGCAATCAAAGGTTTGCTGAACATTTTCATTGTCGAGTCTTTTGAAGCGATTGAAGAGATTTTGAAGAACGTCAACTCGAGAGTCACGTTGAGTTCAGAATCCTTCGTTAATCTTGGACAACCTATCCCGGATAAGGTTTGTTGTCTCCAAAGCACTCACTCTGTCGTACTGTCCTTTGCTTGGATGGCCACATATTATATTCTTCGCTTGAGAGTCGAGTTGCTTGAATCTCTTCACATCAATAGAGTTCACGGAAGGAGTGATGGAGGGAACGCCATTTTCCACAACGTAGCAGAGATTGTTGTCAATTGCCTCAAGATGCATGCGCATCTTATTCTTCCAGTAGGGGTAGGCCGTCCCGTCGAAGGTAGGACACCTAGCCGAGACCTTGATCATGCCTGCAGTAGATATAACTAAAACTCGAGGTGGTTAAACCAAAATCACACAGACAAGGGAGTACCTTGCTCTGGTACCAATTGAAAGTGCATTATATCGACTAGAGGGGGGGTCAATAGGCAATTTTTACAAATTTGTCACTTAGGAAATACAACTTGAAGAATTTGCTAAGTGACGAGCTACTAGCAACGAAATAAGTACTAAGGTGCATGCATAACAAAGCATTAGCATAATCATTATGATGAAATGAAACATACACAGAGCACAGGTAGCCTGAAAAGAGGATAAGCAGGCTGAAGACAAAGGGACTGAAGAATTAGGATTGAGGAAATTGAGAAAGACTTCAGTCAAAGTCTTCAAACAGTAACGATCAATTTCATCAAGACATGAATGAGGAAATGAAAGGGTTGATAAAATAGAACCAGTAGCTTGGTAAAGACGATGATTTGGCAGACTAGTTCCAACTGTTGTGGCAGTTGTACGTCTGGTTGGAGTGGCTAGGTATTTAAACACGAGGACACACAGTCCTCACTGTATTCTCCTTGAGCGAAGGTCACACAGACCTCTTGCAATCACTCGTGGTAAGTCTTCAAGTGACTACCAAACCTTCACAGACTTGGTTACTGATATGTCTCCAACGTATCTATAATTTTTATTGTTCCATGTTCTAATATTATAATTCTTGGATGTTTTACAATCATTTTATAGTCATTTTATATAATTTTTTGGTACTAACCTATTGACATAGTGCCGAGTGCCAGTTGCTATTTTTTTGCATGTTTTTTACATCGCAGGAAATCAATACCAAACGGAGTCCAGACACAGTGAAACTTTTTGTGGAATTTTTATGGACCAGAAGACACCCAATGGGTCGGAGAAGCACCTGGGGGTGCCCCAAGGGGGCACAACCCACCAGGGCGCGCCTGGGCCCCCAGGAGTGCCTAGGTGGGTTGTGCCCACCTTGGTGGCCTCCCGCACCGCCTCTTGCTCTATAAATACCCCAATATTCCAGAAACCCTAGGGGAGTCGACGAAAATTAATTCCAGCCGCCGCAAGTTCCAGAACCGCCAGATCCAATCTAGACAGCATCACGGAGGGGTTCATCATCCTCATTGGTGCCTCTTTGATGATGCGTGAGTAGTTCATTGTAGACCTACGAGTCCGTAGTTACTAGCTAGACGACTTCCTCTCTATCTTTTGATTCTCAATACAATGGTCTCTTGGAGATCCATATGATTTAACTCTTTTTTGCGGTGTGCTTGTTAGGATCCGATGAACTTCGAGTTCATGATGAGATCTATGTTTTTATCCATGAAATTTATTTGAGTCTTCTTTGATCTCTTATATGCATGATTGCTTATAGCCTCGTATTTCTTCTCCGATATTTGGGTTTTGTTAGGCCAACTTGATATATTTATCTTGCAATGGGAAGATGTGCTTTGTGATGGGTTCGATCTTACGGTGCTTGATCCGAGTGACAGAAGGGGAACCGACACGTATGTATCATTGCTATTAAGGATAACAAGATGGGGTCTATTTCTACATAAATAGATCTTGTCTACATGATGTCAACGTTCTTATTGCATTACTCCATTTCTCCATGAACTTAATACATTAGATGCATGCTGGATAACGGTCAATGTGTGGAGTAATAGTAGTAGATGCAGACAAGAGTCGGTCTACTAATCTTGGACGTGATGCCTATATAATGATCATTGCCTGGCTATCATCATGATTATTTGAAGTTCTACCAATTGCCCAACAACAATTCGTTTACTCAAAATTTGCTATTTTTCTCGAGAGAAGCCACTAGTGAAACCTACGGCCCCCAGGTCTCTTCCTTATTATATTTGCCTTTCTAATCTATTTTGATTTTCTTTTATTTTCAGATCTATTAATCCAAAAACCCAAAAATATCTCGCTTAATTTTATTTGCTTTTATTTGCATCTATCAATCTACTACAATTTTTATCCCGTCAACTTGACAATTTCTGGCACCGTTACCCAAAAGGGATTGACAATCCCTTTAACACATCGGGTTGTAAGTATTTGTTCTTTGTGTGGAGGATCTGTTTACGTGGTATTGCATAGTTCTCCTACTGTACCTTGATCTCATCGCTAAGGGAAATACCTACCGTTTCTATGCTGCGTCATCCCTTTGGCTTTGGGGAAATATCGACGTAGTTCAAGCAAACATCAAAAGGAATTTCTGGCGCCGTTGCCGGGGAGACATCATCAACATCTACCAGGTTCCTAATCACAAATCTCATCTCCTTGCAATTTACATTATTTGCCATTTGCCTCTCGTTTTCCTCTCCCCCACATCACAAAAAATTGCCATTTTATTCATCGTCTTTTTTGTTCGTCGTTTTCTCATCAGATCTGTTTGTGAGTGTAATCTTATTGCATAGTCACAATGACTCAAGAGAACACCTACTTGTCTGGTTTCTCCAATACCAACAACAATGATTTTATTAGCACTTCGATTGCTCCTCCTGCCACTAGTGTGGAGTCTTGTGATATTAATACTGCTTTGCTGAATCTTGTGTGAACGATCAATTTTCCGGTACTCCTAATGAGGATGTCGCGTCCCATCTTAACACATTCATGGAATTATGCAATATGCAAAAGAAAAAAGATGTGGACAATGATGTTGTGAAGTTGAAATTATTTCCGTTTTCTTTGCGAGATCGTGCAAAAATTTGGTTTTCTTCTTTGCCTCGCAATAGTATTGGTTCTTGGGATAAGTGCAAGGATGCTTTTATTACTAAGTATTTTCCGCTCGCGAAAATTATTTCCCTTAGAACCGAGATCATGAATTTCAAGGAACTTGAACATGAGAATGTAGCACAATCTTGGGAAAGGATGAAATTGATGCTAAGGGATTGCCCAACTCATGGGTCAAACATTGGATGATCATACAAAAAATTTATGCGGGGTTGAATTTTGTTTCTTGTAATCTTTTAGATTCTACCGCAGGTGGTAGTTTTATGGAAATTACTTTGGGTGAAGCTACCAAATTTTTTGATAATATTATGTCAAATTATGCGCAATGGCATACCGTAAGAGCTCCTACTAGTAAAAAAGTTAATTCGGTTGAAGAAATTTCATCTTTGAGTGAAAAAGTTGATGCTCTTATGAAATTGGTTGCCAATAAAAGTGCTCCTATTGATTTTAATGATGTTCCTTTGTATACTTTGATTGAGCAAAATAGTGATGCCTTAGATGTGAATTTTATCTCGCGAAACAATTTCAATAACAATGCTTATAGAGGTAATTTAAATCCTAGGCCTTTTCCTAGTAATTCCTCTAATAATTATGGTAATTCCTATGGTAATCCTTCTTATAATAATAATAGGAACACCTCTGATCTTGAGAATAATATTAAAGAATTTATCAGCACCCAAAAAGTTTTCAATGCTATAATAGAAGAAAAGCTGATAAGATTGATGATTTGTCTAGAAGTATTGATAGAATCTCTCATGATGTAGAAAATCTCAAGATGAAAATTTTTGTGCCTAAGGTTGAGGAGTCAATTAAGGCTCCTTTTGTCTCTATGGATGAAAGTAACAAAAGAACCACTATGCTTAGACCTAGAAGAGAATTTTTAGAAAAAGCGTTTTCTAGTGATTGCTTTCATAAAAGTGATGAAGATCTTAAAATGATTGGTGTTTCTTATATTGATTATTTGTTTAGTAAAATTAATATTGATAATAAAGGGACTGAAGAAGAGTCAACTTTAGCTAGAAGGCATCCCGATGATTCAGAGGGTGAAAATCTTGTTGAGAAAATTGATAAAAGTGGGTTTGAAGAGGTCAAAACTTTAACTAGTGATGTGCCCACTCTTTTGGATTACAAAGACTTTCAGTATGATAGTTGCTCTTTGATTGATTGTACTTCTTTGTTGCAATCCATGATAAATTCGTCCCATGCTTATGAACAAAATAAAGCTTTTACTAAACATATTGTTGATGCTATGATGAAAGCTTTAGAAGAAAAGTTGGAATTAGAAGTTTCAATTCCTAGAAAATTACATGATGAATGGGAACCTACTATCAAAGTCAAGATTAAAAATTATGAGTGTTTTGCTTTATGTAACTTTGGTGCTAGTGTTTCTACAATTCCGAAATCTTTATGTGATGTGCTTGGTCTTACCGATATTGAAGAATGTTCTTTAAATTTGCACTTGGCGGATTATACTATTAAAAAACCTATGGTAAGAATTAATGATGTTCTTATTCTCGCAAATAGGAATTATGTGCCCATAGATTTTATTGTTCTTGATATTCATTGCAATCCGTCTTGTCCAATTATTCTTGGTAGACCGTTTTGACGTATTATTGGGGCCGTGATTGATATGAAAGAAGGCAATATTAAATTTCAATTCCCACTATGGAAGGGTATGGAACACTTCCCTGGAACAAGAGTTAGGCCACCATATGAATCAATAAATATGGCATCTTATGAATCTAGAAACAAAGATGACAATACTTAGATCCTTGCTTTATCCCTAGCTAGGGGCATAAAACGATAGCGCTTCTTGGGAGGCCACCCAATGAATAATTTTTTTTGTCTTTTGCTTTCTGCTCTGAGCGTTTGCACAATTATGCTACTGTTATGATTGTATTTTTTATGTTTTAATTAGTGTTTGATCAAAGCAAAGCCTTTGGGATCATGTTGGGTGATAGTTGATTTGATCTTGCTGAAAAACAGAAACTTTTGCGCTCCCAAAAATAATTCTAATTTTTAACAAAAGCGTGATAAAATACCAATTATTTTTGCAGAATATTAATATACAAATTTCTCACGTGGTCCTAATGTTTCATAAATTTTTGATTTCTATAGGTATTCAAAATATCCAGATTGCTATGGACTGTTCATTTTTTGACAGATTCTGTTTTATTTGTGTTGTGTGCTTGTTTTGATCATTCTATGGTTTTATTTGAAGAGTTTTTTCCATAGAAAAGTTGGGAATACAGTAGATATAATGCAAGAATAAAATATGAATGGGTTTTCAACAATACTTATAGTAGTAATTTGCTTTCTTATACTAACGAATCTCACGATGGTTTTGTTGAGTTTGTGTGATTGAAGTTTTCAAGTTTTGGGTGATATTACGATGGATGAAGGAATAAGGAGTAAGAAGAGCCTAAGCTTGGGGATGCCCATGGCATCCCAAGCTATTATCCAAATAGAAGCAAGCAACTAAGCTTGGGGATGCCCGAGTTGCATCCCCTTTTTCTTATAATGACCATCGGTATTTTACTTGAAGCTATATTTTTATTTGTCACATATTATGAGTTTTGCTTGGAGCGTCTTGTATGATTTGAGTCTTTTCTTGTTTTGCCTTTTATTTCAAGTCATGAATCCTTGCTGGACACACTTATTTGAGAGATCCAAAATTATGCTATGACTTGTTAGAATTGCTCTCTATGCTTCACTTAAATTTTTATGAGCTATGGAATTGCTCTAGTGCTTCACTTATATATTTTTGAGCATGGTGTGCTTTAGTATTTTTGAAGAAATGCTCTCATGCTTCACTTAGATTTATTTGAGAGTTAGTATAATTTTTTAAGAAATTCTCTCTTGCTTCACTTAAGTTATTTTGAGAGAAAGAAATATGATGCTCATGATCTTCACTTATATTTGTTTAAGCTAATTAAAAGCAACATATGAAATTGGTCCCAAAGTGATAGATATCCAAGGAGGATATAATAAAAACTTTTGTGAAGATCATTGGATAATATAAACTTGATTCTTTGTAATAGTTTTGAGGTATGATGATGTGATATTTGAGTCATGTTGATGAGTAATTATGCTTTAGTAAGAATACTGGTGTTAAGGTTTGTGATACCCTATGCAAGCACGAAAGTCAATAGTTATGCAATGAAATTACATCCTACTTGTGGTGCATTATTCGGTGTTAATAATGCTTAATGCTCGCTTATGAGATTTTTTGTTTTTTGGTTGGTCGCTTCTCAATCTTTTGCTAGCCTTCATTTTGCACTAAGTATGATCACTCCTTGTGCCTCCAAAATCCTTTAAACTAGTTTTTCCATATGAGTCCACGGTACCTACCTATATGTGGTATTTCCATGACATTCTAAGCAAATTTGTATGTGCCATCTCCAATTTTCAAAATAAACTTCTCTTTTGTGTGCTCGTACCGCTCATGAAACGGTATGGGGTGGCTAATATATATCCATGCTAGATGTGTTATTCTCAAGATGAGTGTATATTCACTTGTCATTGCACTAGAGTATGACAAAGGTATTAGGGATGCCCAGTCCTGAAATGAAAATTGAATTTACTTTATGTTGTCAAATAATAAATTCCTTGGTAAGTGTTGGTATGGAAGGCACCCATGGATACGGCTAGCCATGGAAAGTGAAAGTATGGTGGAAAAGGGAATAAACTTTATTTTCTATTTGGGAACCGCCTATGATATATCTAGCATGGAAAATATTGGGAACTACTCGATCGTTTTCGTTGACAGGAAAAGCATGCCTCCCAAAATGTTTTTATCTCTATCTTTTTCGCTTTGAGCTCTGGCACCTCTACAAATCTCTACTTCCCTCCGCGAAGGGACTTTATTTACTTTATGCAATTTTTATTTTTAATTTGAGTCTCCATCTTCTCTTATAAAGCACCAACTAAGGGGCACTATGATCGTACTTGAGCATTGGGTGTAGCTAATATGCAAGTGTGTGTCATGAATGGATCAATGATTGAGCATAATGGGCTAGGGATAACTTGCTTTAGTATTGAGTATTGAAGTCCTCATGTCAAAGATAGACTATTGCTTTGAACCATATAAAAGTCCAATTGTCCATGCTACAAAGAAAAGAATATGTGATGAACATGTTAGGCATCATTCCACATCAAAAATTCTATTTTTATAATTTACCTACCCGAGGACGAGCAGGAATTAAGCTTGGGGATGTTGATACGTCTCCAACGTATCTATAATTTTTTATTCTTCCATGTTGTTATATTATCATTCTTGGATGTTTTACAATCATTTTAAAATCATTTTATATCATTTTTGGTACTAACCTATTGACATAGTGCCCAGTGCCAGTTGCTGTATTTTGCATGTTTTTTACATCGCAGGAAATCAATACCAAACGGAGTCCAAACACAGTGAATCTTTTTGTGGGATTTTTATGGACCAAAAGACAACCAATCTACCGGAGAAGCACCTGGAGGGTGCCCCGAGGGGGGCACAACCCACCAGGACACGCCTGGGCCCCCAGGCGCGCCCAGGTGGATTGTGCCCACCTTGGTGGCCTCCCGCACCGCCTCTTTGCTCTATAAATACCCCAATATTCCAGAAACCCTAGGGGTGTCGATGAAAATCAATTCCAGCCCCCGCAAGTTCCAGAACCACCGGATCCAATCTAGACACCATCACGAAGGGGTTCATCATCCTCATTGGTGCCTCTCCGATGATGCCTGAGTAGTTCATTGTAGACCTACAGGTCTGTAGTTAGTAGCTAGATGGCTTCTCTCTCTTTTGATTCTCAATACAATGGTCTCTTGGACATCCATATGATGTAACTCTTTTTTTGCGGTGTGTTTGTTGGGATCCGATCAACTTTGAGTTTATGATGAGATCTATGTTTTTATCCATGAAAGTTATTTGAGTCTTCTTTGATCTCTTATATGCATGATTGCTTATAGCCTTGTATTTCTTCTTCGATATTTGGGTTTTGTTTGGCCAACTTGATCTATTTATATTGCAATGGGAAGAGGTGCTTTGTGATGGGTTCGATCTTACGGTGCTTGATCCCAATGACAGAAGGGGAACCGACACGTACGTATCGCTGCTATTAAGGATAACAAGATGGGGTCTATTTCTACATAAATAGATCTTGTCTACATCATGTCATCGTTCTTATTGCATTACTCCATTTCCCCATGAACTTTATACACTAGATGCATGTTGGATAGCGGTCGATGTGTGGAGTAATAGTAGTAGATGCAGGCAGGAGTCAGTCTACTAATCTTGGACGTGATGTCTATATAATGATCATTGCCTGGATATCGTCATGACTATTTGAAGTTCTATCAATTGCCCAACAGTAATTAGTTTACCCACCGTTTGCTATTTTTCTCGAGAGAAGCCACTAGTGAAACCTATGGGCCCCGGGCCTCTTCCTTATTATATTTGCCTTTGCGATATATTTTTATTTTCTTTTATTTTTAGATCTGTTAATCCAAAAACCCAAAATATCTCGCTGAATTTTATTTGCTTTTATTTGCATCTATCAATCTACTACAATTTTTATCCGTCAACTTGACAATTTCTGGCACTGTTACCCGAAAGGGATTAACAACATCTTTAACACGTCGGGTTGCAAGTATTTCTTCTTTGTGTGCAGGAGCTATTTATGTGGTGTTGCGTGGTTCTCCTACTGGTTCGATAACCTTGGTCTCATCATTCAGGGAAATACCTACCGTTGTTGTGTTACATCATCCCTTCCTCTTTGCGGAAATACCGACGTAGTTCAAGAAAACATCAGTCACTAGGCGATCCACAATTCCTCTTGGATGCTCTAGACCATGACGCCTAACCGTATGGAGGATGCACAGTCCTCAAAGGTAACAAGCATTGGTTGCACACAGGAACAATCTCTTCAGTGATGCTCAATCACTTTCGGTTGTAGGTGTTTGTGTTTGGGTTTTTCCTCACTTATGATTTTTGCTCAAAGTCCTCGGGGATGGGATGCTCTCGACGATGACTGTCAGTTTCTCTCGGAGCAGCCAACCAGCTAGTGGTTGTAGGGGGCGGCTATTTATAGCCTAGGATCAGCCCGACATGATAAGACATAAATGCCCTTCAATTATATGACCGTTAGGTGGATAGGATGTTTTGGACAGCTGGCACATAGCATAGCAACTCTAGGAAATTTTAGCTCACAAATTCCTTGGGGCTATCATGTTCCTCACTTGTAGGCAATCCGCACTAGCAAATTCCTAACTCCTCAGTCAGAACAAATTCCTCAGAGAACAAAAGATCTTCGTCTCTATCACTGAAGAAATTGGCTGAACTGTACGAGATTTACAATGGCTTCACTCGAAAGGATTGGATAGGTGTAGAATTTCAGATGAGCATCACTTGGAAATGTTTCCTTAGTTTTACCTTGACCCCCTTTAACAGTATTGTGTTTCCTATGACTCAAGAAAGAGAAAATGAAACTACGAAAACAAAAGTCTTCACGCTTCATAATCCTCACATCAATATCGAAGTCTTGAAGGTCACATTATTCCTCATTTTCAAAGTCTTCAAGAAAACCAAAGTCTTCAACTAAAGACATTCATTTTTAGGGGTCGACTTTCATCATAAATATCAAAATCATCATAGACTTATAGAACCTGTGTACACTCACAAACACATTAGACCCTTGACCTATAAGTCTTCAATACACCAAAATCACTATGGGGAACTAGATGCACTTACACAAGGAAATTAAGAGGATTAATATTTTATCAAGTTTACCTTAGAAAAATATTCCTCATTGGCGAGTGGAACCATCATTAGTGGCCCCTACTTTTGAGCTACCAAGTGGTTGCCTCCTTCAAACTCATAGTATGTATTTTATAGTATTTTTGTGAATCCGACATTCACATTTAGTTTAATGACAAAACATACTATTATGAGGGGAAAAAGAAATAACTACGGTTGAACTCCAAACCAAGATCATCAACCAAAATCCCCAAGGATCCACTAAAATTTCTATTTTGTAATATCCCGTACCACTGACCCCGTGAGAAATTCATATGTGCCTTCTGAGAGAACCATGATATTGTCTACTTCTATATTGTGCCATAGGTCCAATTGGCAAAGTTGCATCCCCAAACCCCTATTCTAAAACCCGCTCTATATAAAGGAGAGGAAGGAACCTAGAACGATTTCTTCTCCAATCACCATTGCTCTGTCCATGCCATCGACTTCCTAGCCGTGCCCTCCAAGCAATAGCCACCGTGTCCATTTGCCATTAGGTTATACTTGCACTTGAGATTTCAAGGTAGCCATTCATGTGATAAAGACAGTAATCATTCATCATCAATTAAACCTATCATCAATGTCTATTATCTGTGATTGGATTCTGATGTGTGACTAATACCCTATGCCTCAGGGACGAGGCGCGAACTATGTTTGTGATACCCTCACATTATGGTTTCCTTTATACAATGTTTGTACAACAATTTGTCTCTTGCCTCCTATAACTCACTGGTACTTGATGCATCGACGGTCGACACAGGGAGGGGAAATTAGCAAGGCAGAGTGGGAAGCTACACCGTGAACTAGTGACAGTACGGCTTCTACAGTATCCCAAGCATATTCCTTGTGCATGAACGATGAAATCATTAAATACTAATGCATTGGTCTGGTATTTTTTAAAATCATTAATAACAAAGGCAAACCTGTGAGGCATATTATGGTGAAGGTTAGGTGACTCACTCTTTGATGTGTCGTCAATCGGGTGACCTTTGGACGCACCAACCACTTATGTACTTACAAGTCCTTTGCTATTCGATCATACATGTGTTTATTTGTCTATTCCAAAATCTCAGACACATGTACATAGCCGCACGTGAAACCGTTATCATGTTTATTTCCTTGTATTAATTACAACCATTCCAATTTCCCTTTAGTTTTGCAATGATCTAGCATTAATTGCATTATACTGGTCCAGGAAACAAGGATGATAAGTGATAACAAGTAAGTGCCTCGATACGTCTCCAACGTATCTACAATTTTTGCTTCTTCCATGCTGTTATATTATCATTCTTCGATGTTTTACAATCATTTTATAGCAACTTTATATCATTTTTAGGGACTAACCTATTGACATAGTGCCCAGTGCCAGTTGTTGTTTTTTTGCTTGTTTTTCACTTCGCAGAATATCAGTACCAAACGGAGTCCAAATGCAGCAAAACTTTTTGGAGAACTTTTATGGACCAGAAACAAAAACATGGGCCAAAGAAGTACCAGAGGGGTGCCCCGAGGGGGGCACGACCCACCTGGGCGCGCCTGGGGGCCCAGGCATGCCCTGGTGGGTTGTGCCCAACTCGATGGCCTCCCGCACCGCCTCTTTGCCCCATAAATTCCCAAATATTCTAAAACCCCCGAAGATAACACTAGATCAGAAGTTCCACCACTGCAAGCCTCTGTAGCCACGAAAAACCAATCTAGAACCCATTCTGTCACGCCTCCGGAGGGGGGAATCATCACCGGTGGCCATCTTCATCATCCCTATGGTCTCATGATGAGGAGGGATTAGTCCACCCTCGAGGCTAAGGGTTTGTACCAGTAGCTATGTGCTCTCTCTCTCTCTCTCTCTCTCTCTCTCTCTCTCTCTTTCTCGTGTTCTTGAGTTGGCACGATCTTGATGTATCGCGAGATTTGTTAATATAATTGGATCATATGGTGTTTTCCCCTCTCTATTTGTTGTGATAAATTGAGTTTTCCCTTCCAGATTTCGTTTTACCGGACTGAAAAATTTTATGGATTTGAGAGCACTTTATATATGTCTTGCATATGAATACCAGTGGTGACAATGGGGTATTATATTGATTCACTTGATATATTTTTTGGCAATCAACTCACGGATTCCCGAGGTGACATTGGGGTAATATATGCAGAGGGGTTGATGCATGTTTTCATCCTTGTTTCTCTGGTAGAAATCTTGGGGAACTCTTTGAGGTTCTTTGTGTTGGATCGAGTATTATGAATCTGAAATTGTTTGATGCATATCGTATAATTAACTCATGGATACTTGTGGTGACATTGGAGTATCTAGGTGACATTAGAGTTGGTTGATGTGTATCATATGGTGTTATTTTAGTATGAACTCTTGAATAGATCGAACGTAAAGAATAACTTTAAGGTGCTTTCATACCCTACAAACAATTTCTTCTTATGTTCTCCGCTAGATAAGAACTTTGGAGTGATTCTTCATCACACGTTGAGGGATGGTTATATGATCGAATTAGATTAGCATTCTTGAGAGATTACACTATCGAAAGTACGGACCCTAGGCCTCAGTTTCAAGCATTGCAATACCATTTGTGCTCCATTTTATCAATTGCTACCTTACTTTTTTTATTGTTCCTATTACAAAAATCAATATCTACTATCATTACTACACTTGTATCACCATCACTTTGTCGAACTAGTGCACATATGCAATTTACCATTGTATTTGGTGTGTTGGGGACACAAGAGACTCTTTGTTATTGGGTTGCAGGGTTGTTTGAGAGAGACCATATTCATCCTACGCATCCCACTGATTGATAAACCTTAGGTCATCCACTTGAGGGAAAATTTCTACTGTCCTACAAAACTCTGCGCTTGGAGGCCCAACACGAGTCTACAAGAACAAGTTTTGTAGTAGACATCAAGCTATTTTCTGGCACCATTTCCGGGGAGGTGAGTGCTTGAAGGTATATCTTTAGATCTTGCAATTGAATCGTTTAGTTTCTTGTTTTATCACTACTTTGGTTTATAAAAGAAAAGTACAAAAAATGGAATTGAGGTTGCATCATATTGTTCATCTTTATAATGTCATTCATGAAAATGATAGAAAGGAAAATTGTGCTCAATTGCTAGAGGAAGAATTCTATAAAATGTTTGACAAAAAATCTTTGAATGATGAGCATGATTGCAATGTTGCTAGTATGCATTCTTTGAATATCCATGATGTTAGTGATATGCAAAGCCATAAAGTTGGGGTTGCTATGTTTGATGAAGATGATATTTTTAGCCCCCCAATTTTTGATGAGAATATTTATTATGATGATGGCATGCCTACTATTTATGATGATTATATTGATGAAAGTGTATTTGGAGAGGTCATGACTTTATTTAATGATGCATCCACTATTTTGGAGGAGGTTGCTATTGATTATGATAACAAAGTTCCTATATGTGATGATTATGGTGATGAAATGTATGCTATATTGAATAATGATAACCATGAAACTTGTTATCATGATTTTAATTTCAAATCACATGGTAGTTATTTTGTTGAGTTTGCTCCCACAATTATTGATGAGAGTAATTTTGCTTATGTGGAGAGTAGTAAAATTTCTATGCTTATGTATCATAAAAAGAATTCTTTATGTGATAGCTATATTGTTGAATTAACTCCTGATGCTACTGAAAATTATTATGACATGGGAACATATGCTTTTACATATTGCAATAATATCAAGTTTCCTCTCTTTATGTTGAAAGTTTTGAAGTTATACTTGTTTTGCCTTCCTATGCTAGTTGATTGTTGCTCCCATAAATTGTTTTCTCAGTAAATCCCTATGCATAGGAAGCGGGTTGGACTTAAAGGTGCTAGTCATATGCTTCATGATGCTGACGTTATGATTCTTTACTTTTATGTGAGCATCGTTGGAATCATCATGCCTAGCTAAAAGGCATTAAAGAAAAGTGCTTGCTAGGAGATAACCCAACATTTACCCCTATTGTTTTTGTGTGTTCACATGATTAGGCTACTATATTAATCATGTTTTATAGCTTTTGTTTCGATAAAGTGCCAAGTAAATCCTTTCGGATAGTGTGGATGATAGTTGACTTGATTCTATGCAAAAATAGAAACTTTTGTGCTCAGTCCAACAATTTTGGGAATTCATTGGAACGTGCTTTTTATCTGAAATTTTTACAGATGATTGCTTTATAAATTCCCTACGTTGTCCTAATTTTTCAGAATTTTTGAGGTAGCAGAAATATGGTTAGAGTACAGATTACTACAGACTGTGTTGTTTTTGATAGAGTTTGTTTTCAATGCATAGTTTGCTTGTTTCCTAATTTCTATGGCTTATATTACTCAATATAAATTGTGGAAATGATAAGGTACAATAGGCATTGTGTGAGAACGATTATGAATCTTGTCTTTAACAGTACCAAAGTGAATGGTTTGCTCTTTATCATACTAACCTATCTCACGAAGTTCCGTTAAGTTTTGTATGATTGAAGTTTTCAAGTTTTGGGTGAGATATCGATATGAGGAGAATAAGGAGTGACAAGACCCTAAGCTTGGGGATGCCCAAGGCACCCATAAGGTAATATTCAAGGAAGATCCAAGCAACTAAGCTTGGGGATGCGCCGAAAGGCATCCCCTCTTTCGTCTCCAGCATTATCGGTAACCTCACTTGGAGATATGTTTTCCTTCGTCATATGATATGTGTTTTGCTTGGAGCGTCATTATTAGGATTTGCTTGCTGTTATTTAGAGTAATGTTTTGCATCTTGTACTTCAATAAAAATGTCAAGTATAGCCTTTGCCATGCTTATTTTGCAAGTATATGAGTTGCTATTTCAAAACAGAAAGTTTATCACTATTGCAAAAATTCTCTAGAAAAGTCAGAATGTGATAAAATGTTATTTTTTTGGAAAATAAGCTATGATAAATTTTCTATAGTGTGGTAAATTTTCAGAATTATTGGAATTAAATAAATATCCATCTTGCTTCATCCTTTACAAATGGTTCTATTTAGACAAATTGTTGTTATGTTTGCTTGTTTAATGATTCTATTTGAGGATAGGAGTATTAAATATGTAGAGGCATTTAGTATGCAATGTTAAATAATAATTTTTGTGATTTGCTACAGTAGAGAATGATAAGGTTTTGCATTGATATCAGGGAAATGAACACCTATGGGATCACAGGAATCCCTTCTACGGTTGGCGGGGAGAGGAGCTACATGAAGAGCGGGTCTAGCGATTAGCCGAGGGGATTTTTACCCAGGTTCGGGCTGCACTAGTGTGTAAAACTCTAGTCCCGCTTGTGTGTATATATGTGTTCTTGAGCTTTTGAACTAGCTGCGGTGCTTGCCCAATCTAAAAAGTCTGAATCCTCTCTCCGTACGCCTCGGGCCTCCTTTTATACAAAAAAGGGGTTGCCACAGTGGCACACAGGAGGTGGAAAGAATCTACAGTGTACATACTTATCACGTGCGTCGTAGGACAAACGTATTTAATGCGCTGCCTACATCCCCTCTCACTTTATCGGGGATGGCAACAGAAGTCGTCCCGTCCGTTGCCGCCCTTCCTTGCCTTGACACGCGTCCAGGTTGATGAGGCATGCAGCGCCACACTGGCTAGCTAGCTGCTATGTTGGCGCGGTTGTAGAGCCTCCACGAAGATCTGCATGCTGCCACGCAGGCGCCTTCTTAGTTGGCAAGCTGGTCGTCGCACTGGAGTGCTGGTGAGGTGGCAAAACCTTGTCGATCGTGGGCCTGGCCACGACCTCGCAATCGTCCCCAGCAAGGATTGTCGGGGGCCTCGCAGTCATCCCCGGCAAGGGTCTTGCTGGGGGTCTTCGTCTTCTGGTCCCACGCGGGCCTGTGGGCCACCAATCTTCACAAAGATGTGCATGCCACTATGCATGCATTCCTAAATCTTGGCCTTGACGCTGTCGATGGTGTCAGAACTCTCAGCCTCAAGGGTAATGGCCTTGCTGATGCTGCATGGGTTCCCCCGGCAAGGAGCTTGCCGGGGTTACGCAAGCCGCCCTAGCAAGGATGTTGCTGAGGGAGGTCCAGCTCGTCCTCTGTTCTCTGTTCACTGTCTTGGTTGCCTGTCTTGGTAGTATTGTGTTTTGTCTTCTGCTGTCCTGCCGGGCCCTGCACATGTGTGGCTACGACTGACCGTGCACAAGTAAGGGGTATAGAAGATCCCCTTCTTTTGTACACCGACAGGAGCCCCCGGGCCTGGGCCACATATAAGCACAAGTCGTACTTGGGCCAGGCCCAAAGCAGTGTGCGGGCACGCGTGGCAGAGTCTTAGCTTCCTCGATCTTCTTATCAATTATGCTTCCCGACGATCCATATTGAAGGCGTGACGTGGGGGTCGTGCGAGGGTCGGTCGCAGCACGCCTACGTCACTTCGCAATAAATGGTAAAGAGGCAACCCGCGCCTTCCCCATAAAAATAGGAATCTGTAGGGGCGCCACTCATTTACCCTCTACGCCCTTCCCCAATCTAGTAACTGCTGCTCCCTTTCTCCTTCCTCGAGCGAAAACCAAAGCTTCACGGCTCCGCTTGCCACCATCGCACCCCCATTGCTTCTCGATCCCTTGCCTCTTCTCAGTTGTGATGGCGCCTAAGGCAAGCAAGGGAAAGGGGGCGGCCAAGGCCGCCGCGGGGAAGGAGATGCCGGAGAGCGAGTTGGTGAAGCTGTGGAAGAAGTTCGACCTCTTTGTCTTGACGGTCGACGTGCTCGTCCTCAGGGAAAAATTCAAGCCCCTGTGGGGGAGGGAGATGTCGGGGCATCCTGCAACGAAAATCATCCCCGCTCGCTTCTCTAAGGCCGGGTCAGGCAGATACCTTTTCTTCGTCGATTACTTCTCTTGCGGGCTCTGGCCCCCTTTCTCCGATTTCTTCAACGACATCATGCACACTTACGGCTTCCATCTCTTGGATTTCATGCCGAATGCTGTGGCGTGCATGGCCTTCTTCGCCCATCTCTGCAAGGGCTTCGTCGGGGTGCACCCCAACACGGTGCTCTTCCGCCATTACTTCCTCCCCTGTATCTAGATGGGGGGAGGCACCATTACTGGCTGTGTCTCTTGGATCCCAAGGGCTCAGAGCAAGGGAATCTACCTGGAGGGCTTCACAAAGGACAAGTGGGAGGAATGGCGGGGTCGGTGGTGCTGGATCGAGGAGAAGGATCCACAGGAGTTCTACTAGGTCCGTGAGAAGCCGCCGGTCCATGGCGATGAATAGGGCAAGCTCGACGCCAACGACGGGAAGCTCACGATCGCCACCACCAGGATCCACCGCCTCACTTCAGCCGGGCTCATGCTCGAGATGATCAGGGCCGGTTTCATCCACTGCCGCATCGTTCCTCTACACAACAAGGGAGGCCGGCCTGGGACTACAAAAATGCGGCCGACATCATGAGGCTTCGCCTCGACATGACTTACAATTTCACTGTTATTCAGCACGCCCATCTCTGCCAGCGGCTCTTGTAGCTCAAGGTTGACGAGACCAGCAAGGCCGAGAAGTTCGGCAAGGCTGCCAAGGCCAGCAAGGTGGACAAGCCGTTCAAGTTGCCGGCGGGGGTGGTCTCGTTAAGCAATAACTCTTGCATGGCCGCCATCATCGCCATGATGCCGACATTCAACGCGCATGGCGTCGACCCGACCTTGGTTGAGCCAGAAGCGGAGATAGTGCAGGAGTTCTTCGACAATTTGTCGGAGGGATACATCCGTGCCGAGCCGCAGCTTATGTGCCCCACCACCGAGAAGGAGATGGAGTACATCGCCACCAGGCTAGAGGAAGCGGCACTTATCAAGGAGGCCAGCAGCTTCAGCACCATGGAGGACGAGGCCGAGGAGGCTGAAGGGCAGAGGAAGCTTGCCGAATTGGTGGAGTCTGCCGGGGAGCCCAGCGGCAGCGGTGCCGGGGCTCCCCTTGTTGAAGAGACGGCCGAGGAGGCGGCTGAGGGGGCGTCCGAGGAGGCGTCCGAGGCAGACAAGCCATCGGCCCCGAAGAAACGCATCCTGCGGCGGGCTGGCTCCGGCGATCCTGTATGTTCCGGCAAGGCCACGCAGCGGCAAGGGGCTCAGGCGCAACCTATGCCTCAGACAAGGCGCGCGGCCGCAGAAGCGGAGAAGAAAGCTACGGCGGTGAAGAAAGCTGCAGCCGCTTCTTCCTCCTCGACCAAACGCGCCGCCGCTTCTTATTCAAACAAGCGCCCAAGGACCCCCGTCTCCTTCTCCTGCGGGCACCACCCCGGTGGCCGAATACGACCTTAGGTCTTTTAGCCCGAGGAGGAAGAGGAGGGCAGAGGAGGAGGATGAGTAAGCACTTTGCCTCCCCACCCATTCTCTGATTCTTTATCTAGATTATTTCATCTTAACTTGATCTCGTCTTTGCAGGGGCACAGAGACACTGGCTCAGAGGGTGGCGAAGAGAGCCAGGGCCCTGATACGTCTCCAACGTATCTATAATTTATGAAGCATTCATGCTATTATATTATCTGTTTTGGATGTTTATGGGCTTTATTATATACTTTTATATTATTTTTGGGACTAACCTATTAACCGGAGGCCCAGCCCAAATTGTTGTTTTCTTGCCTATTTCAGTGTTTCGAAGAAAAGGAATATCAAACGGAGTCCAAACGGAATGAAACCTTCGTGAAAGTTATTTTTGGAACGGAAGCAATCCAGGGGACTTGGAGTGCACGTAAGGGAAGCTTCGAGGTGGGCACGAGGCAGGGAGGTGCACCCACCTCCGTTGGGCGCACCCCCACCCTCGTGGGCCCCTTGTGGCTCCCCTGACCGACTTCTTTCGCCTATATAAGTCCATATACCCTAAAACCTTCGGGGAACACAATAGATAGGGAGTTCCGCTGCCCCAAGCCTCTGTAGCCACCAAAAACCTCTCGGGAGCCCGTTCCGGCACCCTGCCGGAGGGGGAGGATCCCTCACCGATGGCCATCTTCATCATCTCGGCGCTCTCCATGACAAGGAGGGAGTAGTTCACCCTCGGGGCTGAGGGTATGTACCAGTAGCTATGTGTTTGATCTCTCTCTCTCTCTCTCTCTCTCTCTCTCGTGTTCTTGACTTCGCATGATCTTGATGTATCGCGAGCTTTGTCATTATAGTTGGATCTTATGATGTTTCTCCCCCTCTACTCTCTTGTAATGGATTGAGTTTTCCCTTTGAAGTTATCTTGTCGGGTTGAGTCTTTAAGGATTTGAGAATAGTTGATGTATGTCTTGCCGTGCTTATCTGTGGTGACAATGGGATATTCATGCGATCCACTTGATGTATGTTTTTGTGATCAACTTGTGAGTTCAATGAACTTATGCATAGGGGTTGGCACACGTTTTTGTCCTGACTCTCCGGTAGAAACTTTGGGGCACTCTTTGAAGTACTTTGTGTTGGTTGAATAGATGAATCTGAGATTGTGTGATGCATATCGTATAATCATGCCCACGGATACTTGAGGTGACATTGGAGTATCTAGGTGACATTAGGGTTTTGGTTGATTTGTGTCTTAAGGTATTATTCTAGTACGAACTCTATGATAGATCGAACGGAAAGAATAGCTTCGTGTTATTTTACTAGGGACTCTTGAATAGATAGAACAGAAAGGATAACTTTGAGGTGGTTTCGTACCCTACCGTAATCTCTTCGTTTGCTCTCCGCTATTAGTGACTTTGGAGTGACTCTTTGTTGCATGTTGAGCGATAGTTATATGATCCAACTATGTTATTATTGTGGAGAGAACTTGCACTAGTGAAAGTATGAACCCTAGGCCTTGTTTCCTACCATTGCAATACCGTTTACGCTCACTTTTATCATTAGGTACCTTGCTGTTTTTATATTTTCAGATTACAAAAACCTATATGTACCATCCATATTGCACTTGTATTACCATCTCTTCGCCGAACTAGTGCACCTATACAATTTTCCATTGTATTGGGTGTGTTGGGGACACAAGAGACTCTTTGTTATTTGGTTGCAGGGTTGTTTGAGAGAGACCATCTTCATCCTACGCCTCCCACGGATTGATAAACCTTAGGTCATCCATTTGAGGGAAATTTGCTACTGTCCTACAAACCTCTGCACTTGGAGGCCCAACAACGTCTACAAGAAGAAGATTGTGCAGTAGACATCAAGCTCTTTTCTGGCGCCGTTGCCGGGGAGGTGACTGCTTGAAGGTATATCTTTGGATCTTGCAATCGAATCTTTTTGTTTCTTGTTTTATCACTAGTTTAGTTTATCAAATAAAACTACAAAAATGGAATTAAGTTTGCCTCATACGCTTCATCTTTTTAATATCTTTCGTGAGAATGATGGAAAGGAAAATTGTGCTCAAGTGCTAGAAGAAGAAGTCTATAAAATGTTTGGCACTAAATGTTTGAATGATGAGCATGATTGCAATGTTGTTAGTATGAATTCCTTGAATATCCATGATGCTAATGATATGCAAAGCCACAAGCTTGGGGATGCTACGTATAATGAAGATGATATTTTTAGCCTCCCAAGTTTTGATATGCAAAGTTGTTATGATGATAGCATGCCTCTTACCTATGATGATTATATTGTTGAAAGTGGGTTTGGAAGAGTGTCAACTTTAGGAAGTAATGATCCCACTATTTTGGAGGATGTTGAATATTATAATATTTATGAAAGTGGATTTGGAGAGGTCATGACTTTATTTAGTGATGAATCCACTATTTTGGAAGAGGTTTCAATCGATTATGATGAGAACAAAGTTGCTACTTATGATGATTATTGTGATGAAACTTATGCTATAAAAAGTAGTGATGATTATATTTATAAAACTTGTCATGATTGTGATTACCCTTTTTCTGAACATTGCTCTTTTAACGTGGAAACAATTTTTAGTATTCGAGTCTCTTATGATACTCCCACTATTCCGAATGAGAAGAATTTTGCTTATGTGGAGAGTAGTAAATTTTCTATGCAAGTAGATCATGAAAAGAATGCTTTAGGTGCTGGTTATATTGTTGAATTCATTCATGATGCTACTGAACATTATTATGAGGGAGGAACATATGCTTGTAGGAATTGCAATAATGTCAAGTTTCCTCTCTATGTGCTGAAAATCTTGAAGCTATGCTTGTGTTACCTTCCTATGCTAGTTGATTATTGTTCCCATAAGTTGTTTGCTCACAAAATCCCTATGCATAGGAAAAGGGTTAGACTTCAATGTGCTAGTAATATGCTTCATGATGCTCCCGTTATGCTTCAATTCCTATCTTTTACGTGAGCATCATTGTCATCATCATGCCTAGCTAGAAAGGCATTAAAGAAAAGCGCTTGTTGGGAGACAACCCAATATTTACCTTTACTGTTTTTGTGTGTCAACATGATTATGCTACTGTAGTAATCATGTTTTATAGGTTTTGCTTCAATAAAGTGCCAAGTAAGACCTTTAGGATAGCTTACGGTGATAGTTGTGTTGATCCTGCTGAAAATCAGAAACTTTTGCACCCAGTAAATTAGTTTTGATAATTCCCAGAAATGTTATTTTGATCTGATTCGTTTTTCTGTGGATTGGTACACAAATGTATTAGGACTTCCTAATTTTGTAGGATTTTTGGAGTCCCATAAGTATACGTTTGATACATATTACTACAGACTGTTCTGTTTTTGACAGATTCTGTTTTCTATGTGTTGTTTGCTTATTTTGATGAATCTATAAGTAGCATCGGAGGGTATGAACCATATAGAAGTTGGAATACAGTAGATATTACACCAATATGAATTTAGAATGAGTTCATAACAGTACCTAAGTGGTGATTTATTTTCTTATACTAACGGAGCTTACGAGTTTTCTGTTGAGTTTTGTGTTGTGAAGTTTTGAAGTTTTGGGTAAAGATTCGATGGACTATGGAATAAGGAGTGGCAAGAGCCTAATATTGGGGATACCCAAGGCACCCTAAGGTAATATTCAAGGACAACCAAGAGCCTAAGCTTGGGGATGCCCCGGATGGCATCCCCTCTTTCGTCTTCGTTCATCGGTAACTTTACTTGGAGCTATATTTTTATTCACCACACGCTATGTGTTTTGCTTGGAGCTTCATTTTATTTTGTTATTATTTGCTTTATGTTATTTATAATAATGTTTTTCATCTATATTTTCAATAAAAATGTCAAGGATAGCCTTTACCATGCTTATTTTGCAAGTATACATGTTGCTGTTTCAAAACAGAAAGTTTACCGCTGTTGGAAAAATTCCCTAGAAAAGTCAGAGAATGATATAATGTTGAAACTTTTTTCATATTGAGCTCTGATAAATCTTCTACAGCGTAATATTTTTCTCATAATTTTTGGAGTTAGGGAAGTATGATGAATCTTGCATTCTTTACAGACTATACTGTTTTGGCAGATTGCTGTTATGTTTGCATATGTTTGCTTGTTTAATGATTCTATTTGAGGATAGGAGTATTAAATATGCAGAGACATTTAGTATGCAATGTTGAATAATAATTTTAGTGATTTTTTATAGTAGAAAATGATAAGGTTTTTGCATTGGTTTATACTAACTTATCTCACGAGTTCTTGTTGAGTTTGTTGTGGATGAAGTTTTTGAGATTTAGGAAACCGAGATATAAAAAGAATTAAGGAGACACAAAAGCTCAAGCTTGGAGATGCCCAAGGCACCCCAATATAATATTTCAAGAAGTCTCAAGCATCTAAGCTTGGGGATGCCCCGGTAGGCATCCCACCTTTCTTCTTCAACAATTATCGGTTAGTATCGGTTGAACCTAAGTTTTTGCTTCTTCACAGAGTTGTGCTATCCTTGCAATCCCATTTTGTTTTGTTTTGCTTGATGTTTGAATAAAATACATTAGATCTGAATTTATTAAATGAGAGAGAGTCTTCACATAGGTACATAATTATTTAACTACTCATTGATCTTCACTTATATCTTTTTAGAGTAGTTTGTCATTTACTCGTGTGCTTCACTTATATCCTATGAGTAAATGGTTGAATGAGTTGAATGTCATAAATATGAAATTATATATGTTTCATATGATTACCCCGTTGGGAGTAATGACTTCACATCTAAGAAGTAGAGGTGGTAAATTTATTGAAGGATAGCAAGCATTGTACTGGTCATTTGAACAATTCATAAAAGAATATTGAAGGAAGAGAGATTTCACATATAAATATACTATATTAGACATCTTATATGATTATGAGCCCCATTAATTATTTTCAAACCTGAGCAAATTAGTTGAAGTTGGACAAGGAAGACAACGTAATGAGTTATGCTTGGGTATATTTGTATAGAAGTTATATTGTTATAGATCCTCCAACATGTCGTGCTTGCTTTTTAGAATCCTTTGCTAGCCAAAATATCTGTACTAACTGGGAATACTGCTTGTGCATCCAAATCCCTGGAACCAAGTTTCTTCCATGAGTGTCCACCATACCTACCTATTTACCTGCCGTTCCAAGTAAATTTGCATGTGCCAAACTCTGAACCTTCAAATAATTATCTGTTTTGTATGCCCGAATCGCTCATGTAGCAACTAGGGGCTATTAGTATCTTCCATGCTAGGTGGGTTATTCTCACGATGAGTGGAATCCGCTCATCATTCACGAGAAAAAAGGCTGGTAACTGGGATGCCCAGTCCCATGACCAAAAGATCAAAATCAAATCAAAAATAATTGCAAACAAAACTCCCCTAGGATTGATATTAGTTGGAGGCACCCGTTGTTTCGGGCAAGCCATGGATTGATGATTGTTTGTGGAGGGGGAGTAAAAACTTTACCATTCTGTTTGGGAACCGCCTATAATGTATGTAGTATGGAAGATATTGGGAACTCTTGGTTGTTATTTTGACAATGAGATCATACCTCTCAGAATTATTTTCATCTCTATTTTAAAATCGAGCTCTGGCACCTCTGCAAATCTCTGCTTCCCTCTGCGAAGGGCCTATCTTTTACTTTTATGCAAGAGTCAGTAGTATTCCTTCTCATTCCTACCTACTCTTTAGCTGGCAAGCATCGTGTGTTGGGGAATGATCTAAGCATATATGGCCATGCAAATATATTTGATCATGAATTATTATTGTTGACAATTATCTATATGATAAGTGAGTTGGGAGGCGAAACACTGATCCCCTATCTTTCTCTGTGTTCAATGGATGCTATTTGTTCTAAGAATATGCTTTGCCTGGTACCAATCATGGAAGACTATATGATAGTTGAGTATGTGGAGTTTGCTAAATCAAAGCTCTGACATAGACCCTTCCTGAAAGTAAGATGAACTGTAATTGTTTGATGACTGAGAATGAAGTTTGCTAGTTTTCAAGAAAGTTTATGGTCTATGCTTTAACATGTGAATAGCTTGTTACTTGATCTTGAGAAGTTTTATGAGATGAACTACTGTTATGACATATAATCATGCTAGAAAAGGTGATTGAAATTATCATTGATCAAACTTGTGCACCTGCTAGCATTCACACTTCATAAATTCTTTCTTTTATCATTTACCTACTCGAGTACGAGCAGGAATTAAGCTTGGGGATGCTGATATGTATCCAATGTATCTATAATTTATGAAGCATTCATGCTATTATATTATCTGTTTTGGATGTTTATGGGCTTTATTATATACTTTTATATTATTTTTGGGACTAACCTATTAACCGGAGGCCCAGCCCAAATTGATGTTTTCTTGCCTATTTCAGTGTTTCGAAGAAAAGGAATATCAAACGGAGTCCAAACGGAATGAAACCTTCGGGAAAGTTATTTTTGGAACGGAAGCAATCTAGGGGACTTGGAGTGCACGTAAGGGAAGCTTCGAGGTGGCCACGAGGCAGGGAGGCGTGCCCACCTCCCCTGGGCACTCCCCCACCCTCGTGGGCCCCTCGTGGCTCCCCTGACCGACTTCTTTTACCTATATAAGTCCATATACCCTAAAACCTTCAAGGAACACAATAGATCGGGAGTTCCACCACCGCAATCCTCTGTAGCCACCAAAAACCTCTCGGGAGCCTGTTCCGGCACCCTTTCGGAGGGGGGATCCCTCACCGGTCGTTATCTTCATCATCCCGTCACTCTCCATGACGAGGAGGGAGTAGTTCACCCTCGGGGCTGAGGGTATGTACCAGTAGCTATGTGTTTGATCTCTCTCTCTCTCTCGTGTTCTTGACTTCGCACGATCTTGATGCATCGCGACCTTTGTTATTATAGTTGGATCTTATGATGTTTCTCGCCCTCTACTCTCTTGTAATGGATTGAGTTTTCCATTTGAAGTTATTTTGTCAGATTGAGTCTTTAAGGATTTGAGAACACTTGATGTATGTCTTGCCGTGCTTATCTGTGGTGACAATGGGATATTCACGTGATCCACTTGATGTATGTTTTGGTGATCAACTTGCGGGTTCAATGAACTTATGCATAGGGGTTGGCACACGTTTTCGTCTTGAATCTCCGGTAGAAACTTTGGGGCACTCTTTGAAGTACTTTGTGTTGGTTGAATAGATGAATCTGAGATTATGTGATGCATATCGTATAATCATGCCCACGTATACTTGAGGTGACATTGGAGTATCTAGGTGACATTAGGGTTTTGGTTGATTTGTGTCTTAAGGTGTTATTCTAGTACGAACTCTATGATAGATCGAACGGAAAGAATAGCTTCGTGTTATTTTACTACGGACTCTTGAATAGATAGAATAGAAAGGATAACTTTGAGGTAGTTTCATACCCTACCATAATCTCTCGTTTTATCTCCGCTATTAGTGACTTTGGAGTGACTCTTTGTTGCATGTTGAGGGATAGTTATATGATCAAACTATGTTATTATTGTTGAGAGAACTTGCACTAGTGAAAGTATGAACCCTAGGCCTTGTTTCCTACAATCGCAATACCGTTTACACTCACTTTTATCATTAGTTACCTTGCTGTTTTTATATTTTCAGATTACAAAAACCTATATCTACCATCTATATTGCACTTGTATTACCATCTCTTTGCCGAACTAGTGCACCTATACAATTTTCCATTGTATTGGGTGTGTTGGGGACACAAGAGACTCTTTGTTATTTGGTTGCAGGGTTGTTTGAGAGAGACCATCTTCATCCTACGCCTCCCACAGATTGATAAACCTGAGGTCATCCACTTGAGGGAAATTTGCTACTGTCCTACCAACCTCTGCACTTGGAGGCCCAACAACGTCTACAAGAAGAAGGTTGTGTAGTAGACATTAGGCCCCGACGAGCAATGAGCCCCCGGCATGCACTCCACGTGCGCCGGGGATGATCTTTATCAGCCCGGAGTCCAACCTCTAGCGCAGCCCCCGCTCCAGCCCTCAGCGTAAGTCTGTTACTTATTTCTCGCTGGAGGGCACTTGAGTGCGTACCCTTATTACTGATTTTGCTGGGTTCACAGGAGGAGAGCAGCAGCAAGAGGAGCCACTAAGGGCCACCCCCGATTGCCGCCCCTGTCAACTACGCCAACCAGAGGGGTGTCCCCGGCAAGGGCATCCACTGATGAGTCCACGCGCATGGCGGAGGAGGTGGTGGGTACAGGCGCTGGCGACCCCGTCCTGGCAACGGAAATTGCCAACGAGGGGGACGCGTCCTCTCCACTTGTTGCAGGTAAGCTACTCGCCTCCGCTCCTTGCCATCGTTGCCATGATTTTCTTTCTTTTCTTTGTCTTGAACTTTGGTTTTGGCCCTGCTTTGCTATCCCTTTTGGTTTCCAGATCCTCCCCTGATGGACCAGGCGGACGTCGACGTTGTGATCGAGGGGACCGCCAAGGACGCCGAGGCCAAGGCCGCCAACATTGTCGCTGAGGAGGCCGCCAAGGGATCCGCCGAGGAGGTTGGCAAGGCCGTTGCCGAGGAGGCCGCCAAGGGGCCTGCCGGGGAGACCGGCAAGGCCTCTACCGAGGAGGCCGCCATGGGGCCTGCCGGCGAGGCCACCACTAGGGAGGCTGCCAAGGAGCCTGCCTGGGAGGAGGTGGTCAACGACCAACCCACTTCCCCCTCAGCCCCTGCCCTGAGTAGGTATTTCAAGGTGGGCGACGACCTATTCGTCAGCCTCCCAGGGACGGCAAGCACCGGAACGCCAGCCGAAGGGAGGTGTTCAATGACGAGGTCCTTGCTGCTGTCGGGCTCTAGGTCATTGATGAACCGAGCACCAGCAGCAGCAGCACCAAGGAAGATCAGCTCCTCCAAGCCATGAGCGCCAACTTCCAGAAGCTCCAGGCACTTTATCGCGCCCGCCAGGACAAGGTGGACTCCAGGATGGCAGCCGTGGACAAGGCCAAAGCAAACTTTCAAGAGCGTGTCACTCAGATGCAAGTCTAGTTCGCCGAGGACCGGCAGGATCTGAAGGACACCCAGGTCCAGCTAGAGGAGCACTAGAGAGAGCTCCTCTTGAAGCAGGCTGACTTCGACAAGGCCCAGGAGGTGGCGAAGGCAAAGGCCGCCAAGGACGAATCTGACCAGATGCAGCCCTGCATCTTGCTTGACGCCCAAGAAGAGGACTTGGTTGCCCATGAAGCAGCGCTCGCCGCCACGCTTCGCGCCATGGACGGAGAGGTTGAAAAGCTCGTCGCGCAGCAGACCCAGGGGCTGAAGCAGGAGCACAAAGAAGCACTCGACGCTCTGGCCCTGGACCATGCCGGCATGATAAAAGGAGGCCGTTGATGGTGCGAAGGCCGCAGAGGCCGCCAAGGTTGAGCTGGCCGGCAAGGTGGAGAGGCTGGAGCTGGAGCTGGAGAAGCTGAAGAAGGAGATCACGACACTGAAGGACAACCGGGACAAACCATCCGCACTTTGTCAGACCTGCAGGTCACCATCTCCGAGAAGACCAAGCTGCTTTCCAAGGCCAACAACTCCATCACTGATCTGAAGCAGAAGCTGGAGACTCTGGAGGGGATGCTTTCGGAGACCAAGGCCCGCGAGAAGACCCTGATCAAGGACCTCGCGGACGAGGCTGCTGCTGCAGGACGCCGCCACCTCCCACAACGAGCTCGTGGCCGGCATGAAACTTTGGACCAACCGCCTTGTGGATGTTGCGGAGAGGCTCATCGCACAGCTGTCAGCCATGGGCATGCCCAACGTCAGGTTCTCCCATGAAGTGAACGTGACAGCGCTAGGCTGACCCTGTTCTTCGAGGGTGTCTTCGATGCCCTAAAGCTACTCCACTCCACCAGGGCGACTTATCTGGCCGAGGAGTCTCGGCAGCTTTGCCGGGGCGCCCTGACCAAGGTGCTCACCAAGGTGGCATACTGGAACCCCAGCGTCGACTATGCCAAGGCGCTCGATAGCTTGCCGGAGGGCACCGACCTCCAGGCGCTCGAGGAGCGCATCGAGCCCATCATCAGCTGCGTCAACGGAGTCAAGAGGCTGGAGGGCCAGCACCGAGATTAGCTCCTTCATTTCCTATTGCCGCTGTGAGTTTGCACCCAAGACAGTTTTATCTTAAGTTAGAACTGCGGCAATCACTAATGTAATATAACTCTGCTGTGCTTTGAACTAAATGCATGTTATTTACCTGTTTGATTTCTCTTTGTATGTACTATACCCTATGATTAGTTAGATAGGCTTGCCGATGTGTTAACCCTTGCCGGGGGCGCTTCGAAGGACGGATCCGTAGCAGCCTGCTTGGGGGTGTCGCTGCCGGGCAAGCCACCTTGCCACCCTTGGCGCAACTACTTGAGCTGTTGAGCAGACTCGAAACAGAACAAGGCCGCAACCAATAGCAGCACAGTTCCTTTGCGTGCAGGTTTTCCATACAAAAACCGAGACGATCCAAGGGAAATAACCTTACAAAAGGGAATTACTCAAGGTTTTGCGTGACTTAGCTTTTTGTTGCCATGCGGATCGTCGTTGTGGCTACCAACGACGCCGCTCGCCTGGCTTCTCGTATCTGGGTGGCGTGGACGATCTTGATCTCCTTTGCCCGTCTGCCATGTTGCCCGTCCGTGCTGGCACGGGCGGAGCGGCTCCAGATGAACCGACCACTGCGATCGTCTTGTTCTTCGGAGCCATGGCAATGAAGGAACTGTTGTGTTAACTGCTGGACCAGATTCTCACAACTAGCTCCCCCCTACCTGGCACGCCAAAGATGTCGAGGAAACGAACACCTATGGGATCATAGGAATCCCTTCTACGGTTGGCGGGGAGAGGAGCTGCACGAAGAGCGGGTCTAGCGATCAGCGTGAGGGAATTTTTACCCAGGTTCAGGCCGCACTAGTGCATAAAACCCTAGTCCTGCTTGTGTGTATATATGTGTTCTTGAGCTTTTGAACTAGTTGCGGTGCATGCCCAGTCCAAAAAGTCCGAATCCTCTCTCCGTACACCTCGGACCTGCTTTTGTACGAAAAAGGAGTTGCCACAATGGCACACATGAGGTGGAAAGTATCTACAGTGTGCATACTTATTGTGGGCGTCGTAGGACAAACGCATTTAATGCGCTACCTACGTGCCCTCTCACTTTATCAGGGACGACAACAGAAGTCGTCCCGTCTGTCGCCGCCCTTCCTTGCCTTGACATGCGTCCAGGTTGACGAGGCATGAAGTGCCACACTGGCTAGCTAGCTGCTATGTTGGCGCGGTTGTAGAGCCTCCACGAAGATCTACATGCCGCCACGCAGGCGCCTGCTTAGTTGGCAAGCTGGTCGTCGCACTGGAGTGGTGGTGAGGTGGCAAAACCTTGTCGATCGTGGGCTTGGCCACGACCTCACAATCGTCCCCGGCAAGGCTTGTCGGGGGCCTCGCAATCGTCCCCGGCAAGGGTCTTGCCAGGGGTCTTCGTCTTCTGGTCCCACGCGGGCCTGCGGGCCACCAATCTTCACAAAGATCTGCATGCCACTATGCATGCATTCCTAAATCTTGGCCTTGACACTATCGATGGTGTCAGAACTCTCAGCCTCAAGGGTAATGGCCTTGCTGGTGCTGCGTGGGTTCCCCCCGGCAAGGAGCTTGCCGGGGTTACGCAAGCTGCCCCGGCATGGATGTTGCCGGGGGAGGTCCAGATCGTCCTCTGTTATCTGTTCACTGTCTTGATTGCCTGTCTTGGTAGTCTTGTGTTTTTTCTTCTATTGTCCTGCCGGTCCCTGCCACAGGTGTGGCTACGACTGCCCGTGCACAAGGGGTACAGAAGAGCCCCTTCTGTTGTACACCGATAATTGATTAATACTAACTTATCTCAAGAGTTCTTGTTGAGTTTTGTGTTGATGAAGTTTTTGAGATTTAGGGAAACAGTGATATAAAAGGAATTAAGGAGACAAAAAAGTTCAAGCTTGGGGATGCCCATGGCATTCCAAGATAATATTTCAAGATGTCTCAAGCATCTAAGCTTGGGGATGCCCCGGTAGGCATCCCACCTTTCTTCATCAACAATTATCGGTTAGCCTCGTTGAGCCTAAGTTTTTGCTTCTACACATGGTGTGTGCTATTCTTGGAATGTCATTTTATTTTGTTTTTCTTGCTGTTTTAATAAAATACTTAGATCTTCAAGTTTTTAAATAAAAGAGAGTCCTCAAATAGCTACCCGTTTACTTAACTACTCGCTTGATCTTCACTTATATCTTTTTGGAGTAGTTTGTCATTTACTCTACTGTTGCACTTATATCTTTTTGAGCACGATGTGATTTAATATTTTTGAAGAAATACTCTCATGCTTCACTTAGATTTATTTGAGAGTCAGTAAAATTTTGAAGAAATTCTCTCATGCTTCACTTATATTGTTTTGAGAGATGATAATTTTTATGCTCATGTTCTTCACTTAAATTTATTTGAGCTTGTCAAAAGCAATTGCAATATATGAAACTAGTCCCAAAGTGATAGACATTCAAGGGGGTGTATAATAAAAGCTTTCATGAAGATCATTGGACAAAATAAACTTGATTCTTGATACATCTCCAATGTATCTACAATTTATGAAGTATTCATGCCATGTTTACAACAATTTTATATGGTTTTGGTATGATTTGCATGGAACTAACCCCGACTGACAGTGTTTTTAGCAGAACTACCGTGGTGTTGTTTTTTGTGCAGAACTGAAAGTTCTCCAAATGAGCTAAAACGTTTTGATGATTTTTTGGAACAAAAGAGACCCTCAAAGCTTCGTGGAAGGACCAGAAGGTGAAGGATTAGGGCACAAGACACCGGGGCATGCCTAGTGGGCCAGCTCATCCTGGTGTCTTGTGCTCACCTCAAGGCCCATCTTCGTGTGAAACAAATGCCAAACAATCCTATAAATAGAGAAACCATCAGAAATGACCCTAGAGCGGAAGTTCCGTTGCTGCAAGCCTCTGTAGCCACAAAAACCAATCGGGAGCCCATTCCAGCACCCTACCGGAGGGGGAGATCATAACCAGAGGCCATGTTCATCATCCCTATAGCCTCCATGATAAGAAGGGAGTATTACACCCTCGGGTTGAGGGTTTGTACCAATAGCTATGTGTTTAATCTCTCTCTCTCTCTCTCTCGTGTTCTTGAGATGTAACGATCTTGATGTATCGCATATGGTGTTTTCCCCTCTCTATCTTGTGACGAGTTGAGTTTTCCCTTTGAGATTTCATTTTATCGGATTGAATACTTTTATGGATTTGAGAACACTTGATGTATGTGTTGCTATGATTACCCGTGGTGAAAATGGGGTATTGTATTGATTCACTTGACATATGTTTTGGCACTCAACTCGCGGATTCCCGAGGTGACATTTGGGTAATCTATGCATAGGGATTGATGCACATTCTTGTCTTTGTTTCTCTGATAGAAATCTTGGGGAACTCCTTGAGGTTCTTTATGTTGGATTGCGTATTATGAATCTGAATTTACTTTGGTGTTATTTTAGTACGAACTCTTGGATAGATCGATTGGAAAGAATAGCTTTGAGGTGGTTTCATACCCTACAAACAATTTCTTCTTATGTTCTCCGCTAGATAAGAACTGTTATGGAAAGGTCACGACAGATGTCCTAGCAAAAGAACTTAGTCGTGGAGCCATCACAACTAGGAAGCTTAAAGGGGTTAAAACGGGACAAGGGACACGTGAGTTTATACTGGTTTGGCCCCTTGCGGTGAAGGTAATGGCTTAATCCAGTTTGAGGTGGGATTGCTTATGTCTCGATTACCAGGGAGCGAATCCGCTCGACCTAGCTTTCGATCTGATGTTACTTGTCCTGAACCGCCACCGGGTCGTCTCTTTATATACAGAGGTCGACGCCCAGCGGCTCATAGAGTCCCCTCCAGCTCATACATAGTGTCCATCTCGGTGACTATCTATTCCTACCTTACAATACAAGTTATACACATACGGCGGTTTATCTCTACGTGCCTTAAGTCGCCTTCGGGCCTTGGGCCCTTAACTAAACTGCCATCTTGAAGTATCGTCTTGGGCTTCATATTATGAATCGCCATAGGTATAATTCGGCCCCTCCTGGGTGGGTCGTACCTAATAGTTATATCCCCAACAAGAACTTTGGAGTGATTCTTGATCGCACATGAGGGGTGGCTACATGATCCAGTTATATTAGCACTATTGAGAGATTGCACTAGAGAAACTACGGACCCTAGGCCTTGTTTTCAAGCATTGCAATACCGTTTGTGCTCTGTTTTATCAATTGCTACCTTGCTGTTTTTATTTATTCAGATTATCAAAATATATTTCTACCACCATATTACACTTTTATCACCATCTCTTCGCCGAACTAGTGCACCTATACAATTTGCCATTGTATTGGGTGTGTTGGGGACACAAGAGGCTTTTTATTATTAGGTTGCAGGGTTGTTTGAGAGAGACCATCTTCATCCTATGCCTTCCCCGGATTGATAAACCTTAGGTCATCCACTTGAGGGAAAATTGCTACTGTCCTACAAAACTCTGCCCTTGGAGGCCCAACACAAGTCTACAAGAAGAAGTTGCGTAGTAGACATCAAGCTCTTTTCTGGCGCCGTTTCCAGGGAGGTTTGGTAAGCGGCACTCACATCCTATCAACGAAGCTCTTTTCTGGCGCCGTTGCCGGGGAGGTGAGTGCATGAAGGTACATTATTAGATCTTGCAATTGAATATTTTAGTTTCTTGTTTTATGACTAGTTTGGTTTATAAAAAGAAAACTACAAAAAATGGAATTGAGGTTGCATCATATTATTCATATTTATAATGTCTTTCGTGAAAATGATGGAAATGAAAATTATGCTCAGTTGATAGAAGAAGAATTCAATAGAATGTTTGGCATAAACGATGAGCATGAGTGCAGTGTTGTTAGTATGAATTCTATGAATATCCATGATGCTAATGATATGCAAAGCCATAAGCTTGGGAATGCTATGTTTGATGAAGATGATATTTTTAGTCCCCCAAGATTTGATGTGCAAATTTGTTATAATGATTGCATGCCTCCTAGTTATGATGATTATAATGATGAAATTGGATTTGGAGAGGTCATGACTTTATTTAGTGATGAATCCACCATTTTGGATGAGGCTTCAATTGACTATGATAACAAAGTTGCTACCTATGATGCTTATGGTGATGACATGTATGCTATAAACAATAATGATAACCGTGAAACTTGTCATCATGATTTTAATTTTCAATCACATGATAGTTATTTTTTTGAGTTTGCTCCCCCAACTATTGATGAGAAGAAATTTCCTTATGTGGAGAGTAATAAGTTTTCTATGCTTTTGCGTCATGAAAGGAATGCTTTATGTGATGGTTATATTGTTGAATTTCTTCATGATGCTACTAAAAATTATTATGAGAGAGGAACATATGCATTTACATATTGCAATAATATCATGTTTCCTCTCTATGTGTTGAAATTTTTGAAGTTGCACTTGTTTTGCCTTCCTATGTGTAACATCCCAAAATTTCAATTTGGAATGTTATACATTAGATCATCATTGCATATCTTATTTTATTGCATTTTGGCTTGATCCTAGAAATTTTACGCAACTCAAGGACCCGCGGAGAGAGTTGGGGATTTCATTATTTTCATATTTGAGTTTTCTCAAATTTTGAAAATAGGATTATTTGATTTTTATTATTTCATCTTCAAATATTTCTATTATAAAAATAAGAGAGAGGGAATGAAATGCCTTTCCCAAAATAAAGAAATATTGAGGATTTAATAAAAAATCAAATAAGATTTTATTTCGGAGTTTTATCGCTATTTTATTTGAATTAGAAAAAATGCGCGTTTTTAAAAATTGCATTTAGGCCCCAAATAAATGTTCATCTTGTCCAGCTTATTTTTATAGGACGGGGAAAATTTATTTCGGGATTTCTGGAGTCCGTTTAGGATTTCTTTTATTTGTTTTTCTGCACGTCCAAATTATTTTAAAAAAACGAACCGACTCGGGCCGCCGTGGGCGACCCGGACTCCTCTTCGCCCGGCCTTTAAAACCCGCCCGAGCCGCCAGCCCACCCCGCCACCAACCCTAACCCTAGCCACCGCCTCGATCTGCGCGCCGCCGCCGGGTGCCGCCATCGCCGCCAACCCTTGTCGCCGCCGCCACCCCTTGCCGCCACCGCCGACGGTTCCCGCCATCCGCCGCCGCCGACGACCATTGCCACCCGCCGGAGCCCCGCTGCTCTGCCGGACCCCGCCGCCCTCTCCCTGAGGTAGCCACCCGCGCCGCTGGCCGTTTTCTTCAGAAAACAACCCGTTTTTTTATAAAACCGCGGTTTTTTAATAGATCGGTTTAGTTTTTTTCGGTTTGTTTATTTTGCGGACGTTCGTCCGTACATTCGTTTTAACAAACGGTTTTCGTCGTTTAGCCGCAGACAGTGAACGTTCGTTCGTTAGCCTGTTCGTCCGTTTTTCTTTTTCCCGGATTTTCCGCGATTATTTTTATCGCGATTTCTGATCTGATTTTTTTTCTAGTATAACTTTCCGCTCGTTTATCGGAATCGGGCGATTGAAGCGCCTTGAGTTTCGTCTCGAAACCCTCTTTCTGTTTAACCAACTCAAACAAGTTTTTGATACTGTAAAATTTGACTTAGGTCTAGATTAGTAAATGAAGCTTGTTTCTTTCGCCGTTTGAGTTTCGTTGCTTCGTTTGATTTGATTCTTTTTGCAAACCGGAGTTCTTAAGTTGAACTTTCTGGTTAGATCTCTTATTTGAGTTTTACCTGTGCATTAGATGAGTGCTTATTGTATGCTTGTTTGTTTGTGATAGAGTACCCGGAGTGCGCCGCTTGCTACTTCGAGTCTCTAGGTTTCACGGATCATCAGCAAGGCAAGTAATACTTTGATCATACCTTTTTACTACCCAGTTTTATTGCATTAGATCAATCCTCAAACAATTGCATGATTATGATCGGATTAATATGTGGGTATTGGGAAGTAGATGAGGTAGTACCTATTAGCTGTTTTATTTATCAAACCTTGGGGAGTTACTTCTACGTTTGCTTATATTGCTATGCTATGCTAGTAGACGTGGATTAGGTGAGTGTATCCATGACAGATGTGAGGTTGTTATTTAATGGTTTACTTAAGGTGGCAACTTAAATTCACATCTGGGTGGATTGAGGCACCTGGGGAACCTAGTGTTGCCTGTATTTTTGGAAATCCTGGGGTACCGTGTGATTCTCCTATGGACCGCCACCCAGGCTCAAAGGGATAATGAGATTATTCATGCTAGAAACTTCCGCGTGCAGCCGCAAGCTACTATGGGCTCTAGCATAGTTGATTATGTTGTGTGACCTCTTTTAGTGGTAGACTAGCAGATGTAGGGGATGTAGGTTGGTACTGTCTACCCAGAGTAAAGAGTTAATGCTTCTGAAAGACTGCGTCTCGGTCATCCGTTTCTCAAACACCATGTAGTGCGAGAAATCAAGCGAAGGAGATCGAGTCTTGCGGGGAAAAGTGTGCAAACCTCTGTAGAGTGTATAAACTGATCATGGTTAGCCGTGTCCCCAGTTATGGACGTTTTTGTGTATCTAGTACTTGGATTTTCATGTGAATCTCATCATGTTACTTAATTTAATTTGTTGGGTTTAAAGTTGATGCTTAATTGGGATTGAGTTGGGTGAACCTTCTCAATGTTTAACAACCACCATGATAGTTAAATAAAATTTATTCCTTTGTTGTAGGAAAAAAATTGGCTTTATGCAAAACTGTAACCATAGAGCTTTCCACCAGCCATATATGAATGTAGTGATAGCATTATTCTGTTCATTACTCTCTATGTGTTACATTGCCAGCATATTCCATGTGATGACCCGTTTTCGGGCTGCAATGTTCATGTTGCAGACTTTTCAAACGACGAGTAAGGTGCCTTAGGTCGTGGTCTTATACTCAGTGATGCCGTTGGAGTTGATGGACTCGCTTATCTTCCAAGCCTTCTGCTGTTATCATTATTAGATGGCCTTAAGCCATATTTATTGTAATAAGTTCTCTTTTGAGACATTCGATGTAATAAGTGTGTGATTGCTACTCTGTTATAAATCCTTCAAGTACTGTGCATGTCAGCATTACCGATCCAGGGATCATACTGATGCACAGAGATCAGACTGTTTGAGGTCTGGTTGCTACACTATGCTAGTTGATTATTGCTCCCATAAGTTGTTTGCTCACAAAATACCTATGCATAGGAAGTGGGTTAGGATTAAATGTGCTAGTCATATGCTTCATGATGCTCTCTTTGTGTTTCAATTCTTTACTTTTATGTGAGAATCATTGAAATCATCATGCCTAGCTTAACAGGCATTAAAGAAAAGCGCTTGTTGGGAGACAACCCAACATTTACCCCTACTTTTTTTGTGTGTTCACATGATTAGGCTATTGTGGTAATCATGGTTTATTGCTTTTGTTTCAATAAAGTGCCAAGTAAAGCCTTTGGGATAGTGTGGATGATAGTTGACTTGAATCTGTGCAAAAACAGAAACTTTTGTTCTCAGTCCAGGAATTTTTAAAATTCACTAGATTGTGATTTTGATCTTAATTTTTTATAGGTGATATATATATATACAAATTATATACGTTGTCCTAGTTTTTCAGAATTGTTGGATTAGCATAAGTATGCTTGGAGTGCAGATTACTTCAGACTGTTCTGTTGTTGACAGATTCTGTTTTTAATGCATAGTTTGCTTGTTTAATCGTTTCTATGGCTTATATTGCTCAATATAAATTGTGGAAATTATATGATGTAGTAGGAATTGTGTGGAAACAATTATGAATCTTGACTTTTAGAGTAACAAAGTGAAATGGTTTGCTCTTTATCATACTAACCTATCTCAGAAAGTTCCGTTAAGTTTTGTGTGATTGAAGTTTTCAAGCTTTGGGTGAGATGTCGATATGAGGAGAATAAGGAGCGAGAAGACCCTTAGCTCGGGGATGCCCAAGGCACCCCAAGTTAATATCCAAGTAATATCCAAGCAATTAAGCTTGGGGATGCCCCGGAAGGCATCCCCTCTTTCGTCTCCGACATTATCGGTAACCTGAATTGAGCTACATTTTTATTCGTCACATGATATGAGGTATCTTGGAGCATCATATTATTTTGTTACTATTTGCTTGTCGTTATTTATAATAATGTTTTGCATCTTTATTTTCAATAAAAATGTCAAGTATAGCCTTTACCATGCTTATTTTGCAAGTATGCATGTTGCTGTTTCAAAACAAAAAGTTTATCGTTGTTGCAAAAATTCCCTAGAAAAGTCAAAATGTGATAAAATGTTGAAATTTTTTGCACAGTAAGATCTGAAAAATTTTCTACAGTGTGGTAACTTTTCAGAATTTTTGGAGTTAGGGAAGTATGATGAATCTTGCATTCTTTACAGATTGTACTGTTTTGGCAGATTGCTGTTATGTTTGCATATGTTTGCTTGTTTAATGATTCTATTTGAGGATAGGAGTATTAAATATGCAGAGGCATTTAGTATGCAATGTTGAATAATAATTTTAGTGGTTTCTACAATAGATAAAGATAAGGTTTTTGCATTGATTTATACTAACTTATCTCACGAGTTCTTGTTGAGTTTTGTGTGGATGAAGTTTTTGAGATTTAGGAAAACCGTGATATGAGAGGAATGAATAAGATACAAGAGATCAAGCTTGGAGATGCCCAAGGCATCCAAGTTAATATTCCAATAAGTCTCAAGCATCTAAGCTTGGGGATGCCCCGGTAGGCATCCCACCTTTCTTCTTCAACAATTATCGGTTAGTATCGGTTGATCCTAAGTTTTTGATTCTTCACATGATGTGTGCTATCCTTGGAACGTAATTTTATTTTGTTTTGCTTGCTATTTTAATAAGATACTTAGAACTGAAAGTTTTTAAATAAAAGAGATTCCACAATTAGCTACCTATTTACTTACCTACTCGCTTGATCTTCACTTATATCTTTTTGAGTAATTTGTCATTTACTCTTGTGCTTCACTTATATCCTATGAGTAAATTGTTGAATGAATTGATATCATGAAGTTGAAATTATATGTTCATATCATGCCAGTGGTAGCTTCACATTGGGTTTAGAAAGTGAAATATTTTGAAGCTTGACAATCACAATATTGGTCATACAAGCAATTCATGAATGATTAGTAGAAGGAAGAGAACTTTCACATGCAAATAAACTCTCTTGCAAATATTTTGTGATTGTGAGCCCCCATCAAAATATTGTATGCAAAAATTGTTGACGTTGGACAAGGAAGACAACGTAATGATTTAGGTTTGTTCATATTCACATAGAAGTTATATTATCATAGATCCTTCAACATGTGGTGCTTGCCCCCCATCTTTGCTAGCCAAAAATTCCGCAGCAAGTAGAGATACTACTTGTGCATCCAAAAACCCTTAAACCCAAATCTTATTTTCAAGTGTCCACCATACCTACCTAAGGATTGAGTCAGATCCTTCAAGTAAGTTGTCACCGGTGCAATAAGGCAATAAAAATTGCTTCTAAAAGTGTTAGATCATTTAGTGTAAGAGAAAATTGAGCGTTGTACGAACTTGTGATGGCCAAGAATAAAAGTGACAGACTGCGTCATAAAGGTTGCTATCATAAGGGGAAATATAACATGACATTCTTTTGCACTAAGGGGTTGAGCATACAAACAAATAAGCGCATGGCTACCTCTGCTTCCCTCTGCGAAGGGCCTGCCATTTACTTTATGTATTTACTTTTATGCAAGAGTCAAAGTTTTTCTCTCTATTCGTTTTCATTTTTCTCCTTTGGCATGCATCATGCGGTGAGGAAAGATCTAGGCACATATGTCAAGTTGAATATGGGTAGCATGAGTTATTATTGTTGACATCACCCTTGAGGTGATTACGTTGGGAGGTGAAACTATAATCCCCTATCTTTCTATGTGTCTGGTTGAAAGTTTTGCTCATGTGTATGCGGTGAGTGTTAGCAATCATAGAAGACTATATGATGGTTGAGTATGTGGAGCTCTTACTTAGACTCTGTTGAATAAGTTTAATTGCAATTGTTTGGTGACTAAGCATATAGGTTGTTGAGTTTCAAGAGAATTCATTGTTTGAACCTTAACATGTGAATTGGTTGCTACTTTGTCATGATGAGTTTTATGAGAAAGCGTTGCTATTATGATGCTAGGGAAAGTGATTGAAAATATCATTGATCAAACTTATGCATTTTGCTAGCATTCACACTTCATAAATTATTTCTTTTATCATTTACCTACTCGAGGACGAGTAGGAATTAAGCTTGGCGATGCTGATACGTCTCCAACGTATCTATAATTTATGAAGTATTCATGCCATGTTTACAACAATTTTATATGGTTTCGGTATGATTTGCATGGAACTAACCCGGATTGACGCTGTTTTCAGCAAAACTACCGTGGTGTTGTTTTTTTTTGCAGAAATTTAAGTTCTCCAAATGAGCTGAAACTTTTTGACGATTTTTTTGGAACAAAAGAGACCCCCGAAGCTTCGTGGAAGGACCAAAAAGTGAAGGAGTAGGGCACAAGACATCAGGGCACGCCTGGTAGGCCCGGCTTATCCCGGTGGGTTGTGCTCACCTCGAGGCCCATCTTCGCGTGAAACCAACGCCAGAAAATCCTATAAATAGAGAAACCATCAGAAATAAGCCTAGATCGTAAGTTCCACCGTCACAAGCCTATGTAGCCATGAAAAACCAGTCGGGAGCCCCTTCCGGCACCCTGCCAAAGGGGGAGATCATCACCGGAGGCCATCTTCATCATCCCTATGGTCTCCATGATGAGGAGGGAGTAGTCCACCCTCGGGGCTGAGGGTTTGTACCAGTAGCTATGTGTTTAATCTCTCTCTCTCTCTCTCTCTCTCTCTCTCGTGTTCTTCAGATGTCACGATCTTGATGTATCGCGGGCTTTGTTAATATAGTCGGATTATATGGTGTTTTCCCCTCTCTATCTTGTGATGAGTTGAGTTTTCCATTTGAGATTTCGTTTTATTGGACTGAATACTTTTATGGATTTGAGAACACTTGATGTATATCTTGCTATGAATACCCGTGGTGACAATGGGGTATCGTATTGATTCACATGACATATGTTTTCTCACTCAACTCGCGGATTCCTGAGGTGACATTTGGGTAATCTATGAATAGGGGTTGATGCACGTTCTTGTATTTGTTTCTCTGGTAGAAATCTTTGGGCACTCCCAGAGGTTCTTTGTGTTGGATTGAGTATTATGAATCTGAATTTGCTTTGGTGTTATTTTAGTACGAACTCTTGGATAGATCAATCGGAAAGAATAGCTTTGAGGTGGTTTCGTACCCTACAAACAATTTGTTCTTATGCTCTCCGCTAGATAAGAACTTTGGAGTGATTCTTCATCGCACATGAGGGATGGTTATAAGATCCAATTATATTAGCATTGTTGAGAGATTGCACTAGCGAAAGTACGGACCCTAGGCCTTGTTTTCAAGCATTGCAATACTGTTTGTGTTTCGTTTTATCAATTGCTACCTTGATGTTTTTATTTATTCAGATTATAAAAATATATTTCTACCACCATATTACACTTTAATCACTATCTCTTCACCGAACTAGTGCACCTATACAATTTTCCATTGTATTGGGTGTGTTGGGGACACAAGAGACTTTTTATTATTTGGTTGTAGGGTTGTTTGAGAGGGACCATCTTCATCCTACGCCTCCCACGGATTGATAAACCTTAGGTCATCCTCTTGATATGGAAAATTGCTATTGTCCTACAAAACTCTATGCTTGGAGGCCCAACACAAGTCTACAAGAACAAGTTGCGTAGTAGACATCAATTCTTTGTAATAGTTTTGAGATATGATGATAATGATATGTGAGTCATGTTGGTGAGTAATTATGCTTTAGTAAGAATATTGGTGTTAAGGTTTGTGATTCCCTATGCAAGCATGAAAGTCAATAGTTATGCAATGAAATTACATCCTACTTGTGGTGCATTATTCATGTTAGTTATGCTTAATGCTTGCTTACGTGATTTTTTGTTTCTTGGTTGGTTGCTTCTCAATCTTTTTGCTAGCCTCCACTTGTACTAAGTAGAAATACTACTTGTGCATCCAACATCCTTAAACCAGTTTTTCCACATGAGTCCAACATACCTACCTATATGTGGTATTTCCATGCCGTTCTAAGCAAATTTACATGTGCCATCTCTAATTTTCAAAATAATTTCCTTTTTGTGTGCTTGTACCGCTCATGAAATGGTTGGGGGTGGCTGATATTTTTCCATGCTAGATGTGTTATTCTCAAGATGAGTGTTTATTCACTTCTCATTGCACGAGAGTACGACAAAGGTAATAAGGATGCCCAGTCCCGAAATGAAAAATGAATATACTTTATGTTGTCAAATAATAAATTCCTTGGAAAGTGTTGGTATGGACAGTACCCGTTTATATGGCTAGCCGTGGAATGTGAAAGAATGGCGGAAAAAGGAATAAAATTTATTTTCTATTTCGGAACCGCCTATGATATTTCTAGCATTGAAAGTATTGAGAACTACCCGAACATTTTCGTTGACAAGGAAAAGTATGCCTATCAAAAAAAAATATCTCAATTTAAGCTTTGACCTCTGGCACCTCTACAAATCCCTACTTCCCTCTGTGAAGGGCCTATCTATTTACTTTATGAAATTTTTATTTTTATTTGAGTCTCCATCTTGTCTTGTAAAGCACCAACTAAGGGGCACTATGATCATACTCGAGCATTGGATGTAGCTAATATGCGAGTGTGTTTCATGAATGGATCAATGATTGAGCATGATGGGCTAGGGATAACTTTCTTTAGTGTTGATATTTTGAAAGACATGGTTGTTTGTTGATATGCTTGAGTATTGAAATCTTCATGTCAAAACTAGACTATTGCTTTGAACCATATAAAATTCCAAATGTCCATGCTACAAAAGAAAAGAAAATGTGATGAACATGTTAGATAGCATTCCACATCAAAAATTCTGTTTTTATCATTTACCTACTCGAGGACGAGTAGGAATTAAGCTTGGGGATGCTAATATGTCTCCAACATATCTATAATTTTAGCTTGTTCCATGTTGTTATATTATAATTCTTGGATGTTTTATACTTATTGTATAGCAACTTTATATCATTTTTTGGGACTACCTATTGACATAGTGCCCGGTGCCAGGTGCTGTTTTTTGCTTGTTTTTACTACGTAGAATATCAATACCAAACGGAGTCCAAACGCAGCAAAACTTTTTGGAGAATTTTGATAGACCAGAAGGAACAACATGGGCCAAATAAGTACTAGAGGGGTGCCCTGAGGGGTGCACAACCCACCTGGGCGCGCCTGGGGGCCCAGGTGCGTCTTGGGTGGGTTATGCCCACCTCGGTGGCCTCCCACACTGCCTCTTCGCCCTATAAATTCCCAAATATTCCAAAACCCACGAAGATAACCCTAGATCAGAAGTTCCACCACCGCAAGCCTCTGTAGCCACGAAAAACCAATCTAGAACCGGTTCCAGCACTCCATGAAAAACCATCATCGGTGGCCATCTTCATCATCCCTATGGTCTCATGATGAGGAGGGAGTAGTCCACCCTCGGGGCTGAGGGTTTGTACCAGTAGCTATGTTTAATCTCTCTCTCTATCGAGTTCTTGAATTGGCACAATCTTGATGTATCGCGAGCTTTGTTAATATAGTTGGATCATATGGTGTTTTCCCCTCTCTATCTTGTTGTGATGAATTGAGTTTTCCCTTTGAGATTTCATTTTATCGGATTGAATACTCTTATGAATTTGAGACCACTTGATATATGTCTTGCATATGAATACCTATGGTGACAATGGGGTATTATATTGGTTCACTTGATATATGTTTTGGCACTCAACTCATGGATTCCCGAGGTTACATTGCGGTAATCTATGCATAGGGGTTGATGCACATTTTCGTCCTTGTTTCTCCGATAGAAATCTTGGGGCACTCTTTGAGGTTCTTTGTGTTGGATCAAGTATTATGAATCTGAAATTGTTTGATGTGTATCGTATAATTAACTCATGGATACTTGCGGTGACATTGGAGTATCTACGTGACATTAGAGTTGGTGGATGAGTATCATATGGTGTTATTTTAGTATGAAATCTTGAATAGATCGAACGGAGAGAATTACTTTAAGGTAGTTTCGTACCCTATAAACAATTTCTTCTTATGTTCTCTTCCAGATAAGAACTTTGGAGTGATTCTTCATCACACATTGAGGGATGGTTATATGATCCAATTAGATTAGCATTGTTGAGAGATTGCACTGGCGAAAGTACGGATCCTAGGCCTCATTGTCAAGCATTGCAATACTGTTTGTGCTCCATTTTATCAATTGCTACCTTGATTTTTTATTGTTCCTATTACAAAAATCAATATCTGCTATCATTACTACACTTGTATCACCATCTCTTCACCGAACTAGTGCACCTATACAATTTACCATTGTATTTGGTGTGTTGGGGACACAAGAGACTCTTTGTTATTTGGTTGTAGGGTTGTTTGAGAGAGACCATCTTCATCCTACACCTCCCATGGATTGATAAACCTTAGGCCATCCACTTGAGGGAAAATTGCTATTGTCCTACATAACTCTACACTTGGAGGCCCAACACGAATCTACAAGAACAAGTTGTGTAGTAGACATCATGCCCATACCTCCACCATCACTTCCTGGTTCATTGATTACAACTTCTAGGGAAGATGGCCATTTACTATAATCCAAAATGGATCGAGTTATTCACTTAGCTTCGGTATCCAAGATCATAACCATCTGTCCCACACTTCTAAGCATATATAGGTTTACTTTAGCCCCAATGTATTATTATAGGTCCGGTGCTCCCAACCAAATCCGTCGGTACCTCGAGTTGAGATTTAGCATTTCTGAAGTGATTCCATTTTAATCCTGGTACCTTCGAGGGTTTTATTTCTCCAATACTTTGAGGTAGTTCTATTTTCCATAGATACATTCTAGCTTTTTATACCTGGTACTTCTGAGTACTTGGTTCTTTGAGAGGTTTACTAGAAAACTCGGTACCTCGAGTTGATGTGCACTTATGCGAATGTGTGTTTCCCTTCTCACTGTTCAGTTTTTGAACATGTCTGGTAATTATCAGAACTTAGATTCAGTACATCTGGGTTGCTTACTTCTCAGAGAGTAACACTTGGATTTTTGACTTCCCTCTGTACAAACCCCCATAAGCCTTCATGATAAGAGAGGTTGTTGGGTAGTTTCTAGGGAACATCGAGAGTAGTTCCCTTGTTAGTTTGAAGACCAAGCTCCTCCTTTCGTGAATTCTTCTGTATGTGTTCATCTCTATTTTCTTTAAGCTCATCGTTGTGTGTGTGTGTGTGTGAGAGAGAGAGAGAGAGAGAGAGAGAGATCCTATATGGGTTCTTGAGAGGTTATGGTTGAAGTTCTTTTAATGAGTTCATCCAAGTGACTTTACTTTATTTGTTACTCTTGGAGGGTGTATGCCTCCTAAACTGTTAGAAATAACTTGAAAGCCTTCGAGTCATTATGAGAAATCAATAAGATTATACAAGGCCCGGTGGTCACCTTCTTCGTGCAAGGTCAACCCGTGTGAGGCTTATTGCTACTTCTTAAGCTTGCGTTGGTTTTTCCCTTGAAGAGGAAAGGGTGATCACTAAAAAACACTCCCGTGATAATATTTGTCAGTAGGTCATGTTTTTTGTCATGCATGTACATCCATGACGATTTTATGACAGAATCAAGATAGTCATACTTGTGCTGTCGTAGAAGTGTTCCATGAAATTACCAAAATAAACATCACGGAAGTGTCCACTTCCATGACGATAAATCACGTGTCATGGAAGTGCTTTCGTCAAGGGTGACCGACACATGGCATGTACCATAATGGGTCGCCGTTAAGCTCGGGTTTGGTTTTGGATCCGATAACCCGCTAACAGCCATGACCAATGGGGATTTTCACGTGTAAATTTCTCATTGGCCGGAGGAACCACGTGTCGGCTCACCATTGGGACATATGTCATCCACTCATTGGACCGAAGCACCTATGATACGTCGACACATGGCACGGCCGAACAGAGGCCCATTCCTGGGAAAAGGCCGACCCATTTGACTTGGTCAAAAGGTAGCGGGCCAGCCCATGAAAAGCCTATTAACGGCATGTTCGCATATAGCCCATTTACAGCCCGCTAACCCAGGGCCCATTAAGGCCTATCCGAATTAGGCCCAGTAGAATCATCTGGACCGTCCAATATGATTCCAGCTAGGGGAGAGCTCGAGGATCTGCAAGCCACCTTGTCATCGTTGGAGCTGACGGAGGTGAGTGATGTTTGGCGTCCGGTCTGGGGATCGGAGGGGCTCGCCTCCAGCAAGTTCTACCTGCACTGTTTTAGGCACATGGAAGCGGATGAGGCATTTATGTGGATCTGGAAAGCAAAGTGCACCAACAAATGGAAGGTTTTTGCGTGGCTGCTCAAGAGGAAGCACATGAAACTGAGGGATGACGACTACACGTGCCTGCTATGTCATTGGCCACCCGAGGAAACTATGGAACATTTGTTCTTCCAGTGTGAATTCAGTAAATCATGTTGGGGGAAGCTGGGGATCACGTGGCCAATGCATGGCAATCGGTTTCAACTTTTGCATGCAGCTAAAAACACGTGGGACGGGCCAATGTTCATGGATATCTTCATTATAGCCTCTTGGAGCATTTGGAAGGAGCGCAACAATAAACATTTCAGAAGTGTGGTGCCGACAGTCGATGGGTGGAGCCAGAGATTCAAACTTGACTTTGGCATGATGAGACACAGAATCAAAGAGGCCTTGGTGCCATTTATTGATAGAGTGATTAGCCTGATCTAATCTACTCCTCTATAACCTTGATGTATAGATTTCTCTTACCCCTCCTGCCCCCATGTAACTTCTCTCTCATGTAATCTTGTGTGGTGAGATGTAATACAAAGTCAGTGGGGGGTTGCCCTCACTGTCCCAAGCTTTCAAAAAATATGATTCCAGCCCATTTTTACTTCCAGCCCATGTATGGCCCATGACGTCTTTCGGCCCATATGAAGCCCTTTGTAACTATTGGCCCATTAACGACCCGTAATGAATAGTCTATCACTTTGTACCCATTAACGGCCCATTATTCCATTGGGCCGTTTCCAGCCCATGTTATCTTTTGGCCTTCTCAGGGCCCATTTATTCTTGGGCTCATTTCTAGCATTCGTTTACTTATGGCCCGTTACTGTCCCTTTCTCCTTGTGGGCCAAATTCAGCCCGTGGTTACAATCGGCCCGTTTGCGGCCCGTTAATCCATTGGGCCATTTTCATAGCATCATCAAATATGGCTGATTAACGACGGCCTATTATGGTCGGCACATGAATGAACGATTCCAACTCTAGCCCGTTTACGGCCTATAATGCGGATTGTTATTGGCCCATGTTTGGCCAATCGGTCATACGGCCCATATAAGGCCCATTGATGATACGGCCCATAGAAGGCCCATTGTTTCTACGGCCCATAGAAGGCCCATTATTTCTATGGCCCATAGAAGGCCCATTGTTTCGACGGCCCATAGAAGGCCCATTGTTTCTACGGCCCATAGGTGGCCCAGGGTCACTATAGTAAATAGTAGCCCATGGTTATTGTGGGCTAGTTTTTAAAATAGGTTATTGCAGCCACTAGCAAACCGCGGAAAAAGAACTGCACTGACTACAAGTAAACAAATAAACAAGACAACAAGGAAATAAATAAGCAAGCAACTTACGCTATGATATCACGACTATTACACATATTACATCCATTGGGCATCAAAGTTCACCACCAGTGCAAATATAGGGAACAAAGCAGTATATCACATACACTGATTGTCAAAGTTGGCAACCAGTGCAAAAAAACACCATAGCAAAACAAGTCCAGAACTGAAACCACTTCAATAGAGCTCATGAAACAATATCTTGGGTACCCATAATGCTGGCAAGATGCTTAGCAAGCTTATTAACTTTCTCTTGGTTGGCGCTTAAATCCTCCAACACTTGCTATTGCACCAGAAAGTATGCATCTGAATTCTACAGGGACTTCCTCAGTCCTTCGGCTTCTTGCCGCAACACAGCTGACTGATGCATTTCAGCTTGTAGCTGAGACTGAAGAAGCCGAAGTGATTCAGGCAGCGAGTTCGAAGAGCCTGTGCCAGCGGTACTGGCCAGTAACTCGAACACTACATCAACGCATGACTGTGGGGTTGTCTCACTGTCTATAAGATTGTTTTTATCACCTTTCTTGGAGACCAACAAGGTTTTCTCACTATATTGAACCTTATCTGCATTACTTTCTCCACCAGTGCGTAGTGGGGTGCTCTTCTCCAATATTATGTTTGCATTCTACAAGAGAAACAAGCAGACACATCACCGGTTTAGCTTGTAATATACGAAACTCATTTTGGTAAACCGCTTCAGTAGTTAGGTGGACAGGATAACAACATAAAACAAACATATATCTATGTACTATGGTCACTGCATTGTCATTCTATTTTATGTTGCCAAATCAAGATAGAGACACAGTTCAAATCATATATTTTAAGACACATCATCACAGATAGAATATAAGTGTGAGAAACTACACAACACTGACAACACTTGTAATGTGCATCACATGATAACATAACTGTTTATACAACTAAAACTGAAATCAACATAGAGAAAGAAGTTAGAATAGCAATCAGTTAAAGAAATAGGTTTAAAACATACATGTTGCGCCATTGGAGTTTCAATTGGATCCTTCAAATTGGAAAGTAGTTAGTAAATACAGTGATGCGTGAGAAAGGAGTATGGACCATAGCCACAGAATCTGACTTGAGAATAGTTGCTCTTCTGCTTTAAACGTGGAGTTTGGGTTTGCTGTGGTGGTCTTCGTGCTTTGGGCACTGCAGTTGCTTTACAAACTACTCGTGTGGGGGTACTCTGTGGTAGACATGGTGTTGTGTCATCTACAAGTGGGTTACTATCCGCTGGGGTTGGGGTTAGATGGGTTGTAGCTGGTTCTCTATCCAACGATGTAAGTGTGCAATCTGGAAGAGTCTCAATTATGTGTGGGTGGGCTAGTTCGTGAGCCAGTGCAACCATGGTTTTATCTGCATCGATGGGTAGCACCATCTTTTGTGAAGAACTGGTTTTTTCTCCCTTAGATGCTGCCATGACCCCCTCCAATTCAAATGGATGATAAACAAGAAAAGAAATTGAACGTACAAACATTGTATGATAGACAGATGTGGTAATTCACATATATGTTGTCTAACCAAATAGGATAACATGAAACACTTTCACATATGTGATGGCTAACTAAATAGGATAGCATGACACAGTTTCAGATATATGATGGATAACTTAACAGGATATAATGGCATAATTCAACATATTATGAGTATCTAAACATGATGACATGACAAAACTATATGATGTCTTTCCAAAATAGTTTGGGATGAAATAATTTACATACATGTTGTCTAAGTATATAGGATGGCCTGGTATAATTGACATAATTGACTCATATACTAAGCAGCCGACACTCGCATGTATGATCTCTAAACTAAGCAGATGGAATTGAATATTCTGTATATGATGTCTAAACTAAGCAATGCAAGAGACCATATGCATGATATGATAAATATAAACATTGCAAATTAGAGCATACACCTTAGGTGGGATATAGGACTGGTCATCTGTCTCTGAATCCTCCTCCGAGGAGCTACCTGTAACCATCAAGATATATGCTTCAACAGGTACAATTGCCTGCTCTGAAAACCTTGTTTTCACTCCTGATTTTTCCATAACCGGCTCAAATGGCTGCTACACATGAAGGGTAGTTCAATATACACAGATTGTCAACAAATGGAATATGTAATGTAAAAAAAAGGATGGCATGAGATAATTCACATATATGATGCCTGGCTACATGGCGGTGCATAATACACATATATGAGAACTGGCTGAAAACATGGCATTGCATAATTCGCATATCTGATATAGAAAGCAAACATGAGGCATTCACACAAAGCATGTCCAATCTAAGCAGATGGCATGGCAATGCAAGACACCATATGCATGATATGAGCAATATAGCCCT